>NC_087259.1:22385000-22728333 GCF_037042905.1 Lytechinus pictus
GATTTTTCCCTTTTTCAAATTTGTAATGTAAATGCAATGATTTTGATAAAACAGTTTATCCCTCAGTCCATGGTCATTTACTAGTACATTAAAATTTCGAATAGAGGTAAAACATCTTTCAAGGGGAGATATATTGGTGTGATATCCTTACATTTTTTTGATTGCTCTAAAACCTGGATGGAAATAGCCTTTTATAAGATAATTTCAACTGAATTATCGTTTACATTAGCCTGATATTGCTCAAATATTTTATCACATAAAACAATTTATTTTGCCAGATTATCTGTACAGCTTATCGCAGTAGGAAATTTATGACAAAGTCATTACTCCAATGGTTGTCGTTTATACTAAATAAGTTACTATCCCAGAATGATACATGCGCTTGGTATCATGAAAATACCTGCTCAGATAATCATCAAAACGTTTATCATTTCAATATCTGATATTATATTTTCTGTACTTGTTTTTTTACTTTGTATTGATATGTAAATTGACACATTCAGCCGTGCTGCTGGTCAATATATGTGCATATACCAATAAAAAATATCTATCATGGAAAATTACACCATTTGAAAGCAAATAAATGATATTCTAGAATGAACAGCTGTTCACTATCAAAATATTCAAGCGGTTAACTTGTAAAAGATACATATAATAACATACTGATTAACCAATTACTTTGAGAGTGTGCAAATTGACAATTATAATTAAGGAAATAGCATATAGAGTATATATATATATTTTATATTTGTGTGTGAACATGTACATTTGTCTACAAAATCCAAAATCAGTATACAGATGTAAATTCCTCTTCACAAACATGAATGCAGTTTTGTCTCTTTCTATTATGTTTATTTCAGTTTTTTAAATTGAGCATTTTGTAATTGTATTTCTGAGAGCAGGGGGGGGAGATGATACAGAGAGGGAGAGAGGGGGGATAGGGGGGAGGGAGTGGGGGAATTAGTGAGAGAAAAGGAGAGAAACTGTCTATGTTTAAGTCTAGCAAAGGTAAGAGAAAAGTAGTATTGCGACCCTGACTCGGTAGCAAAACGAATATACTTTTACAAACTGTAATGAGATTCGTCAATAATAGAAGAGAAAAGAAGAGAGAAATAGAGAGAACGAGGTCCATCCTCTCACACACACTCCATACACACGCACATATTCTACACGCACGGACACCCTACGCACGCAATTATGATCAGGTGCCAATAATGAGAGGAGAACACTTGGAATCAGGGAATGAGGGTGGTCGTTTGACGGCTTCTTGAGTGTGTCCTCTTCAGTATGGTGTTATTGATTCTCAAACAAGAATAGAAAGTTTTGATGAATCCAATTCGTCAGATCTGTCATTGGCGCAGGCAAGCAGTCCTCTTGATGGTGTACCGTATGTCAGGTTCAACCTCTCAACGTCTCGGTCACCAACACGTGATATGTTCTATTAGTCTTCTCCCGACGATATTTGTATATCACACTCACTCTGTTTCTCTCAAACACACGCGCTAACCTCCACACACTCTTGACAATCGGGAACTCGATCATTAATCTTAAAAAAGGGAACTTGTGTTCGCAGTTTCATACTCTCAAAACTTGAATTTAATCCATTTATCTGATCATTTTCGGACATAACGTGGGCACAGTCCGCCGATCGGGGACGCTTCTTACCTCTATTGGCCGAGCGGTATATTTACCAATTATGCACTTACTATAAGAATCGGATCGAAATGAGATGGGAAAAGTATTGGCATGGTAATCTGGACAGGGGACATCCCAGGTTGAAATGTAAAAAAATGTCCTTATAGAAGTAGGTGTTTACAAACTCGTTTGCATACACTTCATTCAATACATACACCCACACATACACCCCCGCCCAACCCACATTATTATGCACACAAACATCATATACCAACATGAACCTACACATGTTATATGCATGTACAGACGCATATTCTTGGGGGCGAGCTTGCCTCCCGTTTCCCTCCCCCCAAACCCTTTTGTTCTTTTGCTGTATATTTTTCAAAGGAAAAATTGCTTCGTCTGGTCAATTCTGCCAGTGTATATGATTAGACAGAGTTAGTGAGAACATCTTCTTTGATCTAATAATTTATGCAGTGTTAACAGTGCAGAAAACGGGATAGTGAGAATAGTCTTTAAAATTGATCATAACGATTATCAAAATATTCAGGAATAATATCTCAATTTACAATCAACCGGATACTGATTCGTGATAGGAAACAACGACCGCACCCTCCCCTCCCTGTGTCCCTGACTCTCTTCTTTCTCGTACCCCTTTCCCATGACACCCCCCCTGCACCTCCCCTCCCTCATTACCCACTTTAACTCCCCTATATCGGGTTTATGATACTCCTCTCATGGCCTGTTTTCAATAACATTGACATTGCCCTGTATTTACAAGGTGGCTGGATTCAACAACAATTGGATAGCTGCATCGCAATAAAAAGGTGTATTTTATTGAAGAGAAGCATGTTCTCGGTGAAACAGAGAAAACAATCAAATGATGATCCCCTTCGGAATCACACATTGCCGTGTGCGGCGAGAGAATTGTCATTGCAATTGCTGCATGGGTGATAAAACTTGGGATGAAAAGCAATAGGTGTCTTCAAATAAAACGTTTTATTGGAAATCATCTACGCCTCCATAATGCATTCCCTTTTCTTCCTATAAGGTATTTTGCATATGGGTATGCAATATTGGAATATTTGCCGGAATAAGGAGCTTGACCGCGTTTAAGAAGTATCAGCGCCGTTTTTCTAGAACGCCGGTCTACACAGTCATTCGTTTGGTATCTACTGTCGTACGGAGAATCAATATATGAGATAGGTGATGAGGAGGGTAATAAATATCAATCTTTAATTTTATAGACAGTCTAGCGCCTTAACATTCAGGATGTGTCAGTTTATTTCCACTGAATGACATCAAGGGAATAGAGATACATTCGAATATAAAAACATACATGAGATCATGGTCGTAAGTATTTTGGACGTTCATGGTTTTAAAACTATGGTGATTTATCAATTATTAACAGGAGTTCCTTTACTAAATCACCATCTTCTTTTTCTTTAATACTGTAGACAATCAATCGTTTTTGTAAATGGAATCTGCAGTAAAAAAGATACTAATTCAGATTTAAAGAAATGCACCAACGAACAAGAAAGCGAAAATAGTGCCAGGAAAAGGCAGAAATACAGAAACTGCACTCACTAGATACTTGCAAAAGAGCGTCTCCTTTGAAAAAGGTTCCCAACAGGGCTATCCATCACTTTGTATTGATGTTGGTCGACCGGAAACGATACGGGAGCGACTATTCAGATAATTCATCACATTTCTTTGAAATGCCTTTGACATAACAATATGATGATATAGAAATTACCACTTCATTGACAAACGCATCTTAACTTTATCATTCAGCCCATCAGTTTTATTTAAAAAGTATAAAAAATAACATGAAAATGTTTATGGCTCTTTTTTGGTGATAAATGACATATTACAATAAGTGTTCACATGTCCACGTTTGCAGGAGGGAATTTTTACTATGCGATGAGGGTTAATAAACACAGAAATCTACTGAAAATACTCGTCAAATGACAAAGATGGCTGGGAAGTCTTTTTCAAAAAAAAAATGGTGAACTGGAACAACAGTTTCATCCTAGGTTTCGGAGCTGACGAACAATAAGCCTGTTCACGGTTGTAAACTGCGCACGAGCAGAAAAAGGTCATTGGAGACAACCATGAAGGTGGCTTTCAAATTCACTGACATAGGCATTTGTGATTTGATGATTATTCATGTATTCCTTTCAAAATATTTATCACATCCAAGCTGAAGAGTAATAAATAGAGCCTTCATAATCACTGGTATTTGACAGTAGCCTAAACAATAGTCAAATGTGCCAAAGGCAGACAATAAAACAGATTTCCAAACTTTATCCCTGATGTACTATTCTAGTCACCTGGTCTATACAATGCATTTTGTTCTTAGAATTTGAATACTCTATACCGTTAAAGCTTACGCAACATCTACATTTGAAAATGATAGTGCTTATCCTAATGAAAAATCACAAAAAATTTAAGGTCATTTGAGAAAAGTTGATCATGAGCTAACCGTGAACTGGCTTATTGCTAATATGTTGTTGGTCCAGAATCGAGGACGAATGAAACTGCTGTTTAAATCTGATTTCAGACAAAGACTTCTTGGTTGTTCATTGTCATAAAGGGCATTTGAAAATACATTTTCTATGTTCTAGAATCCGTCCTGCGTAGTGGAAACGAAAACTCCCAAATAAGCGATACTTTTAATTAATTCGTAATGTATTACTACCACGAGAGGGATTGCAAGGATAGACAAGGGAGTTGGATGGGCAGTATTACATCGCCCCCTCAGTTTAAAATATGAAAACGTGTGTATCCAAACAAAGACTTTTTGTGAGAATCTTATTAACAAGATGAAGCGAAAAACACAAAACGATGGGCAAAAACAGCCAAATATGACCAATTTGGCTAATACAAAAGCAATAAACAACTTTATTGCCACCTTCTTTCCAAAATGACAACAACAAAACCAATAATAATGATGATGATAATAATGATGATAATATCAATAATAATGATAATAATAATTATAAGAATAATATTATAGGCCCGAATTCACAAAGGTCGACTAAAGTTATACCGGGGTTAAATTTAGTCGGGGGTTAACTAATACCGGGGTATAAAGTCCACCGCGCTATTCACAAACGGTGGACTAACTAATCCATGAACTAACTTTAGCACCCGGTGCTAAATTTAACCCACGGCTGAGTTATACCCCGGTGCTAACTTTAGTCCATGGATTAAAATGACGTCAAATGACGCGTTTTATACCCCGGGTATAACTTTAGTCGACCTTTGTGAATTCGGGCCATAATGATAATAGTAATAATAATGATGATGATAATAATAACAGCAACAGAATAACACGAGCGGTATTATGACATACTCTCGATATTCTCGAAGCAATCCAGTAGGCCACATGGTGATTCTTTACCATCCCCACTAATAGGTATTATTCGTGTAATATGCATGTATGTTTCATTTTATTATATATAAAAAAAAAAATTATAGAAATTTCCTAACTTCACTATCGAAGGACTTTCAAGGCTAAGATCTATTTGTCTATTTTGGCAGCGGTATGGGTTTGGCTAATTTCGAATTTGTGGTCCGAAAAGTTATTTCCACAACAAAACAGAAGTCTATATTATTCGCGTCATCTTTCCCGAAATAAAATTATGTAATTGGACTTATATAGACATAACGACTCCGATAAATTGTTGAATGAATTGAGCAAAGTAAGCTTTAACTCAACACTTTCTTCAAACATGGCCATTCTCTCATGAATATCGTGAGTACATTATAAAAAAAAAATGAGAACGCAGTGTGCTGAAAGCAACGTCTTTGTTGCTAACCGAAAATTGAATCTGATTGTTTCAGCGAATATACATCTTCTCCACCGATGTATATCAAAGTGCCTTTGTCCCTTTTTTTAAGTGCGTGAGTTCATAAACCCAGATTCTCATTCCATTTTTTGTTCGATTAGAAACACTTCGAAGTGAATGTAGTAACCTTTACTGAAACCTTACAAAATGATTAATTGGCTTTAATGAAACTAAAGTTTGCTATCGATACTTATCATTACGAATTGAAATCTTACAAAAAATAATCGCTTGTTTTATTAAAGGTCTGCTCCAGGCTGAAAATAGTATGATTTGAACAAAATTCAGAAAAATCAGGCAAACAAAACAGTGAAAATTTGATCGTAGCATGATCGCGCAAGGAATAACAAAGTTATGGTATTTGAAGATTTGCATTATTCCGGTGAACAGTTCTAGGCATGTCTTCATGAATATTCTATGAGCAAACTGATGATGTTATATCCACTTGTTCTTTTGTATTTTATTATATGAAATTAGATTCATTCACTTTGTTCCTCCAAGAATTAAAAACAATGGATTGACAACTTATTCAATGCATTAGTTTTTTATTGCTGCAACTTTTTTCGTAAGTAGGGAGACATAACATTCACACTTGTTTGAAAAATTCAAACAAATATGATTTGATATACTAACATAAGAAAAAGGAAAGTGGGGATGTAACATCATAAGCCCACCTAATGCATACTCATGACGACGTGTATAAAACCCTTTTCACAATATATTGCTAAAGTTTAAAATTCAATAACTTGGCTATTTTTTTAGATATAGAGTTTGATGGACTTTTCTGCGTTTTGCTCTGTGATTTTTGCTCTATTTATTTACATATAAACACTTTCAGCCCGGAGTATACCTTTAAGTAAACCCTAGATTCTAATCCATACAAAAATTATTGGATGCGTGCAGGCATGGCCCTCATGTCAGGGGAGGGGGACACGTAATCGCCCCAGAGCTTGCACTTCTGAACATTATCTTTCCAGAAAACGATTTTCCATGGTGTAAACAAATATGTTAAGTGCGAAAGTGATCCACATGTTACGATATTGTATCTCCTTTCGAGTCATAAACAAAATCATGAACAAACACGGACGAGAAAGGGTCAACTGATATGAAACTTTGATAGGCCAATTTAACAATTGCTGTCGGATTACTGTCCGAAGTGACACTATTTCTTACGATGCGTGAATTATCATCATCAACATTCTTGTAAGTAATACTTTGTATCATAATTTGGGTGGCCGCGGATTCGCGAATCATTCAGGCATCTATATGTCAACAATAATATCATAGTTCCGTAAATATATACATGTGCGATTGCTTATTTGGGTTTTCTCTGCTGACATACCTGTGTGCAAGTTTGCTGTTAATCAGGGCTTGAGCTATGTCATGTATGTTAGTGAAATATCTGTTTTCTATTCTTTAATGGATGTAATGGAGACGGAAGATTCACTAGCCAACAACCGACTTGAATTTATTACGAAGACCGTGATGATTCCTTTTCATAGTGCAAAACACCTTCTTTTGCAGTGCCTCAGGAGCCTATCATGTGCCCTTTACTTTTTTTCATTTTTACATCAAGTTCATTGTTTACATTGCTTGCAGATGGAACGTTTCTTTGTTTTCACAAGAAAAGAAATAGTATCGTTGTTGAAAACGGAAAATTAGCGGCCTTTAACCTATAACTCCTTTTTTTGTTTAGTTAAGAAAGGTTTCATTATTTTATCGCATTATTGAAAGCTGAAAATTGAGTGACATCTATCCCAACACGACAGTAGTCCTGTTGTATTATTAATTGTGTTAGTATGTGGCGGGTGTTTATTTTACCCCACCTGGTTTGAACAATGTACGTGAAACCACCCGAGGCATTCCTCATGAGCGGAACCCTAAGACTTTGGAAGAAGGAGAAGAAGAAATACACACACAAATCAGCCTTATAGTTCCACACCATATAATTACAAGCAACATTCCCACCACTGTTTATTAAATCATCTTCTCATAACATCCACCCCCCCCCCCCACCAAGGGCGGAAATCTGTCTCCAAAGGTTGTCAATTTGGTTTTTCGTTTAGGACGCTGCCTCATACAGAGAGATGTGATAGAGTCAAGCTTAAATTCGAATAATCTAAACTATTATCTCGCAACCAAATAATTTTGATTCTACTCTTATTACCTTCAGGTGACCCACCTTTTCTTGAACATGTTGAACATCATCGGATTTTGATTCTCTGGAAAACATATATAAGATCTTTTTATCTCGCGTGCCTTAATGGCATTTTAATCCTTGTTTTTCTCGAAGGTTTGATTAACCATTTTAAGAACTTACACTTGTGGGACTTCTGGACGATGCAATTATAATTTTGCTTTGACTTGAAGGTATTATGATATTTTCTATTGGATTACATCTGAAATATGGCCATAGTGTCTTTTATGGTTTCGCCATATCTGGGAAAATTGATTTTACACCAGATTGATATATCAATAATGAATGAATTAAGAAATGAATAAAAACATGCATGAAAATGAATTTAACCAAAATATGATAACTTAATATTCTTACTTTTACACAAATGATTGATTTATTATGATAACTCAGTAAATCATATTTCCATAAGCAATTAAACAAAGAAATTAAGTTACGAATTGAATTGCATACGGGAATCACATTTACCAAATGCAAGGCGTCAAAGGAACTGGAAAACACAAAAAATGCACCTTAAAGAGATATAACAACCCAACTCAATGAACTTAAAGGAACTTGAAATGCATAAATTCATATCAGTATTCAAACTGAGAATTAAACATTTTAATGTTTGATTATTTATGTATTTTTATATTTAAAAAAAACACCATCAAAAAGGCGAATCTTGTTAAGTTCCTTTTCAGATTCTAAAACACCACCGGGTTCCAACAGACACCTAGGCTCCGTAACACAAAGGTTTGCGATGAATTGCAAATAATTATGAAAGAACCACACTGATTGGGCCCAGTAAGTATTTTAAACAAATTGAAGTGCGCATGCAACGATGATCTTGATTGGTCACTGGTAACGCTGGTATTCATTAATTTAGCTATTGATTGCAAACCTTTGTGTTACGGAGCCCTGGAGAGGTTTCATGAAAGGACTTGTCGGACGTTTTATCCGACAAGTCCCGTTGTATTCGACAGTTACCATAGTAACACTGCCTCTTGGCCAATAAAAACCAAGGAAAGCTGTTAGATCTGACAACTTGTCGGACAAAAATATTGATGAAACGCGTTCCAAGTCTTGGATATCGTAAATTGTTATAAAGTTGATTACAAAGGAAAGGTTCATACTTCATACAAGAAAAGACAATACAGGGGAAAGATGGGAGAGTCCCGGGGAGAGTAACAGTAGAAATACGAAATATCGGATTTCAAGGAAGATAATATATTGATTAGGTTGCAGAAGAAAACTAAGCAAAAAAAAAATGAGGTGGGGGGGGGGGGGGTGGGCTGGTCCAAGAAGAAATTTAATTTATTTATTTATTTTATTTAAAACGGTTTATTTCAACAAGGGTATTTATAGCGGCTGAAAAGCCGAATTGCATTACCCTTTACGATCATTTACAAAAAAATACAATCAATATCAAATAAAAAAAAACTAAATTTACACAAATTCTACATCATAAGAAATATCAAAACACATAGAAAAGTTGTTTATCATGTTGGGGTGCATGTATTAAATTACGACATTCATGATAAACCAAAATTGAAAATACATGCAGCCAAATAACATAAAAACAATGAATTCTGTCGAACCAGAAATTAGCACGGAAGAGATGGGAATAAAGAAAAGAAAATAAAAAGAGAAAGAGAGAGAGAGAGAGAGAAAGTGTGTGTGTGTGTGTGTGTGTGTGTGAGAGTGAAACAGTTAGAATTTCTACTATCATAGATCCTGGTAGATTTGAATGATAAAAAAGATACCACAGAATTGTGAATAAGAAAAGACAACGAACGAAGTGGCAGGTATTTCATGTATTTGGTGGGGAGGGAAAATAAGGTGTGATTAATATAAATGCACATTAATAAACAGAAGACCTTCAAAAGTTTTGATAAGTTCTGAAGAAGAAATCTAAATTGAATGAAATCAAATTAAATTAACATGTAAGTAAGACAATTGTTTTTTCTTTGGCAAGCGAACCTTTAAGCTTTACATCTTTGAAATAAAAAGGATTGAATTACAAAACCTTTCAACATCCTTTCACAAGTCCTTACTGCATTGCAATCGGCCATTTATCCTGATATCCTTCGTCATAACGCGTCCATACCTTTAGCCTTAGAAACAAGAGTTTCCGTTTTATGATACTGTTTTCAGTAACTCTTTACTTTTGGGGGTACGGGTCTGCACAAGGCCCGCACTAAAATAGTCCGCAGACTCCGCACCACAAGCGTCCAGTTTAATAGCAGAGCGGTGCGACTTTTACGATCACCCATTCAATCGGGCAGATTAATGCCGCTGGACTGGTGCTGCTAATATCAGCGTCAAAATAGTATCGGTTTGGGGCGGGCTATTTTAGCACGCGGCATTCATAAACTAACAATTTTACGACTTAGTCCGAACTCTGAAGCTGGTCTGGACCAGGGAGTTACTGAACGCGGTATGACAAACCTGAAGCTACAAGGGCGAGTCGATAAATTGTTACTTATTTGGTCTCATCCTGTTGTGATTGAAAGAGCCTGTTTCGGATTTCATTTGTTTCTTTTTTTTTAACTGCTTTCATTTATTTGTAAAATCAACATAATGTACTCATATATTATGAATACAATATGCGTTATATGAGTGGTCCCTGACGAGCGTCAGAAAAGAAACGAGACATATAATTATTTTTTTTCAATTTGGACTCCCTAACATGAGAATGTTTTTCACTTCAGAAAAGATCATCACTCACGTCATGCTTATGATTCTTAGGGGATACCATCGTTATTACGATTAATTATTCAAAAACATTAACGTCACCGTATAGGTTGCTACTCAGGGAAATCTTTTATACGACTTCATAATCATGATGGGATTCTCAAACAGATAATACCCCCGCCCCACGAAAAAAAATTTGACATTTATATAGCGCCATCTATCTAGAAATATTCTATTCCGAGGCGCGATGTTATTATTATTACCCTGGCTTTAGCTCGAGCTGCCTTTCAGCGCTCATGCATTCAAGGAATGAATCCTGCCGGGTACCCATTCACCCCACCTGGGTTGGGTGTAGCACAATGTGGATACACATCTTGCTGAAGGAAATTACCGCATGGTTGAGATTCGAAACCACGACCCTCTGTTTCAAAGTCAGAAGACTAATCCACTGGGCCACAACGCTACGCATTAGCCATAGAGAGGCCGTACTGAGATCGCACATACATAGTTCGTATGATCAGTACGATGCCGGCGCAGATCATATGACCATGCGCTGATTATACGGTGCTTCAACCATGATTGTACGAAATACTTAATCAGTAATGGATATGATCGGACGATTTTGAAGAAAAAATATGTACAAATCAGCGAAAAACACATAGAAGCTACAATAATAGGGAAGAGTAAAGTCGTATGATCGACGTATGCGCGACCGTTTAAGGAAATCATACGATTCAGTGGCGCAACAGGCGGGGGGGGGGGGCAGGGGGCAAGCTGCCCCCTGGCGGATTTCACCGGGCAAATAAAAGAAAAACAGGAAAAAGAAAAAAAGGAGGGAGAAAGAAAGGGAAAGGGGAAAAGGAAAGGAGGAAAACGAAAGGGAAAGGGAAAAGTTAAAAGAAAACGAAGAAAAAACATTTTTTTAACGGAAAAGGAAGGCGAAAAACGGGAAAATGTACGAAAGAAGAACATTTGAGAAAGAACAAATCATTCCGAAATAGGCCTATGTAATCAATGCAATAGCACGGTGGGAAATAAATTAAAAGATGACAAAATGGCAAACAATAGCGGGAAACGAAGGTAGAATGGAATTAGTCAAAAGCTAAATTGGAAAACAAAGAAAAGGGACAAGAAAAAAAGTCAATAACACATTCGGGCTGCCGATGATTGAAATTAAAGAGCGGGAAGAAAGATGGACTGCATACAACATTGTGCTATAAGCTTGCTAAATTTTATGCAAATAAGCTACCGGAGCTTTGCCCCAGACCCCACGCAGTAGGGGCTCTTCATTTATAACCTACAAATGGCTCTATAATGCCCCCGTTCAATCACATTCAATCACTGGCATACAGGCGCGGGGGGGGGGGGGGGGTCTTGGTTCCACACCCAAGAGGAAATAAAAGAAATTATAGGAGACAACGTATAATGAAATGAATGGAAACAATGGAATGTGTTATTTGCTGAATACAATGGGAAAATATATCACATAATTAGAATTTAATTTCAATAGGCAATTCTTTTTCCAGCTCGCTTTGCACGGTGGCGACTTTTTACAAATTTTTCCCACATTGCTATGTTTTGCCCCCTCAAAATATTTGGTTCATTACGCAACTGGGTTGAATAAATGTGTTGTGTAAAAGCTATATTCTGTATATACCCGCGATTTGATTGAAATAGCGGCAATCTGCGAGGTATAAATGGCTTTGATATAAAAAAAAAAGTACCGGGGGCTCCGCCCCGGACCTCAACTGCACAGCACTGCGTATGGAAGGGTTGGGCCAAAGGAAAAGGAAAGCAAAGGAAAAGTGTAGGATGTGATTTTATTTACTGAATATAATGTCAAAAAATAGCTCAGAGTTAGATTCTCATGAAAAGGTGATTTTTTTCTCGCTCGCTTCGCTCGCTCGGGACTTATTTAAAGCAGCTTTTTAGCATATATGTGCTATACCTTGCCCCTCATTTTTTTTTACTCTTCAAGCTCCTGCCGCAAAGAATTCTGTTCACAGTGGCGTACTGACCACAAAAAAGGAATCTATAGAGAGAAGAGTGAATATATTATTCTCTGGATATTATGTCAAAATCTATCACAAAATTAGATTTTTGTATTAAAAAGGTCAAAATTCTTCCTCGCTCGCTCGCAACCTTTTTAAAAAGGTAAATTCTGCCCGATACGCAATATCTGGCCTTCTCAAAATAGTCGCCTCATTATACCATTACGCCTGTTCATACCAAGATATGACCGGGATATTTTTTTAGCTCTTGCCCCCCCCCCCCCCCCCCCTGGCCACCGACCCCTGTTACGCCAATGGTACGATTAACATGGTATGATCAAGCCACGAGAACCCTCTGATAACGAATTGTAGTCAAAATCTAAATTGGTCATACCTAATACGATGATGACCGGGAATGCCCCCAAAATGTCCAAATAATGCACATTTAACAAAGCATCTTGCGTCTAATTATTGTGAACAATTAAGTTAAATCTTAGGGTTGGGATTCATCTTTGACAATACAAGGGCCCCATAGAAATTATCTTTCTATAGTTCCAGAAAAAAGCGGAAATGGCAAAAAGAGACGGAAACGTTCTCGAGGACTGTTGGCGTCTTGTTCATAAAAAGCGACAGTGATCCCTGTAGGGTAACATTATTTTAGACCACACTGAGTTTGAATGGAAGAGAGGGAGAGAGAGAGAGGGGGGGGGGGGGAGCTGGTAAAAATTAATCTAGAAATGATAATGGAGAATTTCGATCACAACAACAAGATGAATAAATCATGGGGAAACGCGCCAACGCCCTAAGCTTACATTCTTTTACGACTACTTTACCTGGCAAAATGAAAAATTAATTCCTCGAGAATTACAAACGGCATTGCAGTCTTCTCTTCTTGGAGGGGTGAACTTGAAATGGAAATTAGGTGAGTCATTTCTCATTTTGGCATGAGAAACAATTAGAAGAAATTGGCGAAAATAGCCGAAGGTAGTCACCGGCTAGCATTCTTGGAAACTTTTTTTTGTATGATTCAATCGATGAGCGGTGATGAGGCATGAGTGCTATTGATATTAAAACAATCGGCTCCATCATGACTCAAAGAAATAAATGAAATAATTCCTTTATGTCCTTAATGTTGAGATCCATCCGATTGTTTGATTTCAGTACTAAATTATTTCAGTTGATATTGGGGTACTCTCTCTCCCTCTCTCATACACACACACACACACGCACGCACCCGTGCGAACACTCACGCTCTTTCTCTCCCTCTCCATTCTTTCTTTATCGTCTTTATAATTTTCATTAAAAAGTTCTTTATCAAATAACTGGCATAGTAGTTCCTTGCGTTATAAATTCACCTAGGTCCATTTTAATCAATTCCTTTATTCAGTTTTCATCCAATCATGTCTTTAATCGTTTATGACAACACTAATTTAGGGGAAACTCAGAGGACAAAAAAAGAAAAAAAAGAAAAAAATTGAAGATCTATTCCCTTTCCCTAAATCCACATGATTGTATTTTTTTTCATTACCAATGTTTTCAAAGTAGATAAAAGAAATGAAACCCCCAAAAATGTTACCTTCGCTTTCCAAATGAAAAATAATACAGGTTGTCGATAGAATAAAAACAAAGAGTATGCTCTCCAGCCCGACAGATTTTGAAGAATGAAAAAATAAGAAAATGTCAACAAGCAAAGGCCTTCTCATATCTCCTTCCTACATTGCTTCCAAAATTTCTCTATATATCCTCTCAAACTAACTTGCAGTCACACCAACAAAGCAGACTCCAACCGACCGATGATAAGTCATTGGTAATAACGTAATAGATTTGATCGGTCTGGAGTCGGTTTCGTTGGTGTGACTGTAACCGAATCCGACTCCAAATTGACCGATGGTAAGTCATTGGAAATAGAACCTAATATATTTAGTAGGTCTGTTTCGCTGGTGAGGCTTTGACATGAATAATCTGAAGAAAATTAACCTATCCCGACAGGAATGAGCAAAGTGTCATGCAGTAAATTCACAGAGTGTTCACAGTTTGTTTACAGTGTGTTCACAGTGTCTTTAGAGTGTGCTTACAGTGTGTTCACAGTATTTTCACATCGTGTTCTCGGTGAGTTCTCAGTGTGTTCACAGAGTGCTTACAGTGTGTTCACAATTTATTTAACGTGTGTTCACAGTGTGTTTTCAGTGCGTTCACAGTCTGGTTACATTGTGTTTGCAGTGTGTTCACAGTGTGTTTACATTGTGTTCACAGTGTTTTCACAGTGTGTACACAGTGCGTTCACATTGTGTTTATAGTGTGTTTACAGTGTATTCATAGTGTTTTCACAGTATATTTCTAATTTTTTTACAGTGTGATTGCAATGTGCTCACAGTGTTTTTACAGTGTGTTCACAGTGTTTTGAAAGTGTGTTCACACAGTTGACTATGTCAAGATGTGGGCCATATGTCATTGCTATAATGCTCAAATTTATCAATTTGAAGACATATTTTCACACTGTGGACACCTCTGCATTGCGGGTGCTCACTCTGTGTTTACACAGTGGACCACCAAAAGAAGAAGATTCACACTGTTAAATTATTCAAATTTAACAGTAGGAAGATAATTTCCCACTGTGAACATCTCTATTGTGTTTACATATTGGACCATGAGAAAATATGAATCACATTGTTCAAAGGCGCAAATTTAGCAGTCTCTACTACGCCTCTACTGTATTAACGTGGTGGGCTACAAGAAAGTGTGATTCAAACTGCTGAAATGCTAAACTTTAGCAGTGTGAAAATAATTTCACACTGTGTTCACACAGTGGATTTGATATACACTGTTAAATGCTCAGATTTAACAGTGTGAATGCAGTTTCACAATTTGTTACACTGTAACACACTGTGGGACACTATTCTTTCCAGCATGTTTCAACTTCCGATGACCTGACAGCTCGATATATCTTTTTTTTCCTCCAGCCAATATAGCGATTATTTGTACCCTTATGATGAAGTTAGATTCATACAGCTGTGGTCAAAGAGTGCATTTGCATTTGAAGGAAGTATGGCTGCTGAAATTTTCACGAAGAGATAATCCCTGTTAACGGCCAGAAAAGTGCATCTTATCAATAATTCAGATCGCATATTGAATTCCAAAGAGAGAAGGAGAGAGAAAATATCAGAGATAAAAATCTGCCAAAGACAGATCTCCAAACCAAAAGTTCAATTTATTGGAGAGTATAGGGAAATAAGTGACAAAAACAAAGTAAATTAAGACCTTAGATGTTAGAGTAAAAAAAAGAGATGATAATACTGTCAAAATGGTATGAATTATCTAATGGGTCCTACTTATAGAAGGATGGAAATAATGAAAAAGCTGGGGTTTGTATGAAAAGCCAAGTCCTTACCAACAAGTTGATTTTGTTATTAAAAGACCAAATCTAAACAAATAACACTGGAGACCTAATCCAAATCGTTGCAGAAAAAAAACTAATAGCACTTTTAATTTTTACTAAGCTTCGTAAAACACTAAATAGGCTTCTACACAACTCGGCGGTGTACACGGGTTGACTTTCGAATCTTTGTACTATTTGAAGAATAAAATGATCAATTTATCAAAACGTTTTGGTATGAAGAAATAAATTACACACAATGAAGAATACTAGGTCTAAGAATACTATCTCACCCACCTCTTCATTTTACGAAGAATATAATAATAATAATATTACATTTTTTAGCGCCTTATACACGAAGTCTCTATGCGCTTCATAGTCATATACATGAATTAAATATCTCAACTAATAATGCACAATATGGTCATTGAAAAGAATAGATTACAATAGGATTAAATAATCAAATAATTATACAGCATATGACATAAAACCATGCAATTTATGCTAAAGCATATCTAATGATACAATAACCTAACTATTGACATATTCTTAATTCTGACTATTATCATTACAGTGCAAACAAAAACTATAAAGCAAAGGCAAAATCAATTCTTAAATAGGTACATTTTTAGTGCAGTCTTAAAGGTCCGGATGACAAGCGGGAGAGAGTTCCGGAGGGTTGCAGCATTGAAGTTAAAGGAACTATGGCTATAGTACTGTGTCTTAAAGCGAGGAACCTGAAGAAGATGTTTATTCTGTGACCTGAGAGCACGGGAAGGAGTGTAGGTGTTGATGAGTTCAGAAAGATATGAAGGGCTTGAACCAGAAAGAGACAGTAGGTGATGAGGAGGATCTTAAAGCGAATCCGCTTGTCAATTGCAAGCCAGTGCAGGTTACGAAGTAGCGATGAGTTGGAAGTCAGACCAGTTGCTCTCTCTGTGATTCTAGCTGCTATGTTTTTAAGGTATTTGGCAGAAAGATTTGGTAGGAGTGCATTACATGTGACCAGTTTAGAGGTGACGAAGGCATGAATAAGAGTCAATGTTTCATTGCGTTCCCCGAAACTCCAAACTGCTCTGAAAGTTTTTTTCAGTAGTATTCGATGGTCTATCGTATCGAACGCGGCTGTAAAGTCCAGGAGAACTAGAATCACTTCTTTGTGGGTGTCTTATACCTCTAAACAATCATTTTGTAAGAAGAGTAACTGATGAAACTGTTATGAAATTGTATGTTCACATGAATTATAATTTTCTATTTTAGATTACAGTACCAACCCCAAAGACTCCCCCTATGACCAGACACCCCCCTGCTAAACCACCTCACTGGTAAATACTGTAGTCTCCATTTCTCCGTTTCTTCATTTTAGTTACCAAATCGTTTCCCATTACACACAACAATTAATACTGTTCTGTTCACTACAACTTCTTTTGTTATCTTTTTTGTTAACCTTCCTGTTATCATGTCCTCCCCATGTCCAATGTGTTTTTTGTTTGTTTGTTTGTTTGTTTCTATGAATATAGGGCTGACGTCCCCAATGAACATTATGAACGGCCGAATGCTTGATAATAAAATACCTGAAAGCTACGTCTTGCATCATTATCTCCTCAAACCTCATTTACGTCTACACATTATGATGCGATGCGTATGTATAAATCATATTTCGTATGATCTTGTGTGAAGGGTAATAAATGGTCATAAATGACGCAGAGTTAGGCTTAATACCTCGGTCACATATGACCTACGGCAGTCAGTCTGCACGTCCCTGTGTTAATGAGCAAATGAGCAAGATTTATCCAAGTCCTCTCGTGGCTGAATTCATGTTCCTGCAAAATCTCGTGAATTGTGAGACTTTCTTTCTCAAAGAATTTAACCATTTTCCCCTTAAGTAATATTGATTATTTTTGTACCATGGAAAAGAGTAAATGTTACTCTTTTATATTGGTTATTTCTTTTGAATAAAATATTTTGAAAAATAAGTGAATTTTTTTCCTGAAAAGATGCATCAAACAGAATTTTCTTCCTCTGTTTTCACTTGCAAATTGTGCAACATTTTGTGTTTTAGGCACCAACATTATTTATATCATCAGAAAGCTCAAACTCTATACTTTCTTACAATGTCACTCTTGATATGTGGCATCTTTTAGATGGGTCAGCAGTCGGCTTTTTTCATCAAGATACAAAACGAGATTTCTGAGTAACATAAGATCCAGAGTTCTGATTGGCTGAATAATGTTTTCAGAGCAAACAGGCGCGGGTAATTTGAAGAGATTACCACATGGTGAGTGTGACCTTGCAGAGGCCCAGTGTGGGGAACATTGGAATTTGCATGGGTGTGTGGTCTCTATGACCAATCAGAGCGCAGTATTCTTGTTTTTGAGCTGCTAAATGTACTTGGCATATGAAACGCTGGCTGCTGACCCATCTAAAATACATCTTCTTATAAAAATTATATCATATTAAAGCTTAGATCTTCAGCTTTATCATGATTTAAAAATCAGTTGTTCTCAAACAAAAATTAAGTGTGAAAACAACAACTTTTGTTGCATGAAAAAAATTATTTTGGTTCATGTTTTAGATTAAAAGTTTCCCCTATATTACAAATTTTTTTAAAAATCAAAACACATTACCTAAAAAAATGATTCTTCTTCTTTACAAAGATACCAAAAACATGAAATTTGGTCAATATTTAGAGCAGCAATGGCCGAATAAAAAGAGGTGTTTTGGTCCGCACCAAGCTCATTAACAATGCAAAAACCTATAGTCATGAATATCACTTGGATAAAAGAAGCTACTTTTTCATAGACCAAAAGCTTCGGTCTCTGTTATGTTGGTTGTTCAGCTGAACTCCGTTGGCTTCACTCACCAAATACAGAGACCGAAGTTCTAGCGCGATCTGTACAGGGGACTCAATGGCCATATGTTTATGTGTATTAAGTTCGGATAAAACAGGGCAGTGAAGTTGCGCGACAGCCAAGGTAAGTCACTGTTTTTGTTCCTTTTAACTTGATTTTCCCCGTTTTTTGGCAGTTAATGCCAAGAGGGAATATTAATTTGCATTTCGGTTGCGTTATTTTTCAAAAGTTTGATTCATTAAAGACAAAAATTGAAGAGCCCCGACGGGGGGATTTTGCATTGTAAGTCCCCTAATGGTGGCTGCACGATAGCGAGCCGTCTGTGTATGAGGAGAAATTTAAAAAATAAAAAAATGTTAAAAAACTCCTCGAAACAGACGGCTGCCAGCTGTCTACTTTTTCAGGGCTTGCCGACTGACTGTACGGCGGCCGTACGGTGAGTCGAAAACAGCCGTTTTATTCATTTTTATTCAAACCAATATATATGTATCTGGTACAACAAAATGTTAAAACGGCTGTTTTCGACTCGCCGTACGGCAGCTGTAGAGCAATTGTGACCAAGGTATCAGTCACAACTTAGAGCGGCGACCGACCGATTAGTAGCCTGCTCGGGCGCTGCTGGAATTTAGGCATCGCCGAACGATTTTTGTAGAAGTCGAGCGGGTTGTAAAAAATACTTAGCGGTGGCCGAGCAGTGCCCGGTCGATTACCCATTACCCAAGGCCAAATCTGGGTCAAATCGGGGAACTTATCTGTTTGGTGTCCGAGCAGTGATCGGCTGACGACCCGATCCCGAGAGGTCCCACACCGGTCACCGGCCAACTTTTAGGTAATCGCCCGTCCGATCTTGAATTCGCTGCGAGATCGTCGACCGATCTTTGACCGGCCGGCGACCGGCCGATGACCGCTTGACAGCTGTTGATCCAACGAGTTCAATTTTCTACCTAAATCGTTCGACGGCGACCGCTCGATTACGTCGGCACCCTACCAACCGGGCGCCGAGCGTATTTCGGGCGGCGAGTGAAAAGTGAGCAGGCGCTGCAAGAATTCAGTAACTCCGCGCTAAATCTTGAGCGGCGACCGAGCGATGCCCCGACACCAGTGGTGCCAAGACGGCCGCCGGTCGGTGCCCGGGCGAAATTGGCTAAAAACTCGCCGCCCGGTCGCCGAGCAGGCTAAATTTTGGAGTTGTGACCTTAGCCTAACACGAGTAGTAAAGCTTTCGGCACCTGGCCTTCTTCGGTATTTGTTTGCTTAAAAACAAAGAAAGCACATATTAAAATAAGCAACGTGATCTGACACAAGGAAATGGAGAGCAACAACAAATTTAAGCAAAAAAGAGTAAAATATTCATATGGTAATCAGACGGAAGAATGGAATGACAAAAAGGTCATATTCAACAGAAATAATGATAATAATGATGAACTAAGCAAACAAATTTCAAATGGGAGTACCTGATAAGAATCGAAGCAACCTTTGGATGTGTGATGTATGTCGTGTATCGTGTGTGTGCAGATTGTAAGGTATTCATGGTATATTTTAAAGTTAGTCAGTGGGCGTACTCAGAAAATTGGTGTAAAATGAATGCACTCGAGCAGAACAATGAATGGAAAACGAAATAGCTCTTGGATTTATGAAAAGGGCTTAACGTTAAAGCCCCAGTCACATATAGACCCCGGACCACCCCGGATCATCCCGGATCTGATCCGGGGTGGTCCGGGGAGAGATCCGTGTTGGCGCCTTGGGCATCCTTGGTGGTCCGTGGTGGTCCGTGTTGGTCCTTGAACGTCCGGGAGGCCAACACGGCAGTTTTTGACTGTCAAAAACATCCGGCGTCATCCGTGGACTGCCGGGTAGACAAGCAATCCGGGATGGTCCGTGTAGCTGACGTGTTGTTCCGTGTAGCTGACGTGTTGGTCCGTGTTGCTGACGTGTAGGTCCGTGTAGTTGCCGTGTAGGTCAGTGTAGCTGCCTGGAGTATATTTAGCAGTCCGTGTTTTTCTTTTCCATGAATGTTATACAACACTGTTTACTTTATGAACTTTTCAGTACTTGCTCAACAGTTGACATTAACATATGCTTCATTTATTTAAGATTTTAATATTCAAAATTGAATTTGTTGTTTAAGATTTCAAGAACTTAACTACTGTAAAAACAGTAAACTGTGTTGAATAAAAAATAAAACAGCGTTTTTACTGGTTAAGGAAGATTTGTGTTTTTATATATTCTTTTTTGTAATTCACTCAGAAAACAATTACGATGTTGCAACAAGGATGAGAAAATGAATGAAATAAATAAAACAAAAATCAGGTCATTTTTATGAGCAGATTTTCATTTGCCGTGCTGGTCAATATAGCTGACGTGTTGGTCCGTGTTGCTGACGTGTTGGTCCATGTTGCTGACGTGTTGGTCCGTGTAGCTGACGTGTCGGCCCGGGTAGCTGACGTGTTGGTCCGGGTAGCTGACGTGTTGGTCCGATCCGTGTAGCTGACGTGTAGGTCCGTGTTGCTGACGTGTTGGTCCGTGTTAACGACCAGATGATCCGTGTAGACGACGTGCTCTGTCGGCATGGTCCGTGTAGATCCTTGTGAAGATGCCTTGTGTGCTATCATCAACGCTCGTCGACGCTTAATCCGGGGCAAAACAATCCCGGACCTCCGCGGATCATGCCGGCATTGCCGTGATGATCCGTGAGGATCCGTGTCTATATGTGACTGGGGCTTAAGGTAGGCCATACACAAGCACAATACTCCAAAACTAAAAGAGTTAGATTACAAGAATTGAAATATGGGGAAAACCCTCCAAATATTTTTTAACCTTATGAAAAAACGTAGGACAGAATAACAAATTATTCAACTGCTTGATAAAACGAGAAGGTCTTATGTTTTACGAAAAATTGTACGGTTTTCAACAGGTGTCAGATTTCCATGATATTTTACAAGAACTGAAAGAAATCGAACATAATCCAGTTTCAGACGAAGAATGATAGAAGGAAAGATCTCTTTCGAATAAATTCGTAAAGCAATTAATAATTTGAAGACGGGGAAATCCCCCGGTCAATATGGGTTTACTGCAGAATTTTTTAAGTTTTTCATGCAAGATATTGGAATTTACTTATCAAGAAGTTTGTCAGCATTTGCTTGTGGAAACTTGTCACATTATCAAAATTTAGGAATAATAACTTTGTTACCGAAGGGGAATAAGCCGAGAAACTTGCTCAGAAATTGGAGACCAATTTCTTTACTTAATTTCCAATATAAGATTATTTCCCATTGTATTTCGAATAGAATAAAACCGTTGTTAGAAGAAAATATACACAACGATCAAAAAGGTTTTCTCGCAGGTAGATATATAGGTAAAAATATTAGAATTATTTATGATATAATTTCCTACACAGAAAATAACGATATACCTGGTATAACTCTTTTTATCGATATTGAAAAGGCATTAATTCGATTGTGTTTCGCATGATTTTTTATGGAATGTACTACACTTTTTCAATTATGGTGATATTGTTATAAAAATGGATTAAAGTTATGTATGCTAAATCTACTTCTAGTGTTTTGGTTAATGGCTGTTTAACAGGTTTAACCTCACGTTTCAACATTAAAAGAGTATGTCGCCAAGGAGACCCCCTCTCTCCTTATTTGTTTCTACTGTGTGCAGATATCTTAGGAATGTTAGTAAGAAAATCTCAACGGATTAAAGGCATAGTTATTGATAAAAAATAATACAAACTATTGCAATATGCAGATGACACCGTTTTGTTTCTCGATAGTAAGGAAAGTTTGCAAAATGCACTAGACCTTATAGACACGTTCTCGGAATATTCTGGTTTAAAGGTTAACATGAATAAAACGCAAATATTGTGTATTGGGTCTCTGAAAAAAACTATTCAGATTGATTTGCCTGGGACTGATATAACGTTGATTAACTTGAAATTCGTTAGATATTAAGGAATCGATTTCTGTATTGATCTGAAAAATCTCCCTGATTTAAATTATGATAGAGTATTTGATAAACTAAAAAGACAAATAATATCATGGTCAAAGCGTAATATTTGTCTATTTGGTCGTGTAATACTTGTCAAATCATTGCTTGTTTCACAATTCAATCATTTATTCATGTATATTCCAAATCCGTCTAAACATCTTCTAAAATCAGTAAATGTGTCTTTTTACAAATTTATATGGAAGGGGAAACCCGACAAAATAAGCAGGAAGCATATCGATGTTGGACACTTTTCTAGAGCTTTGAAGCTGTCTTGGATAAGAAGAATACTGTCAAATTCATGTGAAGAAGTTTTTCATTTACTGTATGCATTGTTGAAACCGTTAGTAACATTAGAATGGGGTAAAGGGGATATACATGTATATTTCACTAAACTATCACTCATGGTCCAAAACAGTTTTTGTTAGGAAATTTTTATTATAGTTTCCTCCTTTATTCGAAATGTTCAGTGTACTTCTCTTTTTTGGTCGGCTATTCCTTTATGGTACAATTGGTTGGAAAGGTATATTGTTAAAGGAATGGTGGGACAAAGGCATTAGATTTATCAACGATTTATTAAATGAAAATGGGAAACTTTTGGAAAGAGAAGAGTGTGAAAACAGATTTTCAATCAAAATTCAGTTTCTTCATTATTATGCCCTATGTCAGATTATTAAATGCAAGTATAAAGCTCAGTTGAATACGTGCAATATGAAATCCAATGAACCATTATGCCCTGTTTATATCTCTCATGTACTGAAGGACAAATAAGGATGTAGACATGTATATTATATCATGTTAAAAGAAAATGATGATAACTTGATTAAATTGTGTAATAGATGGCTTGTCAATGACAATGGCATTTCGATGGACACCAGAGATATGAACAATTATTTTAAAATGATGTTTCGATGTACAACTTATACTACAACGAGACGTATACTCTGCTCGTGTGAAAAAAACCATACCTACTTTTGAGAAAACAAAACAATATATAAGAAAATGTTACAAAAATGAGCCGCAAATTAGTATTATGTAAAACAAAACACATACATTTGATAAAAAATGGGTAAATTTCGAAAGAATACTTGTCATTTTGTAATAAGATTTCCGGACCTTGATAAGTATTTCTGTTTAATTTAAACATATTTTCATAATGAATATGCAGTGTGTTTCGGGTAAGGGGTGATCAATTATTGTTGGAGGGGCCTTGTTCGGTGCTCATTTGTTTTTGCTGCTGCATGTGTCGGCGGCGGAACGGATGGGCGTAGGGCGACGCCACTCTCACATGTCTAAGGATCGGTTGCCTTTTGTTTGAAACGCCCTGTAGGTATATACTTTGTTCAAAATTATACTATGGGTGTATGATATGCTTTGTATTATGTCAACTATATCATTGTTAAAATATTGATGCAAATATATGCCCTATTGGAGGGAAATAAAAAAGACTGGAAAAAAAAGAAGAGCCCCCTATCACATGTTTAATATCCATTTTCAGAATACACCGTGATGTCCCTCTGTCAATTATCTTCTGTTTAAAAGTATTCTGTGTCTGTTTTTCCGCCATTTTCTGGAATGTTTTTGTCGTCTCACACCGCACAAACATGATAAATAATGCGCCTCCGGGTTTAATGGGTAATCGTCTTTCAACTAACCTCATTTTATGTTTTTCATCTCAACTTCCGCTGCTTTGTCGTTTTCACCTATTTTCACCGCTTTTCATGTCAGAATGCAAACACACTGCGGGTATCATGTTTAGGGCTCGAAATACATAAACTAGTAAAATAGTGGAATAATGATCGAACGAATTTTCGGGATTTACAAAAGATAAAGTCAATCCTTAATCATACCTATTGAACATTAAACATTGATCTTCTTTTTCCTTTCTTGGAACACACAATAGAATATTTGATACTAAAAAATAATACGAAAAAGAGGCTGTCAAGAATGCACGGCATTCTCATACTTTGCATATTTAGATGTCGTTTTGAAAACCCAAATATTCTGAAGGGGCCAGATATTGCATATCGGGCAAAAATTTATTTAAAAAGTAGTTGCGATTGAGCGAAGCGAGCAAGCAAACATTTTGACATTTTTATTACAAACATCAAATTTTGTGATAGATTTTGACATAACATTTAGAAAAGATCATTTACGCCTCCTTTCTCTCTTTCCTTGTTCTGGTCGTGATTTTTATTCATTTATATATTTATTTCTTTATTTATTTATTCATTTATTTACTTATTCATTTATTTATCTATTTATTTAATTTTATTTATTAATTTTTTTTTTTGGGGGGAGGGCAAGAGTCCCCCATATGTACATCACTGTTTATGAGTCACATCTGACCTGCTTTGGAGTCGGACGTACAGGGTTGGTTACTACAGACAATTATGAATGCATGGACTGCGGAACGGTTTTGAAAGTTGGGTCGGGGGGGGGGGGGAGCGCTCAGCGGCTTTTGCATCAACAAGGGAATTCCTCACCACATCGGTTGAACATGTTGAAAGAAACATGAATATGTTATACAATTACACTGAGTAAACTGACGCCGATTGGATGTACACGATTTTATCGCAATGGATGAGCTATACTGAACTGACATGGAACTTCTTCACTAGTTATATTATTTTTACTTTCATGAATGCAGCTGTTGGCTCTTTGAAATGATAAATGCTATTTTTCTGGGCTGTTCAGAATATTGAATTTTAGGCACAAGGACTGATTTTTCTTCAATTTTTATCTGCCTTGTTGACTATCTCTCTCTCTTCCCTCTCATGTATTTCCTCTTTTCTCCCTTTTCCTATTCTATTTTTGTTTTTGAGGGGTAGTCCTAGCTAAAGACTGAGGTTTCAAGTACGTCTTAGCTTTGTCCGAAAATAGCTAAATGAACAATTCGAGCGCGAAGCGTTAGCTCATTTTTACATTTCATGTATTTGGGAAAGTGACATTCTGAGCAGTTTTTTTAATCGTGATGAAGATGTGAATCTCAATTAAAAAATAATAACTTTAGCGCGAAGCGCGAGTTGGAATATTATATACTTACATAAAACGGAACACGTTAATAGATGTTTGCAGTGACTCATTAAGAGGACACATACCTAATTAATCAAATAATACAAGAGCGAAGCGCGATTTAGACCTTAAAAAACGGGACATAGGGCCTAATCATGAGCATGCAATTTGGTGTTCTTGACTGTGCCTGGGTGCCATACTATCGAAGAATATTCCGTTAGGGGTCTAACAAGTGTGTGGTACAGACGTCCCTTCAATGTTTTAGAGCAGTGATAGAAGTTCCTTCTAAAGAAGTTTAAAGCCCTCACTCGTACCTTTGGCGGTTGCCTGTTGTGACTGTTTATCCCATTTTAGGTTGTTTTCTATATTCCTAGGTATTGATGGCGATTTACTTCCTGCAGTTGTTGACCAAGGAGTGAGTAATTGGTATGTCCTGGTACTCGCTTTCTGGAGATCCTCATGACAGTGCATTTGGATGCGTTGAATTTCATCCCCCATGTGTTTCCCCATGTGACCAAATTGTCCAAGTCTTTTTGTAGTGATTCTTCATCGGAGGGGTTGGATATTGCTCGGTAGAGTATGCAGTCGTCTGCGAAGAGTCTTGCCGTGCTGTGATCAACTGCTTCCGAGAGGTCGTATATGTACAAAATGAAGAGGTGGGGCTCGAGCACTGTTCCCTGCGGAATACCGCTTAGGACTGGTAACCAGCTTGATGTTTTACCATTCACTACTGTTCTTTGATATCTCTGGGTCAGGAAAGATCTTATCCGTTCAAGGGTCTTGCTACGGATGACGAGGAGAATTTAACTAAACAATTTATGTGAATCCAAAGAGCGAATAGAAAATATTCAATATACGTACTGATCGTTCCTGAACAGGGTACCTAATTTTTTAAGAACTGTTTATTATAATTCATTAAGAGCTTATTACCTCATAAATGCAAAAAGCGCGCAACGCTAATAGCTGATTTTTTTTTTTTATAGTCAGCACTTTTTGTGATCATGAACAGCATGCTATCTCGCTAAAAGCAGTCAATGAAACCTGGAATCACGGGAAGAATTTTGTGCAAACCAACATGAAAACGGCATATTATGTAGAGTCCAACGTTGCCCTCTTGAGCAGATCATTATCTCATCTAACAAAACTTAATTTTTAGATAACGACCTGACAGTTTTTATATATACCAATAACATTCCCCTCCCCTTATTTCATTCACTTTCTTTTTTTTCCTCTTATCTGTCCCCCTATCTCCTTCCCTTTTTTCTTCTATTTTCTACTTTTTCTTCAATTTTAGCCACCGATGGGGGGGGGGGGGGGTGCTGCTTCTCCCCCTGGGTCCACCAATACGCCTTCTTGTAATTATCATGTGGCGTGGAACGTGACTTTTTGTTTTAAAATCGTATTTTATTTCTTCCCCATTATAATATAATATGTGAAAATAATGAATAACATGAAATCATTAACATAATTGAATCACAATTCATACATAAACATTTGAAATGGATTATACCGAAAGTAAATTTAGAATCAATTTGAACATATTTCTTTAAAAATGTATACTCACAAAGGGAATAGAATACAAAATAGAATATTCTACATGTTCTAGAATTCTCTATAAACTATAAAACACAATCACACTTATAGATAAATCTCAAGTTGAACATTATTTGTGTTTCTTTACAATACCATTTAATAAAAATAGATTGAGGAAGTTATAATAATTAAAAAAAAACACAAACACACACAAAACCACACACTCAGCCACGCTTCACCTCCCATCCCCGATAAACAATGCATAAGAAGGAAAAAGAAGGAGAGAGAGAGGGAGAGAGAGAGAGAGAGAAGAAAAAGAACAAAGCGAACAAATCAAAACAGTGGTAAGTTTTCTAGTTTTCGATTACAGAGATGTTCTACATTTACAGATTTTCGAGGGAAATCTGTTCAGGAACGAACAGTATATCAAATATTTTTAATTCGCTCTTTGGAGTCGCATAAAATATTAAGTTAAAATACTCAACATCCGGGCGCCTCATCAATCGGGCGCATCATGCTCATGATTAGGCCCTATACGTCCCACTTTTATGCCTAAATTGCGCTTCGCTCTTGTATTATTTGATTAATGAGGTATGTACTACATTACTCTGCAGTTGATAACAGTCTAGCCAATTGCACATCAGCTTGTGAAAACAAGACTTGAAAACACCGTTCATTTTAATTCATTTGCGCAGCTAACCTCATGCCCAGACTCATGATCCAGGGGCGGCGGCACTAATGGAAATTGCCTTTTTTTCAAAATGAAATGTGCCCTTTTCAAAATCATGAAAATGAAATACCCTTTTTGAAGTATACATACATTTTAGGTTAGAAATCACAAAATTGTTGGTTCGTGCTCCGCGCTCGCATAATAGGTACTCATTCTGTTCCTGGTTACAAAAATGCTCAAATTAGGAAATGCCTTAAAAAATGAAATGAGTCATTTAAAAAAATTCTAGATAAAATATAATATATTTAAGGTTGGAAAATCGCCTTTTTTGTGTTTTCACTTCGCTCTCGCATCATTATTATTGTTGAGTATAAAGGTATTCTACTCTTCTTGTTCATCGTAAAAAGAATGCTTTCAGGTTGGAATATATCACAAAATTGTTGGCTTACGTTTCGCGCTCGCATCAATGATTGTTTAACAAAGTACTCATTCTGTTCCTGGTTACACAAAATACTTAGAATTGCCAGTTTTCATGTTGGAATATCCAAAATTTTCAGCTCGCGCTTCGCGATTGGTGAGATATTACATTCATGTGTTACTAAAATGTTGTTCTTAACACAAGTTACTTTTCTAGTCAGTATATCAAAAATTTCAGCTCGCGTTGATTATTTAGTTAGATAGGTCTACAATCTTTTTCAGAATCACAAAAACTGCTCGGAATTTTTAATTTTCATGTCTTATTACATAAAATGTCGAAAGGTTTGAGCTCGCGATTGGCGCTTGCAACATTTTGCAAGAATGTCTTTTGAACATAAATGACAAAGAGCGAGATTTACTACTTGAGATTTTATTTTTTCCAAACCGCTCGCTCGCGGGTGAGCCTAAATATATATCTCATCAATCAGAAATCACTTCAAAATGGCTTTGCTCAACTTAAATACTGCAAACACAACTACTTCACGCAGATGATAGTGACAATAACAGTTTGCACAAAAAAATATAAATTTCGACATCTTTTATAAAGTGGCCTTTTTGGCTTTGCCCCCCCCGAACGAAAATACGTTCCGACACCTCTGTCATGAGCAATCAGAGAGGGCAGTCTTAAACTTAAGATTTGTAGCTCGTTGACTACTAGTATTTTATCAATTCATCCCTGTTATATAAGGTAAGGAAAACCAACTCGAGAACTTGAAATAATAGCTTCTTCTTCCCGTGAAAAGTGCTGCTTCAAGGCACTGAAAATAAACACACTGTAGTCTGTGTGGTGTTTTTTATTATACAATCAAAGTGACAAATAATTTCATAGGTATTAAAGTAACAGTGTATTATAAGAACCCCCCCCCCCAAAAAAAAGAGGAAGATGAGACTTATAAACAGGGACGTAGCTAGGGGGGGGGGGCGTCCGGGGGTACATGCCCCCCCTGAGATTTGGTAGGCCTCCCAGGTGCCCCCCTGAAAAAAAGTGGCGGAGCAAAAAAAAAAAAAAAGGGAGAAAGAAAGAAAAAGGAAAAGATAGAATAAAAAAAGAAGAGGGTGAAGACGAGTGAATATATAAGAAGAGGAAAATAAGAGGAGGAAGATGACTGAATAAAATAAGGTCAGGGAAAGTCTTGCAAAAACAAAACCCTTTCGTGTCACTTAACAAAATTTTCATTATTGATCTTCATGATAAAAAATGTAGGCCTATTCACACTGGCGTAAATCCCGGGGGGGATGGGGGGGATATATCCCCCCACTTTTCGAGGAGGGGGGGATGGCCTGTACAAACATCCCCCCCACTTTTTACGAAAGAAATGAAAAAAAATCACAAGAGATAATTGTTTTATTGGTGAAAATTCTTCCAAAAATACCGCTTAACAAATAAAATAATATTATTGAATCATAAAATGCAAATAAAGAGCCAATTCACCATTTCCAAACGAAATACTTATGTCCTTATTATAACATTGAAGAGAAACCCCCGTTTCTTCCAAATTCATCAATGTTGGGGTCTTTGGGAAGGGATTAAGATGGAAAGTCAAAAATTTGTTAAATGTAATCTCTAATAAAACCATTAAACCATCATGGGGTAAAAAAGATAATAATATTGGAGGGGTATTTGCCATATGGACATACAGTGGCGTAACTACGGGGGACATGGGGGGCACATCCCCCCCCCCCCCCATCGGCTGACAAAAAAAAAACGGGGAAAGGGGGAAAAGGAGAAAAGAGGGAGAAAGGAAGAGAAACGTAGTGGGAAAGAAGAAAATATTATTCATTAGAATGTTATATTATATTATAACTATGTTAAGTTACATTACATAAGAAACATTTTCATCATAACTTTATGAAACATAATTTGCCCAGGGCCTACGTCTTCATTGTTCCTGGTGCTCGTATTGTCTGTTTAACGAGATATATAATCCTGTTGTACTCAAACATCCCGTTTTCAAGTCAATATAAACCAAATATATTTCCTAGCACTTGAGTTATCATTATTTTATGTAGTGACATATGCTTCTTTTTCATGACTCAAAAGTGATTGCCCCATGTTAAGGTCTTCGTATATATGAAACATTTCCTGTCCGTGATTACGTTCGCATTAGTGGATTGGTGAGATATGTCTGCTCTTCATGAATTCCTAAAATCAGTCCTTAATCTGAATATCAACAATTTTCAGCTCGCGCTTCGCGCTCGCATCATTTGGTTAATGAAATACGTATGGTCCTAGTTAATTCCTACAAAGAAACCTTAGAATGTCCCACTTCAGGTCTGAATTGTCTAAGTTTTCAGCTCGCGCTTCGCGCTCGCATTGTTAAGCGAGACAGGTACCTATCATGATTACACAAATTTGATTATAATGTCCCTTTTTAGGTGTGAATATAAACAAATTTCAGCTCGCGCTTCGCGCTTGCATTATTTGATCAGTGAGATATATATCCGTTTAATGACATTGTCCTTAAAATGTCTCTATTAGGTCACTCATTCAAAAAATTTGCTGGTGCCCCCCCCCCATGCCGTGACCCACGGTCGATACTGTGGACAAATTCCTTGCATATCTAAAAACATGATTGCAAAAAATGCCAAAATATTTCAGTCATCCCCCCCACCCATCAACACAGATTTACGCCAGTGCCTATTCAGAATGCCCAGATTCTTGGTCTAAATCTAAAACATACGCACGCACGCATGTTCATTTAGGCAGCTTGTTCTTTATTTAAAACGTGCTTAAATTATCCAGTTTAAGATCAGAATATCAATAGTTTTTGCATTATTAGGAAGATACCCAATAACCCATCCTATTCATGATTTACAAGACATGAATAGAGTGTCCCCATTTTTGTCTCACCTGCATAGCAGAGTGAGACTATAGGCGCCGCTTTTCCGACGGCGGCGGCGGCGGCGTCAACACCAAATCTTAACCTGAGGTTAAGTTTTTGAAATGACAGCATAACTTAGAAAGTATATGGACCTAGTTCATGAAACTTGGCCATAAGGTTAATCAAGTATTACTGAACATCCTGCCTGAGTTTCATGTCACATGACCAAGGTAAAAGGTCATTTAGGGTCAATGAACTTAGACCATGTTGGGGGAATCAACATCAAAATCTTAACCTAAGGTTAAGTTTTTGAAATGTCATCATAACTTAGAAAATATATGGACCTAGTTCATGAAACTTATACATAAGGTAAATCAAGTATCACTGAACATCCTGCTTGAGTTTCACATCACATGACCAAGGTCAAAGGTCATTTAGGGTCAATGAACTTTGGCCGAATTGGGGGTATCTGTTGAATTACCATCATAACTTTGAAAGTTTATGGATCTGATTCATGAAACTTGGACATAATAGTAATACAGTATTACTGAACATCCTGTGCAAGTTTCAGGTCACATGATTAAGGTCAAAGGTCATTTAGGGTCAATGAACTTTGGCCAAATTGGGGTATTTGTTGAATTACATGTACAGCCATAAATTTGAAAGTGTGTTGGTCTAGTTCATAAAACTTGGACATAATAGTAATCAAGTATCACTGAACATCCTGTGCGAGTTTCAGGTCACATGATCAAGGTCAAAGGTCATGTAAGGTCAAAGAACTTTGGCCACGTTGGGGGTATTTGTTGAATTGCCATCATATCTCTATAAGTGTATTGGTCTAGTTCATAAAACGTGGAAATAAGAGTAACCAAGTATCACTGAACATCTTGTGCGAGTTATAGTAGTTTTCAAAATCAGCACTGCTGCTATATTGAATCGCGTGATGCAGGTGAGACGGCCAGAGGCATTCCACTTGTTAGGTCTAAAAACATAATTTTCTTCCGCTCGCATCACTTTTTTTTAGTTAAATACCTATCCCGTTCATGTCATGATTACAAAAAGTGCATAGAATTACCCCCCCCCCTCTTTTTAGGTCGATGTCAACAGTTTTCATCTCGCGCTTTGCGCTCGATTATTTAATTTTTGAAATATGTTTCGTCTTTATGGGTAACTGCAAACAATTTTTAACTGGTCCGAGTTTCGATTAGGCCAGAACGTTTATCAAAAATTTCTGCTCGCGCTTTGCAGTAACTAGCGAGTTACATGTACGCTTCTTGTTCAGGATCACAAACATTGCCCAGAATGTTAAATTTTCAGGACAAAATACATGAAAGTACCCCCCCCCAAAGAAAAAAAAATAGCTCGCGCTTCATGCTCGCAATTTTATATAGGGCTTATAAGATTATTTCATATTCATGTTGTTTTATAAGAATAAAGCTAAGAATTGACTATGAGGACTACCCCTTCAAACAAACAAAAACAAACTTTGAGCGGCCGATTGGGAACATATGGGTGAAAATAATTTTGGGCTCCACCCCTATTGGCGAAAGCTGGATACGCCCCTTTGACACGTACCCTGTATACACACAGGGAAAAATTGTTCCCCCCATTAAAAAGCAAGGACCCCCAGTGCCCCAGGGGAAAAAATCCTAGCTACGCCACTGTTTTATTTCGTGCTTCCCTTTCATTGAAAGAATGATTGAGAAAATGAAATTAAAAAGGAAATAAGGGAATGAAGAAGAATAAAGGAAAAGAAAAGAAAATACTGATACAAACTATAGGCCTATCGCTCGAACTTGATTTAATCCTTCTGCTTCAGCTCTCCTTTTCCCGCTTCCCCTCGATCGCTACGAGCATGTCCCCGCGGCGATCGTGACTTCAATAAAGAAACAAAATAAACAAAACAGAACAGAACCCCCCCCCCCCCAAAAAAAGGGGGAAAAATCTGGCTGAGAAAACCAAGGAGAACTCATTGAGAAATCACACAACAAAACTCAATTTTCCCCTCTCCCTTTTTTGGGTAACATTTCATATTATTGTAGGGGAGTCTGGGCAGAAGAAGAAGTCAAGTTTGACATCTGTCATCATGTAGCAATCGTATCTAGCAGAAGACACGAATCAGCTGATTCGTATTTCCGGCGAGCGCCAACATGCAACCCGCGCGAAACAATTCGATGGTCGTTTGTTTTCTTTTTTGGAAGTAATTTTTACCGATCTTGTTTGATGGATACAGGATAGACTCACTGGAAAGTCATTTCGTCGGTATTTGTGACCCCCTAGACTAGAGAAGCGAAGATGAGATTTTCGGAGCATCTCACGGCCCATATTACTCCAGAATGGCGGAAACAGTACATCCGATATGAGGTGAGTTGCGTCGCTAGAATCCTAATTTGCCATGTACGGTCCCACATGATCATAATTTTGTGGTTTCGTCACTGATGAAAAAGTGGTTTCGAATTCGACTTTCGAAATTCTGTCAACAGACAACAATTCACCATGTGGGCATGCGGTATACGAGACAGTAGACAGCTGGTAGCCATCTGTTTTGAGGAATTTTTAAACATTTTTATTTTCTATTTCTCCTCGTACATGACGGCTCGCGATCATGCTGCCGCCATTATTTTACCCCCCCCCAAAAAAAATCCCCGATGGCTCCATGATTTGTCAATTTGAGAAAATATTGGCTAAACATTGGCAAATTTTACTACCTTGGCGTCTGCTCCGAGAAAATACAATCTTCTCGACAAGCATCAAGAAATCGCCAGTTTGCAAGCAGAGCCACTCTAAGCACACTCATGGGATCAATGCATCTCGCGTGCGAAGGATTCATATGCACATGGTGCACGCAAATTTTTCACACCCTTTTTACTAAATTGACTATGCCATTCCTTTTAAAATAATGTTTCTAATTGTGCTATGACACTTACCGAACCATATGGATCGTTTCTTGTCTTCTCTTTGGTGTGTTTTTAAGAAAAAAAAAGCATTTTCTCGTGATCTTCACGTAGATACCGCAGGGTCATCGTGGTTGTAAACTTTTGCTTAAAGAGGGCGCGCGATATTATTCACAAGATGTTTGTTTACGGTTCTGCAGCTTGTACTGCTAGCTGCATTTTAGATGCTCAGCATTATTTTCCTCTTTCTGTTTTTTTTTTTTGCTGTCAAGCGGTATTTTCTATTGTAGCGCCATCAGCGATGATGAAATGTAAAGAGTCGCCTTGAAATGAAGAAAAATTATGTCACATTAATTCGTTAGTTTGTTTCCTATTTTTTTGCACTTTTTTCTTCTTCCTCATCTATGATCAAAGGTGAATACCTTTTTTTGATATCTGTTCTAAAAGCTGGACATTTTAAATATTTTGTTCAAGTAAATAAATCAACAGGATAGTAATCAAAATGCGATAGAGCTGCCCGAGCTGAAAATTCTGATACAAGGACTTGAAAATAAAACATTCTGAGCACTTTTTATAACCATGATGAGGAGACCTATATATATATATATATAGGCCTATATGTATATGAAATAAGCTAACACGAAAAAAAGACGTTTTGGGGACTGTTAAATAAGAATTCATGAGTGGGATAGGTAACTATCTATTCTATTCTTGTTCGTTTTCTATTATTATTTGTGTGTTGTGTTTATTTTTCTTGAAGCACCAAAAGGTGGACATGTCCGCTAAGATATATTAACGAAGTCACCATTATTATCACAAGCTAACGGATCAAAATGCGAGCGTGAAACGTGAGCTTCTTTTTTTCTTAATTCAGTCTTAACGATACTTTTTCATCATATTTTAAAGGTGAATCTCATGATTCAAAATGATAAATGCTTGTCGCACGGGCAGAAATAGCGGGACCAATAGTTATTTTCAATATTCCGAACTGCATTCTGGACGTTGTATAAGCACCTTTGTATAACAATTAAAAGGGTAGGCCTATTTACCTTACAAATTATGCGAGCGCTGAACTTTTGGACATTTAAACCTCAACAAATGGACATTTTTTAAATATGAACAACATCATAAATGTCAATTACAAAAATGATGCCAGCGCGAAGCTCGCACTTAGAGTTTTTGATATTGATGACAGGACTGTATCTAAATGAAAAATAATGCGAGGGCATTTGCGATTAAGATTTAAATTTGGGATTTGAAAAGTCCGACAGATTACCTATACTTTTAAAAGAGGAATGACCTCCAGAATTCAAGCGCGAAGCGCCAGTAGATTTATGTTGAAGTTTAGACCTAGAACAGGGACGTTGAACCTTTATAATCATGAAAAAGATGGTATTTTTATAAATAAAACATGGGAGTCTAATTTTGTTTTAGTGTTAATATTCAGATCTTCAAACTTGACATTTTCCTATCCCCTTTATCATCCCCTCTCCTTCTCCCTTTCCCCATTTTCGTTCTCCCTTCTTTTCTTCTCTCCCTTTCCCTTCCCTTTTTCGCTTTTCCTTTCCCTTCTTTTATTTCCTTTCTCCCTCCCCTACTCTTTTCTCGCTCTTTCCATTTTTCTTTCCCTCTCCCTTCCCCTCTTCCTTTCTTTTGTTTTCTTTCTATTTTATGGTCTCCTTTTCCCTCTCTCTCCTTTACCTTTCACCCTCCCCTGATCTGTCTTTTCTTGTCTCTCCTTCCCTTTCCCGCCCCCTCCATTCCCTTTCTCGCTTTTTCCTTTCTCTTCTTTTCTTTCCTTTCTCCCTCCCCTACTCTTTTCTCGCTCTTTCCATTTTTCTTTCCCTCTCCCTTCCCCTCTTCCTTTCTTTTGTTTTCTTTCTATTTTATGGTCTCCTTTTCCCTCTCTCTCCTTTACCTTTCCCCCTCCCCTGATCTGTCTTTCATTGTCTCTCCTTTCCTTTCCCGCCCCCTCCATTCCCTTTCTCGCTTTTTCCTTTCCCTTTTTTTCTTTCCTTTCTCCCTCCCCTACGACTTGAATCGAGAATGTTCGATAGGAAAATTTCGCATTTCGATTGTTGTTTGCGTAATTTCCACCGCAGTATGAGGATGACCAAGGATGGATCGAACGAAGTATCCTGGTTGAGATTTGGAGGTAAGCGATAAAAACACCTTAATAAATAATTTATAATTCCTTTTTCAAATATACTTAAATCATACGATCAATATTAACATAGTGGACAAATATTGAAAGGCTTGGCGTAGTTTAGTCCCTCACATTCGTGTGATGAATGAAAACGTCAAAATGCACTATGAAATCACATGTGTTGTGCGAGGTTAGTATACTAACCTCGCATGTTGTGTGAGTGCTCTAAGCACCAAGGCTATTAATTCCTGTGTTAAAAAAGTGAGTGCACGCGAATTAGATGTTGGACTTAAATTACTAGATCTTACCATGGAGCACCATGACGAAATCTATTCTTAAATTAGACTCTAGATATTACTAAATTGAAAAAAATGTATAAATAGTACTCGCCTGGTCTTTTCTTGGGGTATTGAAGCCTTTTTGTCCAGAACTTGCTCAACTTTTGCGGCAAATTTTGTCGCCATAGGGTTGTGCACATTCTCGTTTAATACTGGTTGTCACGTGACACGGCAATGTCGTTAGGCTGTTTGGCCTGTATTCAAGGCGTTCTATCCGTTATGATTTTATATTGAATGAAGCAAATTCCATCAGGTCAAGTCAAAATCGATACAGGGATCGAGAGGGGGGGGGGGGGGTGGAGCCAAAAATTTCCCAGTCACATGGTATGAAAATGATATTTTTTATGATTGTCCACGATCATTAGGGCAAACCCGTGTGTGGCAGTACGGTAGCGTGATGAGTAAAAAAAATAAAATAAAAGAAAGAACGAGGGCCAATGTAGGCATACATGGCGCGTGGGAATAAAGTTGCTTTATATGTTCCAAGCGAGTGAAGCAAGCGAGAAAAAAACTTTTCGTGCAAATCTAAATTTGAGATAGATATCTTAACTTACACTTTTCCTTTTCTTTTCATTAATTCCCTTCATTTCTTTTTTATCTTGGTTGTAGAACTTTCGGGGGCCCCTAGGCCTAACCCTTCCATCGTGTACCCCCAGTGCAATATCAGCAGGTGGGTCTCGATAACTCTGGATCAGTGTTGTAGTCAAGGCATAAACCTCCAAGGCCAAGGCCAAGGCCAAGGCTTTAATACCCAAGGCCAAGGCTTCAATACCCAAGGCTGAGGCCAAGGCATGGAAACCCAAGGCCAAGGCCAAGGCCTGAAAACCTCAAGGCCAAGGCCAAGGCTAAGGCATTTCAAACTTTAATAGGTGATAGCGAGCGAACTGAGCGAGCAAAAATTTTGACTTTTGTACATGAAAAACAAAAATAATTTCATGGTAGATTTAGACATTAATTTATAATAATAATATAGTTACCTTTGTACATATAATTATTATTTTATTATTAAATTATTATTATAATTTATTATTTTTTTATGTGATTTACATTGCAATAATTATTATTACCACGGTCATCTGATCATGGCATGCCCGTTCTCAACGTATGTCTTTCTCCACTCCCTGGGACAGGGGCGGCAGAACGTATTTTGTTTGGGGGGGGGGGTCAAAACCAAAAAGGGTACTTATATTTTAAAATTGGCATTTGGTGCAAACAGATGTTTTCAAAATGAGATTATCAACTACGTGAAGTAGTTGTGTATATTGTGGAAATTAAGTTGACCAAAGCCTTTTTAGTGATTTCTCATTGATAAGACAGATATTTGGATTTATTGGTCTTAAAAAATTCAATTTTGAAGTTGAAAAACTTGATGTTTGGTCAATTACAGGGCTAATCACTTTTAAAAGGACATCCTTGCGAGATGTTGCCAGCGCGAATCATAAGCAAAAACTGTTTGACATTGAGACATAAAAATCAAATATTCCGGGCTGTTTTTGTAATCATGAAAAAGATGTGCATCTAACTAATAATTAAGCGCGAGCTGAAATTTTTAATATACTGACAGGTCTGCAAAGTAAGCTGTTAAGGACTGCATTTAGCATGTTTAGTGACTCATAAATATGATACATAACTCACCGATCAAATAATGCGAGCGCAGAGCGCGAGCTCAAACATTTGTGATATTCCAACCTGAAAATTGGATATTCTAAACATTTTTTTGTAAACAGGAACATATTGAGTACCTTACATGTACCTAACAATAATTGATGCAAGTGCAGAACGCGAACCAAAAATTTGTGATATTCTAACCTGAAAATTCTAAAAAATTTTGTAACCATGAATAGGATTAATACTGTACTAAACAATAAATGATGCAAGCGCGATCCAAAATTTGGCGATTTTCGAACCTAAAATTTATTATAATTTACTATTTAAAAAAAAGGTATTTTATTTTAAAAGGGCACATTTCATTTGGAAAAAAGATTATTTCCGATTTTGGAAAAGGTGCATTTTTTCCTACAAGGATTTTTTTTTTAGGGGGGGGGGGGGGCAAGAGAGCACAAGTTGAAATTTTCAAATGCTGACCTGGAAATGAGTCAGTTTTAGGACTCGTGTCCGTTTTCATGTTTTTTTTCCTGCTCACAATCCCTTTTTAAATTTCAATTTTCATTTCTTGCATCTTTTACACTTATTTTACCTCAAAAAACCGGAATAAAGAATACTAACAAAATAAAGTTATATTCCCCTTTCTCACCTCTTTACAAATATCAGAACCCCCTCTTCCCCCCTCAAAAAAGAGAGAGAAGTTCCACCACCAAGAATAAATTTAGAAAAGGAAAAAAAGGAAAGGTAACCGGTGTGTTGGCTCAGTTGGTAGAGCGTCCGTCTCACAACCGCGAGGTCGGGGGTTCAAACCCCGGCCGCGTCAGACCAAAAGACGTTTAAAGATGGGAGTTGCTGCTACCCTGTTTGGCGTTCAATAATTAAAGAGATAGAGCCTCGTCGATCTGGCGCTGCACAGCGGCTGCCGGGCCCACGATCAATTGAGCAAAACAAATTTTAGGAGTATTTCATTTCTGGTGTCTATTTCGAACAATAAAATATGGATTAAAGGAGTAAATGTGATATTATTTTCTTAACATATTGTCACAATCTATCACAAAAATTAGCTTTTCTTATAGTAAGAGGGTAAAAAATTTTGCTCGCTCACTTCAATTGCTTTCAACTTTTTTTTGGCAGAAATTTTGCTCTATATATATGCCATGCTTGGCCTCTCAAAACTTTTGGTTCATCATGCCATTGACATAACCCATTTGGATATGACAAAATTGAAGATTGTGTTCAAGTTTACCAAATCTTTTCAGAATATCATTAATACTTAAAACATTCTTCTTGGCCAAAGGAAATAATACAATGAAAGTCCTTGTTATTATTCTTTATGAAAATTGTTGTCAAAATTTGCTGTCAGATCTGTCAGAATTATTCCTGTCATCAAATCACTGTAATCTTTATCATAATGATTATTACTATCATTATCATCATTAGTCATGATTACAACACGGTACCAATAAATAATGCTCTTTTTCATCATTACTGTTTTCTTTGTCACATACATGAATATGATGATAATTCTTGATGATGGTGATAATCACAATTTATGGCACTGCTAGTACACTTACTACTGCTGACTGGAAGTAGTGCCATTAAATATACAGAACAATTACAAATATCATAGTAACATTTATAATTACTTATTTAAAAAACAAATGAAAGTACCAAAAAAAATGCCTTGAAAAAGCCTTGAAAATGCCTTGAAAATGCCTTGAAATTTCAAGGCTCAAAATCCTCAAGGCCAAGGCCAAGGCCCTCTCAAGGCCAAGGCTTGAATGTTCAAGGCCAAGGCTTTGAAAAAGTAGGCCTTAAGGCGCCTTAAGGCCAAGGCCGAGCATCAAGGCACTACAACACTGCTCTGGATATTTAGCAATTAGACCTATTTATAGAAAAACATAACGTTAATGTTTTGACCCCTTCCCCCCCAAAAAAAAAGGAAAAACAATTATAAACTAAGTTATATACATCCCCCTTTTCTCATTTCGCTTTTTATTTTCTCTATTCCCTCCTTATTTTTTTTGGGGGTTAGGGACCTTTTCGGGGAGCATCGCCCCTAGCTACGCGCCTACCAGATGAAGAGGCGAGCGAGCAAAACCTTTGTCACTTTTATTACAAATATCAATTTTGCAATAGATTTTGACATAACATTCGGAATTATTCTCGCATGCATTTTTCTTTCCTTTTGCTTTTTTATGGCCTTTTATTTCTCTTCCCTTTCTCTTTCTGTCTTTCTTTCTTTCTTTCTTTCTTTCTTTTCCTTCCTTCATTCCTTTTCTCTTATCCCGTTTTTTTTTTGGTGAAATCCACTGGACCGGGGATCAAGGGCCAGCCTGCATGCCCCCGGCGGTTTACGCCTCTGCCGTGGATGTAAGCTATATATACGCATGATCTTAATCTTCATTATGATTCAAACTATATAGAGGCGCATCCAAGATTTTCCAAATTAAGTAGGGGGGGGGGGGCGGGTGAATTTTCTCAAGTAAAATTTGACAACTCCCAAAAAAGGTTCTTACTAAAAAAAAAAAAACGGTCATTATATTGTCTCGCGTAAAGTTTGACAAGTTAAAAAAAAATGGTCACTCAAAATGAAAGTCATTTTGTCCGCGTAATATTCGGCAAGCCCCCCCCCCCCCCCCCCACAAAAATAAGAAAAGGGAAAGTCATTTTGTCCACATGATCGAAGGTCATTTTGTCTCGCGTAAAATTTGACAATTTTTTTATAAAGTTGTCACTAAAAAGAAGGTCATTTTTTCCACCATTGATTATATTTGGCAAGCCCCCAACCCCCACCCCCATAAAAAAGTTTGTCCCTAAATGTGATGTATAGAAAGTCATATTGTTAATTTGTTCCCAGTAAAATTTTTAATTTGGCAATAAAAAAAAAAGGCCAAAAAGAGAAAAGAATATGAACGAAATATCCCCATTACAAATAATGCTGTACGTGATTCTCATGAGGGGGGGGGGGGGGGGGGCACATAACTAGTATTAACAACATATTTAATTACAAAATGTTTACTATAAATCTCAAAAGGGGGAACGGGCAGAAATGCTCACCCCAACCCCCCCCCCCTCCCCCCCCCCCCCCCGCCACTGATTCCAATCAATAATGACTTTTCTCTGCAATACTAATGCTTTGAAATCAAGATACTGAAGATTGATACGCTTAACATAAATTATGAACGTCTGACAAAAAGATAACCAACCGATCACCTGACCGATCAGCTGACCAGTACGCGTATCACTTCGGAGTTGATCACTCGTCGCAGGTGTGTGGAATGCTCACCGAAAATCAACAAAAAGGGCCTGAAATGTAAGTTTAACAATAATCCATTTTATTTTCAACTATTTTTAGAACTTACTCAATTAAATGCGACCAAATAAAAGTTATATCTTAACACTGCAACTTGTATTAATGCGTACATTTACCAAAGTCTTGGGTTGGAAATCAGAACAGCATTGTCCAACCCATAATTTGGGTAATGTCGCCTATGAGGTCCATACATGTTAATGTTTGGACCTCATTGGTACTAGGAGTGAGCAGAGCAGGTCGTCAAATATATACATGCAGTAGAGGCGCACGGCCAATATTGGAGACTGTCTCCAATGTGGGAGATTATCTCCAATATCAGAGACTTTTGTTAAGAATTTGGGTATCCAATTTCAGAGACAGTCTCCAGTTTTGGAGTCCAATTTCCTTTGTTTACATTTGCTGCAAAAGGATTAACTTGGCGGCAAATAAAAATGTGATAAGCAGATTCCTCATGAAAAATTACCCCTTTTCACCGTCTACTTTAAAAATTCACCGTCTACTTTTGTTTTGATAAGGATTTTTGTTGTCAATCACACACAAAACAAATGGGCTTCTGACCTCAGTGAGACAAATTTGGGTGGAAAAAAATCATGCTTTTGTTGGTGTTGTTCATTGTCCTTTTGCAAAGCAAGTCTCCAATGTGGGAGATTGTCTCCCCTATTGGAGAGAGTCTACCATATTGGCCGTGCGCCTCTACTGACATGTAAGTACCGGTAAAGAAATTACCAAATTTATGGCATGCGCATTTTAACCTCCATCTGATATAATTATCTTACCTTTGTCTGCTTGATTTCGTTTCTGAAGCTTTGCAAAACGATCGTGTGCAAATAAGGTCACACTTTTCTATGACACTTTTTCAGCCAAGCGCGCACTAGTCGATTGCCATGGAGTTTTGAGATCGCGATACCAGAGAAACCCTTGCCCTACTTTGTAATTTCGTCAACTGAATTTGACTTTGGGATTGCCTTCAGTCTGGTATTTATGGTTTTTGATTAAATTTGTGTGAACTGTGAGAAATTTCTGATTGAAAATCAACTTCATGATAATTTTTAAAATTTGCTCAAATTATGGTCACCCTGGGCAACATACTCGTAGAAATGGGAATCAGACCTGCATATACAACTGCCAACTCAAATTCTAAGAATTTTTACACACTGATTCCCATTTTGGCAGGTAAATACACTTTACTAGTGATACTTATTTCATCAGGGATGTTTCTGAAGGAAACTACAAGTGAGATTTCATTTATTTCTGATTTATTAGATGAATGTGATTGATTTTATATTTATTTTGTTTTGCTTTCATCTATTTGAAAGTGGCAGATATTTGGTCTTGAAAAGTAGGGAAATGTGGCCATGTGGGGTAAATGGATTATTGTAATTTGAAAATTATGAATTTCCATATTTGACTAAAATAAATAAAGCCGTATTGCCATGTTAGGGATCATTGATGTCATCTTAAAAAGTGTCCACTAATGAAAATTTAAGCCAGAGGAATATCGTGCGAGAAAAGAGATTCCAGTTGCGTGGATAGCTCTGCATTGCAAACAAAGCATTTTCCATCAATTCTTTTGAGGATATCTAAGAAGCAAGATCCAGGCCATACAAAGAATGCAGTCCTAGTTGAAGAACTTCAAGAGGTCAGCAGTCCTCAGTATTTGGGAATCCATCGATCCACATAAAAAATAATCTAAAATGGGATAAACAGACACTGCCAAGAGTAGACCTATCCATCTGTACAAGGGTTTTAAACTTCATCAGAAAAAACTTCAAACACAGCTCTGAAATTGTAAAAGACTGTCTCTATCGCACCTTGGTGAGACCCCAAAATAAGTGGATAAAAATACAACGTTCAAATTTGTTCTGCTTTTGTAATTATCATTCTGAATTTCTAATGAGGTTCTAAGAGGTATCAGATACACCTGTAGAGCACCCCCTGCTCACGTTTGACTTTGAGAGATAAAGGGAATACTTCATCATCGGTATCATTCCAGCATAGCTTCTGCATTCGCTGCCAAATAGTGACTACTGCCAAAGGGAATACTACATCAAGTATCAAGTACTTGTAATCCTGATTCCTGAGACACCCTTAGAATGTGCTTCAATCGGGCTTGTCAGGATAATGTTTAAAATACGTAGGGCAGGTGAGGTGGTGCACGACATACCTTTAGTAAGACCCATTGATCAATTAATAGTGAAAATGGAAAGCAAACAAGAAAAGCAAGGCTACAATACAGTGTAGTCAAAACTGACTTTGTTGCCTATTTGAGTATGCCTGCATCGCATGGCATCTAGATACCACCAAAAATTGTAGATCAATGGAAATGGTAAAAATGTGGGCTGCTAGATTTCAGTAGGCCTACAGTAGAGAATGATAGAATGAAATAAGATAAAATATGATATTAAAGAATAGAAATAAAAAATGAAAGATAACAATAAAACTATAACAAAACAACAACCCCATCCTCAAATACTTTTAGTGCAACAAATATTTACTTGTACTATTATATCGGCAACAATGATAATAGACAAGATCCAATATTGGCAACAACAACGAGAAAAGAAGAACATTGATAAATGCATCGTCAAGTTGAAGTACATCTCGCCTCCCTCTGAGCATTACTGTATGTTATGAGAAAATATAATTTTTCACCACATATATGTCACGGCCAGGAGGAGATAATGTTAAATATAAATTAAGGGGAAATGAAAATTTGTGTACAAAACAAATGGAGGGTTGTCCACAAAATTAGCCATTTTGAAGAATGTTTGCCAATTTGAGGATCCCCATAGAAAGTACAACTAGACTTCACACTTCCATAACTTTCTTATTCTATAACCGATTGTACTTTTCTATTATGTGCCAGGACTTGGTTTCTGCCTCATCTTCTGATTTGGTGACCCGTAGCCTGTAGATCACCCCTATTGTTGTTCAGGACAATTCCTGTTTTGTGAATACCCAGGGAGCTATTAAATCTGATTTGGTTTGTCCAGTGAGGCAGCTCTGTGTGCATTAACAGGATCATAACAAACCTTAAAAAAAAATCCCAGGGTTCCAAGCTACTTGTACAGCATTTAGCATTGTATGTAATTTGCATACAATATCTCTCAACTCTTCCTGAGTTGTTGACTTTGATCTATCCTTGATTCACCTTTGTGAACAATGCCAAAAATTAATAGTTCTGTCAGAAAGTATGAACAGAAACTATGCAACTATGGATTCAAACTCAGATTGCACACGTACATGTATTTCAAATATTTGTATTCATTTGAAATGTATGGGTATTACTGCCATAAAACAAGGAGGACAGCATTCTCTAACACGAAATAAGGTATTGTTTTTCATGCCCGGGTGATATATTGACAGTCGCCGTACACACATACATGTACTTGTAAAATTAATCCAAAGCCATCCAATCCCATGACCTTGGATGCCTTTTGATTGAACACAATGGGTGATTTCAAGTTTGGTGTTCGTGTTAAGAGTGTGAAAAGGCTGCTGAACCGAGCTCCAACAACAAGCTGGGTTCAGAGGAGTGATAGCAATTGCATTATTGATAGCTATGATGTCAAACCTCTGCACTGATGATCACCTCAACTTTATGCGAGAAATTCTCTACGATAAAAGTGAAATTGAGGAGAAATTGCAATAAAAACTTATCCTACAGAATGCAAAGGTTAAAATCGCTGCAAGATATTTTCCTTAAAAATGTATAAAACACTAATGATTTGCGCTCATCTTAACTGCAAAAGCTCAGGGATTTTACAGGGATGTTTCATCCTGTTCGTGGGCTTCAAATCATCAACACCGAACTTTAAATCACGATTTTCCCAATCCCTGGGGTTTGGTTTTGGTGAATGGGGAAATTGCACGTACATGTACATGTAGATTGTCAACACCAGCTGTGAAGCTCGGTTCAGCAGATGACATTCAACACCAGCGCTGAACACGAACTGCCGGAAATACGTCATATTTTCTGAGGTCAATCCCAACACCAGCATCATTTCAAGTACGGTGTTGTGACTGGTGTATTACAACACCAACGCCAAATTTCAACACCGTACTTGAAATCACCCAATGCCCTATTAAAGTTTTGAATGATATTTTGTGCCCTTTTTTGTCTTGTCTGCATATCAGAGCGAGACTACTGTAGCACTGCCGTTGACGGGGTCGTCAACATTGGTATTTTGACCAGGGTTAAGTCTATTTTATGAAACTTGGACATACAGTGTACAGATAATCATGTATCACTGATCGTCTATCGTCTATGTTTCTGGTCACATGATCAAAGTCAAAGGCCATTTTAAGGTCAATGAACTTATACCATGATGGTGTATCAACATTGAAATATTATCAAAGGTTAAGTTTTTGTCTCACCTGCGAAGCAGAGTGAGACTATACATGTACATGTAGGCGCCGCTTTTCCGACGGAGGCGGCGTCAACACCAAATCTTAACCGAAGGTTAAGTTTTTGAAATGACAGCATAACTTAGAAAGTATATGGACCTAGTTCATGAAACTTGGCCATAAGGTTAATCAAGTACTACTGAACATCTTGCCTTAGTTTCAGGTCACATGACCAAGGTCAAAGGTCATTTAGGGTCAATGAACTTAGACCATGTTGGGGGAATCCACATCAAAATCTTAACCTAAGGTTAAGTTTTTAAATTGTCATCATAACTTAGAAAATATATGAACCTAGTTCATTTAACGTAGACATAAGGTTAATCATGTATTACTGAACGTCCTGCTTGAGTTTCATGTCACATGACCAAGGTCAAAGGTCATTTAGGGTCAATGAAATTTGGCCAAATTGGGGGTATCTGTTGAATTACCATCATAACTTTGAAAGTTTATGGATCTGATTCATGAAACTTGGGCATAATAGTAATCAAGTATCACTAAACATCCTGTGCAAGTTTTAGGTCACATGATTAAAGGTCAAAGGTCATTTAGGGTCAATGAACTTTGGCCAAGTTGGGGTATTTGTTGATTTACCGTCAAAACTTTGAAAGTTTATTGGTCTAGTTCATAAAACTTGGACATATGAGTACCGGTAATCAAGTATCACTGAACATCCTGTGCGAATTTCAGGTCACATGACCAACGTCAAAGGTCAATGAACTTTGGCCATAATGGGGGTATCTGTTGAATTACCATCATAACTTCAAAAGTTTATGGATCTGATTCATGAAACATGGACATAAGAGTCATCAAGTATCACTGAATATCTCATGCGAGTTTCAGGTCACATGACGAAAGTCAAAGGTCATTGAACTTTGGCCATTTTAGAGGTAATTATTAGATCACTCTCATAACTTTCAAAGTCTATAGATATAGTATATAAAATGTGGATATAGGGGTAATCAAGTATCACTGACAAGTTTTAGGTCACATGATCAAGATCAAATATCAATGAACGTATTATTGTATCATCATATGAATTAGTGCTTTTTGTGAATAATTTATAGTAGTTTTCAAAGTCAGCACTGCTGCTATATTGAATCGCGTGATGCAGGTGAGACCGCCAGAGGCATTCCACTTGTTAAATGTCATCAAATCTTTGAAATATATCACAGACCATCTACATGTACATTATGTAAAGTGAGTTGCAGAATACACAATCAAGGTCAAAGGTCATCTAGGGTCAATGAACTTTGACCATGTTGTGTAAAAAACTTAACCATGGCAGATATTTTGAATTTTCAAGAACTTTGCAAACTTCACAAGACCATGGACTATAAATGTTTATCAGGTATTGGTAAATGGATGAATTCATTTTCAAGCCACTAGGCAAATAAAATAAAATGAATATTTGCTTCCTCCCCCACACTCATTTTGAAATATTGTTAATTGCATGTACATGTACTTATATTGCGTTATGTACAATGTAGTTAGGACTTCCAGATACATGTAACTACATGTAGGCGTTCCACTTGTTTTATTTTCACACTTGGACGTGTAAAGCTATTTTGTTTTGATGGTTTCATTCTCCTGTAACATTGATGCTCTCCAGTTTGCCTTGTTACAAGTATGTGACATTCACAACATGGAAATTTTCTCCATTGCAATGGCCCCCATTGGAATCCAAAACATCTGATCCTCATACAAGCCTCCATTGCACAAAAGCTATGTAGTGCATACTGATAAACTAAAGTCTAAGTTGTAAAAAACTTTGTCAAAAAGTAACATATAATGAGCTATAAATCAATCAATATGGTACATGCAGAGATGAACATGAAGAAAAAAAAAAGAATAGTGTGCTAAAAACAAAGAATTAGGCCTACTGGGTATACAGGATTGATTTAGCTTGCCCTATCAAAAATACACACTGTACATGTATGTAAAAATGCAAATTTTCTTGAGCAATATACATGTACATGTAAGTCACTCACTTAAACTCTTTTCATGCTGAATTATTGTTATTTATTTATTTATTTAGCTAGTTATTTTTTCGAGAAATCCAAATTGCATCATTGATACTGATCGTTACTAGATCCAAGAAATATCTTAACTTCTCTGATACATGTGTGAAGGTATCCAGCAGGGGGAAGGAAAACTAATTATTACGATTGTTAAATTTAAATTTATGAACATGTGCAAAACTACAACATCAGCATGAAAAGGGTTAAGACCACATTTTTTTGTTATTGAGTTGAAAAAGATATAAAGTTAAAGGCTTCCTTGTGAACGCGGCTGTCGATACACACTTCCAATTAACAGTTATGCAGGTCGACCAACTAAAGGCAAGTAAGGCTTCCTCATGAACAGGACTGTCAATTCCCACTTCCAATTAAAATTATGTAGGTCGACCAATTTAAAGCAAGTAAGACTTTCATGTGAACACGACTGTCAATTGCCATTTTTCCAATTAACAGATAGGTCCACCAATTACCAATCATTTCATGCGAAATCATTCAATAAAGCATGAATGGCATTCTTTTCAATCACACATAACCTGCCCTGCCCCCCTCCAGTCTGCACACACAGACCCAGGCTACACATACGTATGTAATTCAAGAAATTGGTCTTAAAGGTCAAGTCCACCCCTGAATAAAATGATCATTTGAATCTATGGAGAAAAATCAAAGCATAATACTGAAATATCATTTAAAATAAGATGTAAAATGTAGAAATTTATGATATATGTATACATGTACAGTATATATCTTAAGTTTCGCTTATTTTTTGCAAAACAGTTTAATATCCACAACTAAGTGGACATGCAAATTAGAGAGTTGATAATGTCCCTCACTCACTATTTCTTTTGTTTTTTGTCTCGCATGCATAGCAGAGCTTTTCCGACGGCGACGGCGGCGGCATCAACATCAAATCTTAACCGAAGGTTAAGTTATTGAAATGACATCATAACTTAGAAAGTATATGGACCTAGTTCATGAAACTTGGGCATAAGGTTAATCAAGTATTAGTGAACATCCTGCTCGAGTTTCAGGTCACATGACCAAGGTCAAAGGTCATTTAGGGTCAATGAACTTTGGCCAAGTTGGGGGTATTTGTTGAATTACCTTCATAACTTTGAAAATTTATGGATCTAGTTCATGAAACTTAGACAGTAGGTTAATCAAGTACCACTGAATATCCTGTGCGAGTTTCAGGTCACATGACCATGGTCAATGGTAATTTAAGGTCAATGAACTTTTGCCGTGTTGGGGGTCTTTGTTAAATTACCATTCTAACTCTGAAGGTTTATGGATCTACATGTAGTTCATAAAACTTGGACATAAGAGTAATCGAATATCACTGAACATCCTGTACGAGTTTCAGGTCACATGACCATGGTCAAAGGTCATTTAAGGTCAATGAACTTTGGCTGTGTTGGGGGTATTTGTTGAATTACCATCCTACATGTACAGTAACTCTAAAGTTTATGTATCTATTTCATAAAACTTGGGATATAAGAGTAATCAAGTATCACTGAACATCCCCTGTGAGTTTCAGGTCACAAAACCAAGGTCAAAGGTCAGTTAAGGTCAATAAACTTAGGCCATGTTGGGGTAATTGTTGAATTGCCATCATAACTTTGAAAGTTTATGGATAGAGTGAATGAAATGTGGACATGGGTGTAGTTCTGTTGACAAGTCTTAAGTCACCGTTCAAATGTCATCTATGGTCAATGAACGTGGTATTATGTCATTATATGAATAGTGTTTATGTGAATGATTATCTTATAGTAGTTTTCAAAGTTAGCACTGCTGCTATATTAAATCGCGTAATGCAGGCGAGACTGCCAGAGGCGTTCCACTTGTTTATTGTTTGAATTGTACAATATTTCAATTTTTACAGATTTGGCAAGGACCGACTTGACTGATGCATCAAATGTTGAAAACAATGGAATTTCCACATGTTCAGAGAGGAATAAAAAAATGTTTCACATGAAAATGAGGATGAAATTAGAATATTTCATATAATAAAGTACAGAAATAGTGAGTGACATCATCAGTCCCCTCATATACTGACCAGGATGTACATATTGCTGTTTTGTAAAATTAAGCAAAGTAAAAAATGTCATAACTTCCTTATTTTACATCTGAAAATTGAAAATGATTTTTTATTGTACCTTCAGTATATCAACAGACAAATCATTTCACACCCGTTCCTGAAATAAACAAATTTCAAGTCATCATGAACCATAAGAAGAATGAAATTTATGCATTTTATAACAAACGGGGCAGCAGGCAGCTGCTCTTATATGCCATCAAATCAAAATTCTTTATAAACGCAATACATGTAACTTCAGTTTAACATAACCTAGGCTCATATAATTTGGTGTGTATGATACTAGCATGGATCCCAGCAAGCCTATTGATTTTTGATGTCAAAAGGTCAAAGGCCAAGATCACAGTGACAAGTTTTCATCTTACCCTTCTGAAGTCCTTGTAAATGTGATATATGACGTTAAATCAAAAGCTTTAGATTATAATAACCATCCCTGATTCCCTGTAATAACTTTTAAAATCTTTGATGGATGCGTTTCTCAAACCTTTACCAATGTTTTTTTCATTAATATTCTGGTATTTTTACAATGAAATTTTCATTAGGGTGAATTTTTCTTTAAGACATTCTGAATGAGGTAATGGGAGGAATTAGTAAGGAAGGATTATGCTGAAGTTCGTCATGATACGATAAGAGTGGGAGCGAGGTAGAATCACGACTCCAACCTGTGTGAAACCATATACATGTAGACATTCTGTTATGTGCTGTTGGGGTATAGTCTGTCCAAAAAGCCAAATCGTTTGCAATGACCTAAAGTACATGTAACCTACTGTATAGGCACGTGCCTTTATGTGCATGGTCAAATATATGGAGAAATCAAATTGTTTATATGTTTAAAAAAAATAAAATGTGTAAATTTTCAGTACACTGAAAAGCATTTTGAAGAGAATGCAGAGGAGGTAATTTTTTGCTGATGTTGCACCCATTCACATTAATATGTCTGTATTCTAAAGTTTATCTTCAACCAGATTTCACAAGTGTTTGCTAATGATTCTACTTTGTAAAATTCAGTATGAACACACTCTCTCTTCACGTGATCTGTCTGCATCTTCATTTGATGACATCAGTTTCCCCTTGCACTTTCTGCCTTGCTCATTGACTGATTCAGATTTCAAGTCTGGTATTGGTGTTTGTGTTCATACTGTAAAAGAATAACGAGTGTTCATGCACCTGTCATTCCCTATTTTATGAAGAATGTCAAATTCATTAAGAATTATTTCGATTCATCAGTATAACTATATTGGTCCATTTACACATATAAAATACATGTGTTTCTTTCAGCTCCTCCCTTCCATTATTGAAAGTATCAACACACTTCATAAAAAGGGAGAGTGTGGGTAGAGCTGTCTAAAGAAATTCACCTTGTATCTTAGCAAGGTCATCTTCTGGAGAAAAGTGGTTGCTCCAATATTTGCAGGGCGCTGTCAAATAACCAGTGGATGGAACAGGGCATGGGAGTCACATGATCTGCACGTGTGATGCCATTCTGTGTTTATTTGTCCAAGATCAAAGCCTTTATAGATTCTTCAGGGATTATTCATTGGTCAAGGAATCCCCCCTTTTGTGTTGGAATGATTGAAATTTGCCCATTTTATAAACTGTCCACATTTTGTGGTGACGCAGTATGATAATTTATTTACACACTGTAATATATTATTTGGGTCATTGGTTGGTTCTTACTGCAAAGAATGAGTCGATGATTTATAAGAAAAATGGAAAAAAATAACATAGAATATTTGATCAGAGTGCAAAAAAAATTTCTTTGAAAACAATTCAATGAATAAATGAATGGAGGAATGAATTATGTAGATGAAGAATAATGAATGAAATAAACAATGAGTAAGTACATCTATAGAATTATTAGATATTGATAGATCTAGGCCTACATACTGTATAAATGAATAATCTATACAGGTTGGAAATAAGTATATATGTAGTAGTCAATAAAATATAATGATTGAGTACTAGAACTACATTGTACTTAAAGTTAAAATGAAAAAAATGAAGAAAATCCATATTTCATTGTTTGAAATAAAAATATGAAATAGAATTAATGAATGAAAAGATACGTTCAATTATTTGATCAATTTACTGTCTACACTGTATGTAATGTACATGTAAGTGGATAAAATTTAAATTGGCAAAAGACATCACTAAAGAAATAATGTAATATAAGTATACCTAAAGCTTCAGTGTAACTTTTAACTCTTTTTTCTCTGCGTGTCTTGAATAGGAACTCAAGAACATGCTGTACGATGCCCAGAGAGCAGCCCCAGAAGCAGATAGTAAGTATCTAGTCTTTAAAACACCTCACTGATAGTCCAAGGCTCCACACTAACTTTTTTCTTGGTGGCCCTATCAGTCAACCAAAATCATCAATTTTATAATTTTGGTGGCCCACAAAGCAAATTTGGTTGCAGTAAAACAATAGAAAACATTACAATTTATCAAAACTTTGGTAGCCAAACAGGGCCACCAAATATGTGTGGGCTTTTACAGAATTTTGGTGGCCAGAGTCTCATTTGTGGTTGCCCAGGGCCACTTTGCCCTGCTAATGTCAAGCCCTGCTGATGCCTAATTTCAAACTTTATATTAAAGCCGTTTAATTTTTTTGTAACTCTCCACCCCTTGTATAACGGATATGATGTGGAGGAAATGAAATACTTGTAAATGTGTTTTAAATTTACAAGTCAGACCAACACCATGGCATTGAGTACTATTAAATGAAACATACCATATAAACTGTAATAATGACCCACATTTTTGATTGGTTTTAATATCAATTTTTTAACTAGTTTGCAGTGCTTAATAGTAATTCTATACTTTTCTTTTCTAAAAAAAAAATCATTGAAATTGAAAAGGTTTTATTGAAATTATTGCACTTTGCAGCCAAAAGGCTGAATTGCGTACAATTTACAGGCATATATATACATAGAGTGTACAGATTTAAAAACATCAAACTTGAAATGATGACGAAAATATAATGCAACTTAATATATTATGTATACTAAAAGGAAAAGATGAAGTAATAAAAAAATATAAACACATGTGGTGGTGGAAGGATGCTTATTGATAAACATCTTAATTCAAACAATAAAAAACTTAGTTTTAAACAGGAACAAAAACGAAAGACAGGAGGGTGTCTGGGGACGAGCGAGCAGTCAAGTCCAATGCACAGCTCCAGCCAAGGATTGCTAATCCCACAACACCATTCAACCTGAGCAATGGAATTGGTTATTCAAATCCATCGCTCAGGTGGAACTTTGTAGGGTCAGCTAACTTCACCGGAGCTATGCATTAATAGGGCCGGCTAACAATCACTTTCAAAACAAAACACACTCACATTCATACCACGCTCCTCATTCATCCAACGACCATAAAGACACTAAGTCAAACAACTGAACTCACCCACCCAGCAGTCACCCCTGGCACCTTGTACTCATTAAGCATACGGATAAAAAAAAAAGTATGCGGGGGGGGGGGGGGCGGTGAGTGATTGCTCGTCCCAAGAATCCATCCTGCTCAAACCTGAAAACATTTACTTAAAATATAAAAGATGACATAGTTTTGTAAAATGATATAAATGTCTTCCACCACATACAGAAATTTTGATAAAAATGAGTGAAATATTGGTATAAAAATCTAAACATCGTTTCCTTTTAGTTGTTACAATGTGAAATACATGCATTAAAAGCATTACAAAATAGATCTTTCCAAATTGTTTCAAGTTTTTCAAGCAGGAATGGTGCAATGCATAATGCAAGTATGAAAATACTTGTTTGACTCTTTCCTCTACAAAATTAGCCAACAGTTACAAAGTTGGCATGGTCGGTACCTGTTAGGTTTTAAAAAAAGTTGCTGAATAGTGTGCACTGAGATAACGCTGTATCAGGGAATTGTTCCCTGTTGCTTGAATGTCATGGAATACCTGTATAAACATTAAATCATCTCCATAATACCTGGACATGTGTCTCCCATAATAACAATTTCAGGAAATTTGGCAATTCCTCCCCAGGAAATGACAAAGGTGATTTGTAATTCCTCGTAGGAAAGGTAAGGGGGAGAAAAGAAGATGTACATGAAATGATAGAGCTTACAGAAAAAAGAGGAAGAGACCTATAACTGCGCATGAACATATGCAGGAATAATGGTTTTAAATAAGTTTTCATAAAATCCTTTCTCATGGAGTGTTTGTTTTTAAACTTTTATTTTAGAGACTGAATTGAATATTAGGAAACAATTTTCAACAATTTGAATACTTTTACTCAATTGATATGACATTGTTTCCCCAATCTGTATTGCTAAATTTTCTATTCATGAAAGTCAAATAGTCTGCTTGTTGTGACCATGTTTGATGATGATGATTAGGAGGATGTTGATGATGACTATCATCATCATAATTACCATCATCATCATCATCATCAATATTGTCATTATCATCATTATCATCATCATCATCATCACGATTATCATCAATATTGTCATCATCAGCATCATCATCATCATCAATATTATCATCATCATCATAATCACCACCACCACATGCAATCATCATCATCATAATCATCATCATCAATATTGTCATCATCATCATCATCATCATCATCATAATTATCATAATCATCATCATCATCATAATTATCATCATCATTATCATCATCATCATCTTAATCATCATTATCATCATCATCATCAATATTGTCATCAACATTGTTGTTACCATCATCATGTACATGTATGTATTACCCTTCCCATTAATGTCATCACCTTCCTCATAGCAATCATCATCAACATCTTCTATATATCCCCAAAATTCTTTATTATATACATCGGTTATTAATCTCATTTGATCTCATTTCATTTCAATCTTTAAAATCAGTATCGGGGGAGGCTCAGGTGGATCGTCACTTTGTCCAGTTTGAAGAGAAGTACTTTCAATTCTGTGAGAAGGAGCTCTCTAAAATCAATACTTTTTTCTCAGGTAAGTCCAGAGTAAATAAAAAAAAAGAAAAGAAAAGACAAGACAAGATTCGTAATTTTTTTTTGTCTCCCTCCCCTCCAAAAAAAAGGGGAAATTCAACTTGATGAAATCTTCTTGTCATCTTGGTGCAAAACTTTCATACTGCAGGCATTATGACTGCCATACAGTGGCGTACCTAGGATTTTTCACAGGGGGGGGGCAAAACCGTCCGCCAAAATTTGACAAGAAAAAAAAAAAGAAAAAAAAAGGTCTTCAATCACAAATGAAGGATTTCGTACCAGAAAAAAATTTGACAAGCAAAAAAAAAAAAAAAAAAAATCTCGTCAGGGGGACAATAAAGGTCTTCAAGCTCGTCAGGGGGGGCAGGGATACGTCCTTTGCATGGGTTGTCGCTCGTCAGGGGGGGCAGACTGCCCCCTCTGCCCCCCCCCCCCCCCCCCCCCCGTAGGTACGATAGTGCTGCCATAGCAGGGTGCATGAAAAGTTTTGAAAAAAATATTGTGTTGTATTATGACTCAACATACAATCTCCTTGTTGTGCACACTGTTGGTGACAAAACTTTGCTTTCAGCCAATCATGTACAATGTTTCCTTGAGCTATTTATTAGTGACAAGTCATTGCAGGAAACGTTCCTTGTGCTCTATTTGGGTCAAGAGTGAAGACACAAGCCAGAAACTAATAAAGTATGTGAAGTAGCATTACTCAGAATATATCTTTATTCATAGAGCCCAAGTGATGATATAATTTGAGAGATTCCATCGCCTTCAAGACCCAGATGGAACTTAATTTAAAATTGCCATTGAATAGGCAACTAGATAATCGGCACCTCAAAATGCTTTAGATATTAATATTAGGATTACACAGAAACTTCAACATACAAATTGTCAATTCATTAAGATTGCAAATGCGTTGCCTACAATTGTACCATGTGTTGGGTTTTCTGTCTGGGTCAAGATTAAATTGTTTGATTTGTTGGCATTTTTGGAAGATAAAACCCTCCAATCATTGATTGAGAAATGAGGATCATGCTTTACATGTTCATTAAAGGCAATCTTAATTTATAGTAATTGACCATGTTGTATGTTGCTCATAAGTACATACATACTGTGTAATATAAAGTCAATATTACACTACTGTAACAAGGAGTAGTGTGAAATTAGCTGTCAACTAGGTGAGATTTTTTCTTTCATAACAAATTATTTCACTCAAAAGTTAATAATGCTCAAATGTTTGTATTTCACTCAAATGTTTGTTTTTGATGTTTAACATTAACAAAAATCATGTTGCCAAAAATATTTCGAAGCAGCCATCTCACTACCATATTATGACACAAATGGAGTTCGTGTGTGTCTAAATATTATGAAGGATCTCGAAGGTCCATTACCATGGCAATGGAATTAATCATATCATAACAAAATAGGTTTGAATTACATCGTGGGCTGAGCACATTTTATTATCACACACCAGATTTACTCTAATTTGATTAACCTCAAGAATACATGCTACAGTATGGGTAGGTACATGTACATGTAAATAGGCAGGGAGGGGGCAGGGGAGGGGTTCATAGTACGAATTAGAGAGACACCTATCCCTCCCCCCTAAAAATACATAAATAAAAATAAAGTAAATAAATAGATAAATAAAATCAGTAAATACATAAATGAATGAATAAATAAATAAATAAGTAAATGATTAAATTAATGAATATATAAACAGAAATATAATTTAAAAAAAAATATATATATATGAATAAAGAAATGAATGAAAAAATTGAGCTTCATACTGTATCAAAAACATTATTTGAATATACTGAGAAGAATCACTGTGCACATACAGCAGTGGTGAAAATTTAATTTCAAAATTGAATATTCATACAGTAGATACACCTGTACTAAAATAACAGTGTTTTTTTTGTCAGATAACACTGTTCCACTACAGTGTACATGGAAGATTCTCTACATACATGTACATTACTGAAATTGTAAAGTGTATTGATCTTTTTGTGTTCTGTGAAGTGTTTTATAATTCTTCACTTATTATACAGACATACACTATTAGAGGGTAGCTTGAGCATTGCCCACCCCCCCCCCCCCCCCTTAAAAAAAGAGGAAAAAAGAAGGTCATGTAAAGGGAAAGAAGAAAGAGAGAGAGAGAGAGAGATAAAAATAATAAAAGGAAATAGTGAATAAAAATATTTCAAAATCTACCACAAAAGTAGATTTTCATTATAAAAAGGTCAAAGCTTTAATACTGGCTTGTCTTGGTCATTTTGTTCTTGTTTGCTCTTTACTCTATATACCAGTAGTGTAATGAGACAAAAAACTTTAAAGGGGCAAGACATGGACTAAGACTTAGGGTAAAATTTATAAAAAGCTGCGAATGAGTGAAGAGAATGAGCCCAAATTTTTGACATTTTTTATTACAAAAATCTCATCTCAAAAATATATTTTGACATATTTTCAAAATAGTTTCATATTTCACACTTTGTCCTTTTCTTTCGTTTTCATTTCTATTTCCCCCCCCCCCTTTTTTCTTAGGTGTGAAATTTTGGGGGGATCCATGGGCCCCCAAACTCCTACACCATATCCTTCCCCCTCAAATTTGTGACTCACTGTTGAGCTTGTACAGTATGTAGGCTGAGTCAAGTCAGGCCAACAACCTTTCATGCAATCTACCCCTTGTTATGATTCTGTCAGTTGATACATGTACGTATCAGACAGAATAGAATGAGAGACGTGTACACACAATTGTATATCATCACTTGACAATTAATACTACTGTGAGAACCTGACAGTGTTGTTATGCCATTAATGGTTCATGAACACTAGGGAAATTTGATTGAAAACAGATCTATACTTATAGTATGAAGCAGAAAGATCATTCACACCTTAACATGTAGGAAACGAATGTTTACAGTAATAATTTAGGCCAAACTTTTGTGCACATGTATTGTGTTCACTTTATACATTTTAGTGACAGCTTACATGATAAATTGTAGTATTTGAATAATGCTGCATTTTACAGAGAGATACATGTACCTTTTTATCAAATATTATAGTCTAGCAACAAGTCAAATAAAGCTTTCCTTGAATGATGTGTTTACTATCAAACAAACATAGATGTACGTGTATATGTTGTAATAATCAATCAAATGAATAAAGATTGCAATTTATGCAGGCAAACTTTGCTTGCAAATATAGCCTCCATGTACGTACCTTTCATTATACAGTATATGATTTTTTATATGAAAAGATACGATTTTCATTCACATTAAATTCTCATAATTTTTTTATTTTTTATATATGGATGTATATACAGGTATATATATATATATTTTTTTTTTTGGGGGGGGGGTTACCTTAATGTATAGTTCAGGCAAATTCTTGTATTTTATTATTGTGAGTACAGTAGGTTTAAGTGGTCTGAATGTCACTCAATATTTAGATAGAAAAGGAAGTTTGAAAGTGCATGTAAATAACGTTCAGGGTATAACAATGATGAATTTTGAGTTTCCTCTTTTTGTCTTTAACAGAGAAAATGATTGCATTAATTTGTTTCCGAGTGAAATTCACATGGTCACCTCATGTACTGGATAATGCCGGCATCAAAGATGCACAAGTTGCAATCAATGATTGAACAGTGAACACTCAATTTCAGCAGTAATTAATCAATCAATTATGAATGAGTGAAACTTAATACAATGTTGCATTGTGAACTACATGTTGCAGTTGTGCTCAAAATTCTGCGAACCTCACCACAAAATGCATTCCTTCATGCTGAGTGTTGAATGTAGACAACAACCAATGTTCGGCAAGCCCAGAGAAACAAACTTTATTGAATATGATATTTTATCACCAGACTTCACAATTAAATAACTAAAACATGATAAAACTTTATTTAAATATATTCATATTCTGGTGGGGTTCACTAGTAAACTTTTTGAGCACCGCAGTACTAAAAATGTCAGAAGAACTAAAATATTTCCTAGTTATGATAATAGATTTTTCCAATATTTACTGTGTATTTCATTACAAAAATATCCACTTTCTGATAATTCATCTCCATTAATCATGCAATACTGTAATTTCAATTTCAAGACAACATTTATCCTCACCTTAAAGCGACATGTACATGTATCTTTCTAAAATTCCTTTCTAGAAACATTTTTTTTCAAAAACAAACTCAATGGCCCGTATTCTGAAGTCAGGTTTAACTTAGACTCAGGTTTAAAGTTGCGGTTTAAGTATGGGAAGCCAAAAGTATCATTTTTTTATTAAGTTGTACGTTTCTTATGTTTACTGTGCTCTTTCCTGATTCATCGATGGTGAAGACAATAATCTATATACCTCCTAGACAATTATGAATGATTTGAGAGCCAAATGAGCTGAAATATGATATCTCTACCGTTAGTGATTTATGTAACAATTGGCTGTCCATACTTAAACCACAACTTTAAACCTGAGTTTAAGTTAAACCCGACTTCAGAATACGGGCCTTATTATTGAATGTATCTTGGCTATGTTGATCAGTTCTTGCATACAGGGGTGTATGTTTTTTTGTGTGTGGTTCTGATTGTATTTACATGTATTCAACTATTCATTAATTAATTCATTTGTCTATTATTATTACTATTGTTATTGTTATTAAAATTACTATTATTATAATTATTATTATTAATAATTTTTATTTATTTTTTTTTTTTTTAAAGGGGGGAGGCAATAAAGTTCTTTCTGGAAGGTGAATGCTTCATCTTGCCAGTTGCTGGTTGGTTCTTACATGAATTCCAGTGAACATTTTGTCATTTACATGTACCGGTATATATATTTATTAGGCCTTTCACAGTGTACAATATGTAAACATGAAAAGCTAATGAATGAATGAAAGTTTGCAGGAACGAAATGGATGCAATAAATGAAATTTGTACACGTACAATGTACAGTGTTCATAATGGGATCTCCATCACAATATCAAAACATATTTTCATTTCCTTTTTTTAATAGAAAAAGCAGCTGAGGCATCGCGCAACTTTGCCCAACTATGCGACGAGCTCCGCCAGGTGGACAGCAAACCCAGTGCCAAGGATCTCCGACGGGCCTCCCTCCGACGGCGGAGCTCCTTCTTCATCCCTGAGCAACTGGACAGTGAAACCAGGGTCATCAAGTCCCATAAGCGTAAGATAACAGATCTGAAGCTGGCTTTCACAGAGTTCTACCTTAGCCTCATACTCCTACAGAACTACCAGGTATTGTAAAATAGCTCAGTAAAGGATTTGTTATTGGAAAGATGATATATTGGGGCATAATGATTTGTCACTTGGAATGGAAATTGTTATTAATTTCTAAAGGCCACCGCACACCTTACGACTGGTCGGCGACTCGATTTCAGAATAAAATGTAGTAGAATTTGATGCTAATATTGAGACTTGGAATATCTTACTGTGTAATGTTCTAAATCATCGTACGAATACCTATGTTCAAATCTGTGACTATGCTATCATCCTCTTTAGAATAAAAGCGAATTCAATATCTAGTCGTAATGACGTCATAGCAGTCGTACGATTGACCACGATTTGAAACTAATTTGGCCTTTACTAAAAAATAAAAGCTTGCAATCTTTCAAAATGGTTATATTAGTATTCTTTCAATTGATTTCAACCTCAAATAAAATGATATGTCCCATTCACATTTTCAGAAAATAAGCAAAATGCGATTTGTTCCAAAATTGGATCGCGAACAGTCGTAAGGTGTGCGGTGGCCTTAATAGATGATCTTTTTGAAACAAAATTAGAGAGTTACACTTGCTCACTACATGTATGTGTTATGAATTTTTGTGAAAGTTTGCGAAACTTGAGAATTCATTGAACTTTGTCTATTGCTTTAGATTTATATGTATTTCTTTCAATGAGTGTTCAATTCAATTCAATTCATTCATTTATTGTTGAGTTATTTTGCTGAAAAACACAAAATATGCATAAGTGTGCATTTTATTTCATTCAAATCTATGTGGAATGAGGATGTGTTTTTTTCCCCCTGTATTATCCTGTTGAAGACTGAATGATTTTGCTATAACACAAGTTTTCCATAGACTCAAACCCGCATATGTGCTGGCTCATTCTCCAAGGAGTTAAGGTAACTCATGATATATATTTTATATTTCTTCTTTGATTGTATTCCATGCAGGAACTCAACTTCACAGGTTTCCGTAAGATCCTCAAGAAACATGACAAGATGCTCAAAAACAAGAGTGGTGAGAACTTCCACCTCAACAGAGTACAACACTCACCATTCCACACTGCCAAACAAATCAATAATATCATCTATGAAACAGAGGTATGTAGTCCAGGGCCCTTTAAACGAAAGGTTTAATAGCGTTTGATCTAAGGTTTGATTTTAAGTAATTGATAATGACAAGATGCTAAGGAAGAGGAGTGGTGTGAACTTCCACCTCAACAGAGTACAACATTCACAATTCTACACTGCTAAACAAATCAACAATATCATCTATGAAACAGAGGTCCATTAACACATATGCTTTTCACACTTCATTTCCTTAACCCCATACTATCCTTAACCCCGGACTATCCTTAACCCCATAGTATCTTTTTTGGATTCACACTGTCTTTCTTAACCCCATACTATTTGACGCCTTAACCCCGGACTATCGCACAGCTCATGAATATTGATGATTTTGCCACACAGAGCGTGATAAAAGTGCAGTTTCGACTTCTGTGATTGGCTAATGCTTAGCCTCACATTTCCTTAGCCCGGTTTCGTTTCACACTGCATCTCTTATCACCGCAATAAGCCAGCTAACCCTGCTTTTTTGCAGGGCCAGATAGTACCGTACTATTTACTGTGCTAGCCCACTTTGCTAAAACGTAGTGTGAAATCAAAGTGGGCGAAGCTTAACCCCGGGAAATTGGTGGGGCTAAGAACCCCCCCCCCTCCACCAATTTCCCCGGGGTTAAGGAAAATATGTGCAGTGTGAAAAGCATTTAAGTGTAATGTTTGATATAAGGGCTGAAATTAACAATGGATTACATTAATCATTGTGTGCAATCAGTCGTAAAAAATGAGCAATACCATTGATTGCTAAACTTTGTGTGAGGGCATCTTCTGTAAGCATGAGGGCAAGGTTGGACAGATGATGTCCCTATATTGCTAATTCCTCTCATTAACCAGTTCGTTTGCCTGTGCTAACAAACAAAATAAGCTGTCCTTATCTTAATCTCCTTTGAAAACGGGGCCTTTGATAACCTGAAAATTTTTTAGTGTTTACATGTACCTTCTATTCGTCCTGTCCAGAGACTATATTGTATGTAACTACTCTCTGTGTACTTTGTGAGCTATATTGGACAAAGTACATAACAAATAGCAAAGCCAAGCACACACTGTACAATACGTTTGCAATCTGATTTTGAACATCCCAACCTAAAAAATCTTTATTTTAATATGAATATTACCGGTAAAATAAAAATTTCTGGCTATTAGCAAGCCTCCCTATAGGAATAGAATAGAATTCAATTCTAACTTGTTCTGACATTTGAACAATTTTGCCATTGCTTGAAAATTAAAGCTGATTTGGATTTTACTCCCAAAAACAGCTTGCAAAGAGACAGAATTTTTAAAGTATTACTCTGAACTTCAAATAAGATGATTTTACTGATGCAAAAATACAGTTCAAGTAAAAAATGGGGTTGCAGTTGGATGAGCTTTAAAAATATTTGCAATTGTTGAATTCCAGGCTGTAAAAAGCTATTGATTTATCAATATGAAAATTTAGTTCAAAATGTCATTTCAAACTTTGCTTCGACAATTTTTAACAAAACATTCTTCATTGCAGTGTTGATGCACTTAATGTGGGAGTCTAAACGCTGCAAACGCTCTTGAGCTTATTTCCTCAGATCTTCGTGCCATGTTTGAACAAAGCTTTAAATTTATAACACTTTTGATCAACATAAATGTACCACTTAAATTTTTTTTGGGAATGTTTGGGATCATTTGGCATTTGATCTTTAAAATGTTATAGTTTCTAACATTACAATACCCTTACAAACTTTTATGGTAATTAAATTGTCGCAAAGAAGAAGGAAAACTTTTTTTATAGGGTTGCTGTGACTCAAAGACTTTTCCCCACTTAATTTTCCAGACGTTATACATCAATGAACTTGAGGCAGGTAACAGACAGAAGGCTATGAGCAAATTAAGGGTGCCACCACTCGGAGCAAAGGTAAAATCATACCAGTATGTCCACCTTTCGTAAAGAGAAGGAAGTCATCCCCATGAACGAGTTAATATGTTAAATTATTTGTCATTTTGATATGGCTGATATTTGTAATAATAATAAAAAAAAGAGGAAAGTTTTAGTGTATAATGTAATTCTTCTCAGAACAACTGTTTTACTATATGACACACATGTGTTGATAGTGTCATTAAAAACTCACCAATCATTTAATCAATTCATACTTCTGCTCTAAAGTTTGATGGGAAAAATATATTTTGGGTTGTCCATTGTCTCTGAACAACCTCATAAACATGTCTTTCAATAGGGTTTGTGGGTTTGCATCCCAACTATGACTTTAGTTTCGTCCAGCAAGAAACTTGTCCACATTGTACTTTAGTTTAAAACTGTATGTACCAGATTATGGTCAATCGAAAAGTCAAAGTAATAATGACAATTAGTGTTTTGAGCACTGTACGAAGTGGATACAATCACTTTCTCGCAATAATTGGAGACCTGTTAGAGGGATCATTTCAAACTTGACCCATATGGGAATGATTATGATATGATTAGATTTGGGGTCACATTACCGAAGGTCACAGAGGTCATAACGCTTATTTGCAAATTTTAGGAGCTAGAAGTGTAACATATTCTCATTCTTGCGATGATGAAGGCATCACTTACGACTCACATATCCATTATTTTAGTATCAAATTTGCATTAGTTTGCCACAACCCATCTGGTTTTTTGTAGCCTCAACAGTTTTCTTTTTATTTTTGCAGAATATAAATTGGACCACTTTCAGAGTTGGTTTGTTCCTGGGTATCTTCACTGTTCTGTGCTTTGTTGCTGCTGTTGCAGGTCAGTATACCTCAGGAAAAAAAGGGCCGTAGGAAATCTGGAAAGAGATTGCAAAATTAGCATAGTGATAAAACATTGCCCAGACCTCCAAATGATTCTGAATTTAGCGGATACAATATATTTTTGACAATACAAAGATTTTGTTTTTATTATTTCTCATCTTTCTTAATAATATTAGCACACACTCCTAAGGAAAACACTGCCTTTCTTGTCAGTGATTAAAATCTCCCTATTTTTCTGCTAAAAAGAAGAAAAAAGGTCTTATTTTTCATAAATCCCATTGATTTAAAAAGTAGTAATATACATACATTTAGACAAAACCAAGGGCTACCACGTACAGTATATAACATAACAAGATTCATCAAAATTTAAGATATTGTGAAAGCACATTTGCAGTCATATCTGGATGATCTACCGTGAGAGAGGATAGAATTGACAATACAACTGTCTATTACAAAGAGCAGATTATCCATGATGCCAAACATCAACATTCATGTAAAAGTTACATTAAATAAAAATGAACACTGATTGCAGAAATATTACGAAGGATATCTAGAACAAAATGAACGAACAACCAGTCACATGAATAAAAAACATTTATCATCATCTTTTAGGCCTCCTCATTGAGAGCAAAGTCGACAACATGCCGGCGGTCAGGATGTACCGTGGAATGTTCCTCATTATCCTCATGATCTTCCTTCTCGGTATCAACACTTACGGCTGGAGGAAGGTCGGGGTCAACCATGTGCTCATCTTCGAGTTGGACCCTCGGAATAATCTCTCTCATGAGCAGCTCTTAGAGGTGAGATACATTTAGTAAGGTTTAAAAAAAAATTGAGGAGTTAAATGTTGATCCATTAGGTGAGTTCAAGTTTGGTTTTGGTGTCAAAGCACAACTTGGATTGCTTCAACTGCCTCTGAAACCTATTCTGAGTTTATAAAAATTATCACTTGCATTAAAATTAACCTAACACTGAAGTTGAAATCACCCGCTGTACATGTAGGCCTACCCCCTCTGCCTGTTTTCATAAATGAAAACTTATTTTTTGAGAAAGTGGTGTTCCCCCTCCACCGAAGTTTGTGATAAGAGACAAAATCCCCTGGTTGTATGTATTTGAATAAAACTCATGTGGGTATGTCACTGAACTTGTATATAAGTTACTTGTATGTAATTGGCAGTGTTGAATATGTACAGAGTGTATTTTAAAATAGTTTATATGATCGAGAGTCTCTCGTTATTGTCACTGGAAATATTTACTTTGCCTAAAAGCATGCAAATTAAACGTTCATCTTATTTGTACAAATGCAATTAAGATGTGGTATTTATGATTATTTGGTTTGCCAAATATTGATATACATTAATGGTATTATTCAAGGATCAAAGTTTGGATATAGTAGTAGGGGAAGGCGGGGTAAGTTGTGACACTTTTTGCATTTTGCATGATAGAATTGATATGACTAATAATATTGTATAAATAAGTACCTTGCCTTTAAATATGATTCTTGGAAAATCTTTTTCACCTATATACAACTTTCTACCCCCACACTGAAAGTCGTTGTGACCTTTGAAAAAAACGATGTCAAGTGGCACAACTTGCCCCATCTATGGGGTAAGTTGTGCCACCTTCGAGGGTAAGTTGAGCCACAAAAACTATGTACAAAATGTATGCGGGAAGAACCAGCATGTCAATTTTTTATTTAAAGTCTTTTCACTTGCTAATTCTCTAAAAATACCAACATTCTCTAAAAGTAAAAGAACTGTCATGTGAATTTGCTCTTTTCTGCCTGCATATCGATGGCTTTTTAAGGTTTGATTGTGTTTTTATTTACATTACCATAAGAATTACCATGGCTCAACTTGCCCCATGTTTGCTGGCTCAACTTACCCCAGTCCAAACTTAATGCGATAATTTCGCATCCACACATTTCTTATGTATCCACCATGTAAAAGACTGTGACAAGAATGAAGATCCATACCTGGACTGACAATGTTGTTCTTATGCTTTGTTATATGTAAAGAAGTGTGTGTGTAAAAAACACTTATCTATATCACACCCTTTTTTACTTTTTTGGCTGAAATCTGTATTTTTCCCTCTAAAAATATACTTTTTGTTTCAAAGTTGAAAACAATGTGGTGGGGTTAATGGTTATGTAATGGGTCATCAATACATGACACCACCATAATGTCTGACTCATTCATTATTGGCCTGGGGGCGGTGGCTCAACTTGCCCCTATGCTCAACTTACCCCGCCTTCCCCTACTACTTTATTCAGTTGAAACCTCCCTCACATATACACAGATATAAACAATGTTCTCTTGTGACAAAAGTAAGTTTTGGTGATATCTTTTCTATGATTCTAAGGTTACTAAACTTAAGACTTAATGCTAGCTTTTGTAAATAAGATTTGTGTAAATTTGCTAGTTAAATATGAAGATTACTGGAAAAAGGATGATGTTTGGATTCATAAAAGATTGGAAAGGACCACATAAAATGTTATTAAATCACCTAATCATTTTATTCAAGAGATACATTTATATCCAGAGATGCAAAAATTAATTGGTTACTTTAGTTGAGCATTTTTTCCAGTATCAGACGTATTGAATTGGTTATTGTGAAACAATGGCAGAAAGAAAGTATACACTATATGAAATTGTCCCCTGTTGAGAATATATTGTAATTCTTGTAATTTATATTAAATCAAAACCACCAGAGTTATCTTTGAGTCTCTAATATTCTGTATCAGTTTTTTGTTTGTTTGTTTGATTTACTTTTGATTGTAGTGATTTACCTTTGATTGTTGTTCTTCAATGTAGCACAATCTTGTGATTTTGTATTATTTTTGTTATGTCATGAAATTATGAAAATTAATAAAAACTTCAAAAATAACCCCCCCCCCCAAAAAAAAATGTTAGTCAATATATCAGTTTATTACCTTACGTCTGAATTTGGACAATATGACACCTTCTCTTGGTAATGTTTTTTAAATAAAGGGCCTTGTAATCACTTATCAAAGCAATTGAAATATTTGATATAAAAAGATACAATTATCATATCCTGAACTTTTCAACCATTCCATGTTCAAAAAAAATATACTGTATCAAAAAGGAAAAAAAAACATGTAAATATTTTATTTTGATTGGGCACCCAAACAAAATTAAATTCTCATATGTTGCGGGGCATACACACATACACATAACGTCTAGTAGTGATTTGGAATGGTGACATGCACTTCAAGGGGATTCACCAAAACTTTAAATAGGCCTTAACAGGCAACTGTGAAAACCCAAGCACATGTCAATCATATATAATGTTGTTTATCCTTTCTAAAGTTACAATGTTAGATAAGATCAAGCACAGAGATATGATTGATTTCGTAATTAATCAGACTATGATCCTTGATGAATTGTCTGGTTGCTGATATGACAGACACCTGCCAATCATTTTTGTTACGCAAATATAGCAGGTCATTCACCAGACGCGTTATTGTTCTTTTTTATGTTGTGCAAATAGACCTTATCGCCTAATCGTAGATTTGATTGTTACTGTGTTTGCTCAGTTGACATAATGTTTTGAAGAGTTCATTCACACTTGCGATGATCTTTGTGTCTTGTTGCTATTGTGGTGTAAAGTTGAAATACACAATCTTTCATTCATTTAATAAACCTTGAAGTTTCTCCAAGTGAGTGTGTGAGTGTGTGTGTGGGGGGGGGGGGGGCTTAGAGGGATTGCAGTTTGGCATTTTCAATTTTGTTTAGGGGGGGGGTTAAGCTTGCTTGATTTTGCACAACATGTATTGGACATTGAATTGGAAGTACCAACATTTTATTTTTAAATGAAATTAAAGGGGCTTACTAATGGAATACACTAGTGCCCATTGAGTTTCTTGTTACATCTGGTTGTTTTTATCCCCCCACATCTATCAGGTCTTACTTCCTGATGATTCTTCAATGTAATCGTTATGAAAGCCTTTCTGAATCCTTACAATTATTATATATAAGACCTGTAAATCAAATATTTAATTTGTCTCACCATCAGTTTGTCTCTGTTTAATTTTGTTTGCCAGAGTTGTTTTTTTAATGACAAAAGTGTTATGTAACAGGCCTCGGATTTCATCCATTCCCACCCAATATGTACTTCATCCGCTCCCTTGGGAGTATTAGTGTTTGTGACAGAATATGCATCTTTTTGCCGGACATACATGTCAGAAGAAACTCTTACTTTTTATGTCATCTTTTTCAGCTCTTATTTTCTGTTAAAAAGGGACCACTAATATGATTTTTTACTTTTGTATCAGTTGTCAGTGATGGTTTTATCATTTGACAGTAATGAGTCTAATACGTCAGTGTGTCACATCTGATTATGTTTTAGGTTGCTCTTCTATTCCTGGTGTTTTGGATCATCAGTATCTTAGCATTCATCTGCTGCGGCATGACCAGCATCCCTCCATACATCAACCCACTCATCCTGGCAGGTTCCATGCTACTATTTCTTATCAACCCCACCAGGACGCTCAACTACAGGGCACGGTTTTGGCTCCTTAGAATTCTAGTGAGTTCTGCCAATTCTAACCCTTTTTCACTTTTATTGTTACATGTAGATTCTCTTCTGCACCTCCATTTCCATCACCTCTCTTTTACCTTCTTTCTCTTTTCCCACCCTGTTAGTCAAATCTCTGTGAATACATCATCTTTTTTTTGGTTTTATTCTCTCCTACCCTTTATATTTTTCTTGTCTTTCATTTCCCCCTTTCCCTCACTTCTAGCCCCCAAAATGTTAGTGACATATCTGTGTGTGTGGCTAATTTCAGCTCTCTCCCGTCTTCTGTTTGATTCTCTACTACAGTGTACCCCTAACTTCACATTTTAAATTATTACTATGTTTCAGTTATTTATTGGGGTGATTACAAATTTTGGTGTCAGGATAATTTTCAGTATCTGCACTGCACCAAACTTAAAATGAAGCAAGTCCTAGGATGAATTTTCACTAGGTGTTGAACATTCTGTAGTGTGATAAGTCATTTTTCTAAAATCACAGTAGAAGTTGGAAATTCAATCTGTGGGTATTTCATCAACAACCATACTTTAAGAAATAGTCAATTCCAACAACTATCCATTTTAATGGGTTGAAAAAAAAACAGGTGCCTGACAGTTATGGAATCTGTCAGATAATGATTATTTGGCAGTTGTGACCAATTATCATGAAATGGTCTCCTGAATTCCCCTTCAACAAAAACACTGAACTTGAAATCACACACTGAATAAACAGCAATGGATATCATTGCAAGATGCATTCTCACAGTCACTACTTGATGTTCTGTACTATTATGCGTTTCTTGTATATGTTTAGTTGAAATGAGTGATTTGTTTATATTCCGGGTTTCTGCAATTAAAGTTTAAGATAGAAAGAAAGCAAAAACGAGTAAAACAATAATAATTGTACAATTTAAGTATAACTTTATTTATAATTTTATTGTTATATTCTATTTTTGTTTTCTTCTTCTCTGTCTTTCTCCTCTCCTCTCTTCTTGATCCCTGCTCTCCCCCCTTTCCCACTCCCTCTTCCCTGGTCTTCCTGTCTCCTTAACTATCTCCCCCTTCTTATATCTAGGGTCATATAGCAATAGCTCCATTCCATGCTGTAGGCTTTGCAGACTTCTGGCTAGCCGATCAGCTTAATAGTCTCACGTGTGTGCTTTTAGACATGGAGTTTCTTATATGTTACTATTCTTGTGAAGTCAGCTGGGTTGGTGATGGGCAATGTAAGTATCATCAATCCGTTGCAATTTTCTGCTCCCTTTTGTTTTTCAAAGGGGAGAAATTATAAAAGCACAACAGCAACAACAGCAAAATAAAAAGAGAAAGAAGAAAAAACCACAATTAAAAAGCAAAACCAAAAACACACACAGATAGATCAAATTATTGAGTATTATATAGTATTGATTATAAGAGCCTGTATATTTATAATTAATTCCAGCGGCTCCATTTCCTAAAATTTAGCATTTTCTTGTAATTTTTATGCAGCAGGGCCCTAATAGGATGATACCATCTTTGGAGTGCTGAATAAAAAATGTATTTGGTTATAGTTTTTTTGGAACTCAATAATATTTGAAAAATAAACTAAGAAGTTCCTTCATAATTTTCATCATTATTAAATAATTCCACAATCTTAAAAGCCACTGTGACAGAATCCAACTAAATGATCAGCAGGTGTTTGTCTGTATACATATGCAAAATGATTTTGTGGAAAGTAAATGATTGTTTTGTACAGTAAATACATGTACCAAGATAAGTGAGCCACTCTGTCATTAGTCAAGCATTTATCCATGCTGAAATTCATGCACATTTCCTCATGTGCCTAACTGTTTTTGATATTTTAAAGCAGCAACGACTAGCAGTCTTATAATAGCCCCTTCTCAAGTCCTCTACTACTCACATCAGGGGCCTGTTGCAGAAAGAGTCAAAATATCAAGCGCAAGTCCCAAATACGGGTGCTTCATTGGCTGAAAATCAAGTTGCGCAGGATTTTTTTTGTTGCGTTTGATCGCAACACTTTCTGCAACGGGCCCCAGGCCAGCATAATGCATTCTGAGCTGTGTAGTCTTGTAATATCAGCACACTTGAATGATAACACACTAATTCACCACTCATTACCTTCATACCACACTAATTGTGTTACCAAGTATAAAAACAAGTACTTTCCTCTCAAAAACATTTTAGTTTCTCTGAATGAATAAAATTATAGGCGAATTCATTTTCTGTTTAATTGATTATCTCAAAATGTATATTTTATTAGACTAGTTATTCATAACACATAGTCAATGAGAGACCACACACACAGTGTTTGTCAGTTCGCTCCCCCTTTAAACTTAGATCAATTTTCGGTTCCATGACATTTGCTCCGGCGACAATTGCTCCAATGGAAAATCTACACATTAAGCAAAACATAAAACCTAACGTCCAAAACTAAATAAACCCTAATCGTAATCATTACAATATTCTGAACCAAAAACTCTATCACAATCCTAACTCTAATCCTATGCCTTCTGAGATATTAAGACCGGAGCAATTGTCGCAGGAGCAGATGTCGTGTCACCCAATTTTCAGCTACTGTATACACTCATCATTTCATTATCTTTGGCAATGTAAACTATGTCAGAACCCGGGAGAGCTAGATCTTTGATGATCTGATCACAGTTTAGCTTGATTTTGAAGAATTTCTTTCAAAGTCTTGTTCGCTTCGGCTACCCAACTTACAGTAGGTATCAAACTTTTTTTATTTTCATCTCTTGTTATGATTATATCCACTCTTAAATGCTGGTAGCAATATGTAGTTTTTCTGTTTCTTTATCTTGCAGGTAAATTATCCTGTTTATCTTCCTACTCTCACGCAATACGGGCAGTAGTGGCGTGCCTTCCTGCGTGGTTCCGGTTCGCGCAGTGTTTACGCCGTTACCGTGACTCCAAGAAAGCATTCCCCCACCTCGTCAACGCAGGGAAATATTCAACCACATTTTTCGTGGTCCTCTTCTCAGCGCTAGTGCATATAAGACGGGGTCAGTATGAGGGCTGAGTCAATACTCTCAAACACTGTTCAAACCACTGCTTCAACATTTTATTTTTACAACTGTCTCACTGTATAAACAAACAAAAAATTCAAAAGTTGCTGAAATTTCACACTTTTCATTGTTTTGATCCATCAAATAGCAATTTATTTTCCATGTTGTCTTAAACACTGCATTTGTTTTGTTAGAAACTATTAAAAAAAAGAAGAACATTCTCTTCTTTCGTGAAAGGGAAAGATAGTTTCAATCGATGTCAAAATAGATCTGATATCATGAAAGTTACCATGTGGGACAAGAATATGCCAAATTCTGTCAAAGTAAATTACGACTTCATACTTACCAGCGGTACCTTAACAATACATTTTTTACCTATGGATAAGTGAAGACTAATAATATTTTTAATCATTCATATTGAAATTATTATGATATCATTGTCCTTTTTGTGACTTGAAAAAAACAAGGATGATCAATAATGATAATTTTCTTGCCAATATTTGAATTTGCTTGAAAATTTGTAGACCTTATTGCCTTATTTAAATAGAACAATAAATGTCATTTTGCTTCTTGTTTTTCCTTGATTTCCAGATCAAGAACTACATGAGCATTTTTACCAGGATCCATTATACTGTTTATGGATCTTCAGTGCTTTCTGTAGCTCCTGTTACACCCTTACGTGGGATATCAAAATGGACTGGGGGCTCTTAGAGAAGAAATCCTACAATAAATTACTTAGGGATGAAATTGTTTATCCAGAAAAGGTGAGGCAAGCTACAGATTGTTGCCGGGCTTTTATAATATGTCATGATAAAATGTTTGTAAGAAAGCTAAGGAATCTTGATTTTAGAGTCATGACATGAGTGGCAACCTTCCTTGGCTTAGAGAGATTTCTCTACAGGGCCTTGTTGCATAAACGTTATTTTTATGGTAACTTTGTCATCCAATGGTAACTACCGTGGTAACGCTGATCAACAGCAAATCAGAATCAAGGATTCCATGCAAGTTACCATTGCATGGCAAAGTTCCAATAATGGTAACTTGCATGCAACAGGGCCCAGAAATTAGGTGACTGTTTTTAGAAAGTTTGTGGTTGTTAACATTGCCATATTCAATTCTGAAATACAGCTTCGTATGAGCTGACCTGAACATTTTTTTAATAGCCAAACAACAAAACAATTCACAAAGTCAATATGTTTACTAATTCAAGTTTTATTCATTGGTATTCTGATGATTATACCTAGGCTGAACCATTGTCTAAACTAGAAAATTAAACCACACTTTTATAGAATACTGGGCTTCATAATATTTCTTCTATATTTATGGCAACTATAATGTATCAATTCATGAAAATTTACATTTTTTATTGTCCTATTCTTCCCATTTCATAACTCAATTAAATTTTTTACTTCTGTTTAAAAATAATTTTTAATTGGTGAATGAGTTGACAACTGGCAGTCCATAAAAGTGTGGTTTACGTTAATCCAGGTTTAACTAAACCATGGCTATCAAAATACCACCAATTATGTTTTTGTAGTCACAAAATCAAGGGCAGGGGGAGGGGGGCGTATGAATATTCCCTGTTGTGTTTGGTAAATAATGCATATCATGTGTATATTGTGTTTGGTAAATAATGCCTATCACTCTATTTGTCAGATCACATTAATTGGAAATACTACATGTACTGTATACCAAATATTAATCAATTAATATCGTTAAGAATTATTGTGTGTTGGAACGTAAGCATTTCCTTCTCTGATCTTTGTAGGTGTATTATTTTGCAATGGTAGAAGACTTGGTGCTTCGCTTCATCTGGTCTGTCAATAATACGATGGGTCAGATGGACATCGGCCGAGGTCGTAATGGACTCATCATTTCCACCATTTTATGTTTCTTAGAAGTTATAAGGTATGATGATGGTGTTAATCAAGATGTTTCTCAACTCACAAGAGAGCTAGTTGTTGCATATATTGTTTATATGATGGACTTCCATGTGAAAATGTATTATTTCTTCATATTTTATGTGATTTGTGGTCTAATTTGGCTTTAATGTGAAATTTTTAGAATTGAATTATACTTTGGTTGTAATATATTTGTATAATTTTCTTCATAGCTATATTCATCCACAATTTAAGTCAAAATCTGATAAGAAAATTCAATTTTGAACTAGAATTCATTTCTGTTTCTCGCCTATTTCAATTTCTCATTAATGCAATTCCTTTTTTCCCCATATATAAATGTAAACATATACTGTAAATATATATATTTTTTTCAACAATATATCTTGTCATGATCAGGGGTGTGAGAGTTCAGATTTTTATCTGATTTCAGATTTTTTTGTTTTGATTTTCAGCTTAATTTCAGCTTATTTTTGGCCTTCCTCTGTACAAATAGTATGGGAGCTCTTTCTATTTCAGACTTTTTCAACACTCTTCAGCTTTTTTCAGATCTTTTTATTTGTGACCACTCACACCCCTGCATGATTGATTGATCATCAAAGGCTAAAAGTTTATTGGTTACTGATCCTACAGTTAGAAAGTTGAATTTAGCAGATAAAAGCTATTTGTATGTGAATCAAAGATGAAAATACCATTTCCAGTAACAAACATGTTATATCATATAGGGTACAATGCCCAAATTTATTGATTTTATAGCATTTTTATAATGTTTTTTTAATGCCTTTTGATCTTTTCTTTATATGTAGGAGATTTATATGGAACTTCTTCCGGTTGGAAAACGAGCATCTCAACAACTGTGGTCAGTTCAGAGCAGTTCGGGATATCTCAATCAAACCAGCGAAGGAAGATGAGAACAACCCCATGAAGGTATGTTTAACAAACTCCCATTGTTAGCATATGATATGTGGAGTGTTGTGGCCCAGTGGATTAGTCTCTGGACTTTGAAATAGGGTTGTTAAAATCACAGCACCCCCTCCCCATGTCGTGCAACTATTTATGACTTAGAATAAATTACATTTTTTCAACATGTATATTGAAGAAAAATGTGATCAATGTTATGTAATACATTTTGTATTACCCAAATAATGCATGACACAGATCAATCCATCGTGGCATCCTTTAAAACATGTGTGGAGTAGGATAAGTGTTGCTTTAATGTACATGTCTTTAGTAGGTACTCAGTCTTTTTTCAGCAGCTTTTTGTAAACAAAAATCATACACATGTATTTGTGATGTTCTGTGTTGAATGGGTACCTGAACAGAAATCAATGTAGTATTTTACGTTTTTGTTTTTGTTTCTTTTCTTTGGTATACAGGTTGAGGAGATGATGGATAATGAAGAATTTGTGCCTCTATGCAAACACAAACCTCCCAGCGAGGTACGCAGGAGAATAAGTGTAAGAAGGTGAGTCCTAAACCATTGATTTTTGTTTCCAGTTTTTATTTGAACATTTGTTTTACTTCAAATTGGCAACGAGGTTGTCTTCTTTGAATGGTGCAGTGAATATGTAATTTGATGTACATGTAAATGAGTTTGTAGATTCTACATGTGCTATTGCCGTGATGGGGAAAGTCAGATGTTCTACACCACCTGTCAGACGTTTGAGAGATGATTTGTTATTTGAATAATCTATTTTTTTGTTTTATATTTTGTCTCTAGTTGTGACGGAGTGGAGAACAATCACGTCGGTCTTTCAGTGCCCCTCCTTTCATCCAGTCCCGAGTGCATTCCAAAGCGGCCCTCTGTTGTTCGTTTCCAGATAGGTGACAACGACAGCCGAGCATCGAAGACCAGTATAGCCCAGGTTGGTTTGTACGAAGAGGGCAGTAATGATGACGATGATGAAAATAGCAGTGAGAATACTAACCACAGGGATATGCTTGTATGATTTGCTTTGCTGAATTTAGGATTTATGTGACATGTTTTGGGATTTTATGCTTTATGTGGCAAGCTGACTCTCACTCTATCAAATTTACTTTATCTTTGCTCACTTCAGCATTTTTATGACCATATTTTGGGAGAGCATGATGGAAAAGCTTGGTAGTACAAGGTATGTATTTGCCAAATGAATACCCATAGACCCCATTTAAATCTTTGTGAATTCACCTGGGTGACAACTGTTTGGAACCCGGCAAATTCACGCTGATATTCATCAATAGAACTAAGTAGTCTTTACACGGCCACATATTTTGCCCTGAAGGACCAATTCCCACCACATTTGGGATGTTTTTCATCATGCTCTGCTGAGATATGGTGTCAAAATGCTGAAATGCAAAACAAGACCTGTGACATCATAAAATTGGTACTCTATTACTACTTGGGATGTGTTGGGACCGGTATCATAGCAAAAATGATGGAGACCAATTCTATCCATAAGGTCCATCTACTCAATATAATGAATAAAAAAACGTTACCCCAGGCCTAACCAAGTACAAGTCTTCGACCAAACACACTCTTATACCTTAACCTCACCCATAACTTGAATTTTTAAAATCAGATATGTAATCCAATACTTTTGATAAAGCAATCATTACTGGTGAAAATACCTTATTACAAACACTACACACTGGATAACACTCACTCATTCTTTTTTAACGGCAGCTTTAATAAGGCTGGAAACAGTACCCTCAGGTTATTGAATCACTTTCGTAATTGATATTGTGCAATGTGAGATCATGGGGATGAAGGTGGGCATGGAGTTGGTAAGGAAGGTCCAATGAGTCATATTATGTGTCATATTCTATGCAATAGTTGATTTAAGGATATCCCACAGGGATGCTTAGGTACACCTTAGCTGCTCAACAGGAACTGAATATTATGCATTCATGCTGTAAACTACTTTGAGCTCTTTTATTGACTTGTTCAGGGTTAAAGCTTAGTAAGGATGTGAATTGGGAAGAGAACGGTTGGGGTTTTTAATGAAAGAAAGAACCATAATTCAAAGAGTAAATTAACCATGTTGCTATGTCAGTATTTCCTTTAAGGCATATGATAACCCCTTGACTAGGATTTTTAATAAATGTATTCATGATTAAGTGTTGAAACAACACATAAACCATAAAACCTGGTTTGCATGTATACCTCATAATGCGTTATCAACCAATTGGCTCTGATAAGCAAAGGTGCAAATAAGCATCCCTGTGGGACATCAATGAGTATACATCCTTCTCAGTGAGAAGCTCAGATGAGCAAGTGCAAACTGCCTTGTTGGGATTGGAACATTTAATGCAATGATATTTTAGATCCTATGGATTAGGGTAAAGCACAGTTCAATTGATGATGTCGGTGATGTTGTAAGTTTCTCATCATCACTGATGATTGAGTGAAGCATTAATCAGTTAGATAATGATTTGGATAAACCTTCCAGAACAAGTGTTTCAAAAAGTTGGTAATAATCAGTTCCACTTTTTATAAATAGAGGGTTCCCAGATGACCTCATGATGGTTTAAAATGAAGGAATATAACATTGACTCCTGTGTATTAAACCATTTAAATGATGATTTTATCACAGTTTTAATGCACAGGTGTAATTGTTTGTCCTCTAACATGGCTGCTTTTGGGAGCCTGGGCCCCGTCTTACAAAGAGTAATGATTTATCTGATCATCCTCAAGTATATGGAAATCCATCAATGTCATAATTTTTCCTCAGGAAGTTTGCACAATGTCCTTTGAAAACAAAGAGAAGCATATTGAATTGCCCCCAAAACTGATTGTATGAATTTACATGATGTCTAGGAAATATTTTGAACAAACATGTATTTTGGATGTTGACGTTGCTGGCTTTCTATAGTCGTGGTTGATTGGATCAATCATAACTCTTCGTAAGACGGGGCCCCCAAAACAATGTACGTAAAAAAATGTAAAGAAATGCCAAATTGAAATAAGCATTTTGCTGAGATTTTTTCAGCCTCTGAATGAAAATTGCATATTTGCACCATGATCAGAGGTGAATATTTTAAGATATAGGGACCTGTTAATGGGTAACATTATTTCTAAACTAAATGTTGGGTACGAAGTCATGAAAGCGAGGTTCTAATAGTCTTGAGTCTTGACCGAGAAGTATGTAAAGATTTTTGTTGTCCGTGAATTTTATCAGAATTATTTCTAGTAGCCACAACTGTGTGAAATATCCTATGTTCATAATTTTATAACTGTAAAATCTGTAAATAGAATTTTCAAATGGTGCTCAAGTTATAGAATAAGAAAAAGATTGAAATGTTTTAAGCAAATTTAAACAGCAAACACTATCCGTAATGGTGAATGGGTATTTTATGTTAATTGTGTGATTTTTCTGTGTTTTTGTGAAGTTGTGTGTGATTATTATTAGGCAGCTTCAGTTGATAATTTTCCAAGGAATATTGTCAAAGCAAATGTGCCTGTTCTTCCATGTTGTAATGTATGTAATGGTTGATGAAACATAAATATAAAGACAAATTTTTTTGATATAATTACAGTTGTATTTAATATTTAGAGTGCCTGCCAGATCCAAGAAATTTATGAAAAAAGTTGTAAGCTCCCTGTGAGTTGCAGAGCTATTAACAATGCCACCAGCTTCACAAAGTTACCCTTTTTACCAGAATTGTAACAATTTTATATATTTTTTAATACCTCCTTACTGAATGCACCGGGCGCCGGAATCAACCAGCAGCTTAGTGTAAAGCCAGGTAATTATCTGTATCGTATGAAAAATGGATACATAAATCAAGCTGTTATTTTAATTATTTAAGATGTCCATAATGATTTTGCTCAATTTTCATGAATTTTTGGAATGTAATGGAGTTCCCTCAGAGATTACATCCCTGCGATAAAAGATTGTTTTTGTTTTTAATGAACTAAATCTGTTTCCTTATTATGCTCTGTGGCTCAGTCTGGCCTTAGTGTTCCATATTATCTTGAAACAGCTACTGTGGTCCAGGGAAACCTAAAAACACCACATGCACATCTTGAGCTGCATGACAAATCATCTTCACCACACCAATAATAGTAGAAAAAAGAATAATCCATGAAAATGTCAACTGTCATAATGCCCTTCCCAGATTTTGAATATCATAGACTTTTAATTTATAGTTTCAAGAAAGAAGATTTTTATAAAGCAATTATCTCATAATTTATTTTTGCAACTTTTCTTGAGAAATGGGTACCAGCATAATTACTGCCAAGTTAGAGAGTGTTATATGGAGTAGACTTTGAAAATTTCCTTATTGCATGAACAGCCATTTTATGTATAAAAAAAAAAAACATGTAACTGATTATTTTCTTTTTCTGAAAAAAGGCCAGATGTGTTTTGGCATTTTGGCAGTGAATTATTTTTTTCATAATTACTGGTTCTCAAAAGCATTATGCAGTCAAGGGCACTGTAATTCTTCATGATTAATGATATTGCCTAAACATCCCTCTGATTTTGTTTCTTTGCTAGATGGTCAATAGAACATTTGAAAATGTTTCTTAGACAGTCACTACAATATTTGAAAATGTTCCTTGTAGCTTAATTATGTTATGGTAGACTGTATGCAATTCTTTTTTGTAATTGCATACCAGAGAAAAGTTATATCATGGGATGTAAACCTCAATCAAATTCCAGTGCAGCTTATTTGTTTTGTTCAAATAATTAGTAACTTACATGTAGATAGCCTCTGTGTTTACTTGTTGCAAGCTAGCTACCTCATTGTACAAAACGAGTTCCCCTCGTCCCCCCCCCCCCCTCTAACACACACATACACATGTGAAGCATGTCTTTTAAGATGTGTTAAAGTAACTTAATAGTAATGTTAACTTGAGTACCTCAACAGCACTAAACCAATGTCCGTCTTTTTTCAGTGCAAAATGTATCTCCCTGCTGCATATGGTACAACTTTGCTTGTAGAACTGCATCTAAAAATGTTGTTATATTTTGCATAATTGCTGCTGGGAGATAATACTGAATCTCAGTGGTAAATGTTTGGGAGAGTGTTTCATGGAGCTTCTTGTCTGTGATTGTCACTGATTAATTTGTTCTTAGCCAATCAATGACACAGATTTCAGTAGGTAATAACAGTTGTCAGTGAAGATCACTGACTTTAATTTTTCATGAAATGCTCTCCTGGCTACAGTGACTCTGTCCAATGGGATAGTTTTTGTGTGACACAATGAAGTGAATTTATGTTTTGAGATAAAAAAAACTCTGATTCAGACAGAATATTGCTTGATACATTGTCCAGTCAAATGAAAAGAAAACAGCTCATTTAGCTCTTTTCCAAATCAATTGAGATACATGTGCAAGTAACCGTTTTAGTAGCTCAATACCTGGTGAGAATCACCCCTGACCAACTTGTTTTATGTGGAACTAATACCACGGTCACATTTGCTCTACGGCGGCCGTACGGCGAGTCGAATACAGCCGTTTTATTTATTTTTACTAAAACCACCTATATGTAGCTGGTACAAACAAATGTTAAAACGGCTGTTTTCAACACGCCGTACGGCCGCCGTAGAACAAATGTGACCAAGGTATAAGTTGATGTAAAATCAGCCTAATATCAACTCCATAAGGTCAACACCAATCTTGAAGTATCCTAATGTATTTTATATCCACTTATTCAGAATTACCAAAGATTTTTTTAATGTAAAACCACTTTGTAGGGCTATGGGTGTTCACAGGGCTCCATAACATTTGCTCTGGCGACAATTGCTCTGCTCTAAATTCCACACACCAGTTGACTGACCAACTTCAATTAGGGGTTTAGCACTATACCCCAAACCTAGCATAAAACCCTATTGCAACCCCAATCCTACTGTACATCTTTGACAAAATTAAGCCCAAAGCAGTTGTCGCAGGAGCAAATGTCATGTCACAGTTCACTCTTCCGTTATACTGCTATTGTGCACATGTATTACATAATAGGTTAGACTTGGATCATATTCGAGTCATTTTGGCCTGTTTTGAGTCACGGTAAGACTTTTTTAGCCCATTTCAAATTGGTTTTGAGTCCCTTTAGATTCAGACTGAGATTGCATTAGTTTTTGAGTTAGTTCTGTAGTAAAGGTAATGTACTGTTGTCTCTGCTTAATTCAAATTTTACACAAATAAAAATTCTGTCAGTTTATTTCTCAAGTATGACCAAACTCTAAAATGTGTTTTTCTCTTTTTCCAAGTAAAAGTTTGCCTTTAGACTGACAATTTTTGCAATGTGTGAGACTCAAATAATGCAGAATGAAACAAACGTATAACTGCATTGCAATATTTATTTTGGTATAGATAAAGAAATAAAACTTCCAACATTCCAGCACATGACATGCAACTGTGTAAGAGGTATTATGTAACATTGAAGAATTTCTCCATATGCATCAATGTCAGGAAAAATTAATCATACAGCAGTTTATTTTCTCTAATAAATGATTGAAGCTTAAAATTTGTTGATATGAATCACTTTTCTTGTTACAGAATATCATCTGATGAACTGCTTGTGTAGTGCAGCTTTTGTAATTGTTGACTTCTAAAGATTTTCAATTTAATTTGCCAAAAAATACAGAACCTTTTACATCATTTATTACACAGAATTTTCTATTGGTATTTTGTTATTTTCACAGCTTCCTGTAAAATATATTTTTCTCCCTCAGTCTCCTAATAAAAGAAGTGATGTTGACTTTTTGAATGAAAGAAAATGGCAAATTAAACTTCAATTTGTTTGATGTACACTGGCTGTATTGATTTTATGTACTTCAAACAAATAAAAATCACAACATCAGAAAGAGCCTGAAAAAACTTTATTTTGGAACAAGCCCCATATGAGCCTCAGGTTTTGTGGAAACCGACACTAAAAGATTATACTATTATTGTCATTGATCAATCTATTATTGATGATTTCTAAAATGGGAGAAAATTTTCGACAATGCTATATAGTACCTGATATGATGATACACACAAACATTTGTTTTGGTATTTATTTTGTTTGTATAATACTATTGTGCTTTCATTGCATTGCAATTCTTTTTCTTTATCTTAAATTTCCTCAACTAAAAATGTGCGTGCATTTATTTTACATGTTGATTTAACACTTTCAAACTTTTTGTTAAACTTAATTAATCAAATTATAGAAAATGGACAAAGGGTATTTTTCCACTAAATGCAATCCTGTCTTGGTTTCAGCAACTACATGCATTGCTGATATCATGCAGCATGAAGATTTTAGAGATGAGTTTGCTTTTTTTTTGCTCTTGCAAGAATGTAATTTCTGATCTGCAATGAATAGTATTTTTTACGATACTTCCTGAAGAAAAAAATAAAAAAGTTTATGGTAAATTTAGTGCAATTTTCTATCCAATTTTTAGCAGATTTTGTAAGTTGATTGACCTTACAGCTAATGGAAATTATTTGCTGCATTAATATCTGTTTCAATATGATTTTGAAACCTTTCTTTTTCTGCAATCACATTACCCTAACCAAACTTTACCATTAACATCAAGATGTTTTTTATGGGCCTCTGTACCTATTAACAGGTATAGTAATAATAATGATATGCAGTTTAAGGTTCTATCTAGTTACTTATTCAGAGGTACAGAGGAATGGTATATACTTTAAGAAATGTGCATAAAGGTGAAGAATTAAAATGTAATCAATTCTCTACATAGGTATATTGCGTGTATTTTTTGTTGTAACTTTAGTTGTATAGTATAATGTGTGCTATTACTTTATTGAACAAGTTTAGGATGTATTGGACCTGCCCTCTTTACCTAAGTTTTCTTGTTCATGAGAAAAGTAGGATATTGTATTTTTCTTTCGTTGTAGGTCCAAACTGAAACTATTTGACTTTTCAAGAATTGTTTCCAAAAATCATTTATGAAATGTGATATATTTCCATTAGTTTGCTGGTCAACAGATATGCAGGAGCTATATCAAAATAAACCAATTAAATGTCTAGTTTATTTTATTCATTTTATAATTTTGATTGATTGCCTGATAGGATTTGGTACTTTTTTTATCTTTCAGTTAGGATTTGGTTCTTGGGGCTGAATCATATCTTTTGAAAGCCTCTGCAAATTTGTATCTAAATACCGATATCTCTAACTGTTGTAAAGATATGTGGATCTCATTTATTAGTACATGTTACAAATTTTAGATTGTATGCAATGAGGTTTTTATCAATAATATATTGTTTTTATATTGATATTAATTGGCATGATTCGATATACATGTGTTATTGCTGGAAGATGCAGAGATACAAAATGCCTTCAACTTATTTTCAAGAATAAAAGAAGTATTTTGAAAATTTCTTTGCATTTTCCCCATTATTTCTTTGTGGAGGTTGATGTATTTCAGGTCTTTACAAGACTCAATTTTTTATGTGTCAGATATTGTGTTGCCATGGTAACAATATATTTATGGCAAAATTTAGGTAAAAAACATTGCAATTCGAACTACTTCATCAGTTTTCATCCAATTCTCATGAAATTCGGCACACACATCGGTTTTTAGATAAAGATGTGCAAGACACATTTTTTTATATGCCCGTCCTAGACGCAAAGTATTATGGTATCACGCTTGGTGTCTGTCTGTCTGTCTGTCCATCCGTTAACTTTTATTTGTAAATGCGATAACTTCAGTTTGACTTAACCTAGGCTCATATAATTTGGTGTGTATGATATAGTATGGATCCCAGGAAGCCTATTGAATTTGAGGTCAAAACGTCAAGGTCACAGTGACATGTTTTCATCTTACCAAAACTGCCAACTAATATGTTTTTTTTCATATGCAAAAGTGACAAAATATGATTTTTTATTGCAAAATATGTTTTTTGTTAAATTTGATTAGCATGCTTCATATGTGTAATTTATCAATTTTTGTACCAAAATGTGTTTTTTTTCCTTCAAAATATGATTTTAATTATGGATCAGTATGTTTTTTGGTAAATGGAGGTTGGCAGCTCTGTCTTACCCTTCTGAAGTCCTTGTAAACACGATAACTTAAGTTTAACTTAACCTAGGCTCATATAATTTGGTGTGTATGATACTAGCATGGATCCCAGGAAGCGTATTGATTTTGAGATCCAAAGGTCAAGGTCACACTGACATGTTTTCATCTTAACCTTATGAAGTCGTTGTAAATGCGATAACTTTAGTTGAACTTAACCTAGGATCATATAATTTGGTGTGTATGATACTAGCCTAGATTCCAGCAATTCTATTGATTTTGAGGTAGGAAGGTCAAAGGTGAAGTCGCCACCTTCAATTTTTCTTGACCAATAACTCCATTTTCCTTGTTACAGGCGGGCGTATTATGTGCTCGCCTTAGAAACACTCTTGTTGCATTTGTCTGAAATGGCATTGCCATGGTAGCCACATATTTTTGCAAAAAAATCCAGGAAAATTTTTTGTTGATCAAACTACTAGTACTTCCCCAGTTTTTAGCCATTGCTCATGAAAGTTGGCACAAATACTCATTTTGGGGCAAGAACATGCAAGATTCATTTTCAAATTGCGTTCGAAAGTCCATTGCCAAGGTAACGCCATAGGGCCGGGTTATTAATCACCTTCAGTGATATTTACATTTTCCGCTCATTTCAATCCCTCCCTCCTCTCTCTCAAACAACGACCCACCCACACTTGTTCCATCACAATACTTTCCTCTTGCTCTAATTCCTTCCCCCATCTTTGCTCTCAAACACACGCACACCCACTTAAACTTGTTCCATCACAATTTTTTCCTCTCCAGTTCCTTCCCCCATCTCTCCTCTCAAACAACACACACCCACACTTGTTCCATCACAATATTTTCCTCTCACTCAAGTTCCCTTCCCCATCTCTCCTCTCAAACACACACACACACCCTTGTTCCATCACAATATTTTCCTCTCACTCCGGTTCCTTCCCCATCTCTCCTCTCAAACACACACACACTTGGTCCATCACAATATTTTCCTCTCACTCAAGTTCCTTCCCCATCTCTCCTCTCAAACACACACGCACCCTTGTTACATCACAATATTTCCTCTCCAGTTCTTTCCCCTATCTCTCCTCTCAAACACACACCCACACTTTTTCAATCACAATATTTTCCTCTCACTCAAGTTCCCTTCCCCATCTCTCCTCTCAAACACACACACACCCTTGTTACATCACAATATTTCCTCTCCAGTTCTTTCCCCTATCTCTCCTCTCAAACACACACCCACACTTGTTCAATCACAATATTTTCCTCTCACTCCGGTTCCATCCCCATATCTCTTCTCAAACACACACACACCCACACTTGTTCAATCACAATATTTTCCTCTCACTCCGGTTCCATCCCCATATCTCTTCTCAAACACACACACACCCACACTTGTTCAATCACAATATTTTCCTCTCACTCCGGTTCCATCCCCATATCTCTTCTCAAACACACACACACCCACACTTGTTCAATCACAATATTTTTCTCTCACTTCGGTTCCTTCCCCATCTCTCCTCTCAAACACTCACCTACCCACACGTGTTCCATTACAATATTTCCTCTCACTTCGGTTCCTTCCCCATCTCTCCTCTCAAACACTCACCCACCCACACTTGTTCAATCACAATATTTACCTCTCCGGTTCCTTCCCCATCTCTCCTCTCAAACACACAAACCCACCCACACTTGTTCAATCAAAATATTTACCTCTCCGGTTCCTTCCCCATCTCTCCTCTCAAACACACACCCACACTTGTTCAATCACAATATTTTCCTCTCACTCCAGTTCCTTCCCCATCTCTCCTCTCAAACACACACACACACTTGTTCCATCAAAAGGTTTTCCTCTCTCAAGTTCCTTCCCCATCTCTCCTCTCAAACACACACACACACACCCTTGTTCCATTACAACATTTCCTGTCACTTCGGTTCCTTCCCCATCTCTCCTCTCAAACACACACACATACACCCACACTTGTTCCATCACAATATTTTCCTCTCACTCCAGTTCCTTCCCCATCTCTCCTCTCAAACACACACCCACCCACACTTGTTCCATCACAATACTTTCCTCTTGCTCTAATGTTTATGAAATGTTTTACATTTTACATTTTATTTACCTTCATGCTATATCTTACAGGTCTTCTATGTGCACCAGTTGGTCGGGAAGAGGGACCATTACGGTTACAGTGATTAAGTTTGCTTTCCTCTTCCCCGGCAGCCAACTGATGCATTCAGAGGACCGCCAGTAAGATTTTGCATTTATAATTGTTTGTGTACTCATATTTACATTGTTATATTTTGTGTGAATTGCCGAATAAATAATAATAATAATAATAATAATTCCCTCCCCCATCTTTGCTCTCAAACACCCACACTTGTTCCATCACAATATTTTCCTCTCACTCCGGTTCCTTCCCCATCTCTCCTCTCAAACACACAAACCCACCCACACTTGTTCAATCACAATATTTTCCTCTCCGGTTCCTTCCCCATCTCTCCTCTCAAACACACACACACTTGTTCCATCAAAATGTTTTCCTCTCACTCAAGTTCCTTTCCCCATCTCTCCTCTCAAACACACACACACACCCTTGTTCCATTACAATGTTTCCTCTCACTTCGGTTCCTTCCCCCATCTCTCCTCTCAAACAACACACACCCACACTTGTTCCATCACAATATTTTCCTCTCACTCAAGTTCCCTTCCCCATCTCTCCTCTCAAACTCACACACACACACCCTCCCTTGTTCCATCACAATATTTTCCTCTCACTCCAGTTCCTTCCCCATCTCTCCTCTCAAACACACACACACTTGGTCCATCACAATATTTTCCTCTCACTCCAGTTCCCTTCCCCATCCCTCCTCTCAAACACACACACACACCCTTGTTACATCACAATATTTCCTCTCACTTCGGTTCCTTCCCCATCTCTCCTCTCAAACACACACACCCACCCACACCTGTTCCATCACAATATTTTCCTCTCAATCCGGTTCCTTCCCCATCTCTCCTCTCAAACACACACACACTTGTTCCATCACAATATTTTCCTCTCATTCCGGTTCCTTCCTCATCTATCCTCTGAAATACACACACGCGCACTCCCCCACTACCCCCTTATTTTCAAACACACACACATATTCCTCTGGATTCCCTCCGCTATTATTTTATTTTAAATTTACCACAATGATCCTTGTCTATGTCCGTTCTCATTATGTGTACAGATTGTAATCACTAGAAATGTAGTAGCAGTTGTCGTCGTAGTAATAGAAGTACTAGTAGTAGTAATAGAGGAGGATGATGAGATACGCTTAGCCAAGTGCAACTACTTTGCATTATGTATTTAGTCCATAATAATGTACAGGATAAGTAATGACTGGACAGTTGTACAAATTCAATAGGAAACCAGAATTCAGTGGTCAATGCTTCGAATTCTTCATCACCAATTATGCGATCCATCCCATTTTGGTGGTTGTATCCCTTCCCACTCTCTCTACTTTTTATCATGATTCTCTTTATCTCCACTCCCTTTCCTTTCTTTATCCCACTTTTCCCCTCTCCCTTCTCTCTCCTCTCATTTCTCACCGTCTGCATCCCCCTCTCTCGCCGGTCTCTTTCAGTTGCATTTGCACCCTCACACATCCAAACCCTCCTCACAATCGTCTCATTCTCCACATCCCTCTTACCCCGCTGATAATTTCTTCTTTATCTTCATTCCAGGGGCTCGCCCGTTTCATAAAACTTGTTCTAATAACAAATTTGCAATAACACTTGAACGCTACTGGAATCCTTCAATCTGATTGGCTGATAGTAAATTTGTTATAGAAATTGTGCATTTGTTATTATAAAGAAGTCTTTATGGAAAGGAGCCCTGATATCAGCCTCTCCATCAGAAATCAATTCACTCTTATCAATATCATAATCTCACATAGACTTTATTACTCCAACATTGGGATAAAGTTGGTTGTATTCATCTTTTCTTTAATTAGACATTAAACAGTTGTGATTTGATTATATGGTAATAGAAGAATATCATGCTGTAGTTGGATGTGATAATACTACACCTATTGCACTCACATGTCTGCTGGAAAATTTAATTGACACCAATTCCCAATCGTAATCGAGTAGATATATGCAAAAGAAAATTAGAAGTAGATAAATTTAGCAGGGAAAATTTTGGCGACGAAAATCCCTAACTACTAGAAAATTAAATTAGTGGCTAATCATATCATTTACCACGGAAGCTGCTTCCAAGGTTTCATTCTTCTTCTTGTCATTTTAATTAAAGTGCATTTTCACTAGCTGCGGGTATAGTGCTTTTTAAAAACATAAGCATATATAAACATTCCGAGTATTAACATATATACATATACAAACAGACGCAAAATAATGCCCCCAACAAAAAAAGAGTAAAACTTATCTACAATGTATTAAAACGAACTATTACTGAATTACCATCCAAAGATTTCAGCATGGACCCTATGATTTCACTAAACCAAAAACAAGATTTTATACATGTCCACTACGACTCTCAGGGGTCTTCCACGTGGCCGAGTATTTTTCATACCCTCCCCCTTCGTAATTCATTGTTATTAACCGCGAATAGAGAAATATATTTCGGTTTACATGAAAAAAAAATATGCGAAGCCGGAAGTCTTCAATATAAATAAACATCTTTATAGAAGAAAAAAAAATAGAAAAACGATCTCCTGATCCCTCGACCTCGTGGATCCTCCCCGACTCACACGACTAAGTTCTTCTATGAAAATGGCTACTACCACTGTTTTTCTATTCGTCCTTGGTTCCTGTTCACTCTCAACTCACCCCCTCCCACTCTCACTAGCTTGGGTATCCCCAAACACACATCCATATTCTCCTTATAAAGACATGGTATAATACAATTTGCAAAAAAAAAAATATATTAACATGCGTAATCATCGATAATGGGATGATGCAAATGTTACATGATGGGATTGGTTAGTACATCCGCTCTCAAGAAATTATTCCATGTTATCCCTCGCAATCTTGAGATACCACTGAAGAGAGTCGTTCATACTCAATTTGAAGGGCTGTCAGTTCTTGTCGTTTCTATATTTTGAAAAGAAATAAAATAAGTTTGAAATGTGTCGATTTGAATTAAAGTAAAATTGACATTTGCAGTGTCGAGAAGCGACATCAATTCAGTGCTGAATTGTTTCCGTAAATATCCTGATAAAGATTGTATGAATAAAAGCTTGATGTATTGAATAAAGCATGTAAGAAGAAGCTAGGATGCTACGACCAGTTACATATTTATTCTTTTCGACCAGTTAGCCCACACATTTAATTGCATTCATGATTTTCTTTCTCTTTCGATGTATGTTACAATTAGTAAATTTTGCCAACTTTTCTTATACGAGTGAGAATTTTTTTTTTTATTAATCAAAGAATCACCTTTTCCAGTTCGTCCGTAAGTTGGTTTATTCCCTCGTCAGCAGACCGGAAATGGAAGGCATGGTGGGATGACGAAGCCTTGGATGACTTTTCAGTTTTCGTCATCCCACGAGAAGATTTTTGCATCATATGACTAGAGCTCAGCGTCATTTGACTCGAATCAGTGTCACCGTGACCAAGCTGACAGCAGCACAATGGCAAAATCTATGTTTAAGGAACCAAATCAAAACAAAATCAACAATATTGATACATTAACACATTTGGTTAAAATGATAATGAATAAAAAATACAAAAACAAAGAGAGGGGGAAACAGAGAAAAGGGACAAGAAATTTTAATATCATGAAGAGGCATGAAGGCAAAGGTTTATAGGGTCGGGATTTTAGGGCTTGTCCTTGGTGTTATTAGAAGAGGGGCAATTTTGTGCTTGCCTCGAGCGTCATCCCCCCAAATCATACATCATTGCCCCCCCCCCCCCCCCGCTCGTCATTTCAAGCGGAAAATGAAAATGGTGAATGCCCTTTCCCAACATCCTTACCTTCGGTACAAATACCAGACACAGAACGGTAGTGTTCGCAAAGAGAATGGCACAACCGAAGATGATGAAATAGACATCGATCTGGTACATGAACACGTTGATCATTGGAACGGATATCGCCATCGTTACCGCTATCGTGTATACAGAGAACGCAATGTACTTACCTGGGATTGTGGATAGAAAACACTTTCGGTCAAATTCTGGAGAGAGGGGGTGAGGTTTATGCGACTATTAGTATTAAAGGATACTAGGGGGAATAATCTGACGCATTGGGAATTCTCTTCCGCTCGAAGATCAATGTGAACGCCGAGTAAATGTAAAAACAAATAAATTATGATATAGTAACCATACTAACGACAATTCTGATAATATGAAAGAATATTTCGGTAATGCCAACAGTGACCGCTATGATTGATGTTATACCGTCCCAATATTAGACAGATTTACTTTGAAATTATATATCGGTTTGGGGATCATACTCTTGTCATAGGCTGCTGATGTTGCTGAGTTGCAAATTCAGGAAGTGTAACACATTTTACAAAGGAGGCATCCTATTTTTTCTTTCTGCAGACGGCATAACATTTTCGGCAATATATCTTGTAAAGGAACACAAAGTGGCTCGACATCATCATTAACTATAGCAAAAACAATCCTAACGGGGACTTTTAAATTGCATGTTCCTAAATAGACATCACACAGAGAGCAAGGTGGGATAGCGGACTGAAAATATGATATGACGTCATCATGTGGACGTTGGCCCGTCGGCGTGCGGTCTTAAAGTTGGTAATACATGGAAGTTAGTCAAGACCTTACTATCATTCAAATAGGAGACGGTCACATCTCTGGTTTCCCAAGCCAGGAAGATACCAAACATGAGAAGGATACCCTTGATACCATACATGATGAGCTGAAAGATGATCTGATTGGATGATTCACACGTCCGCACAGTCGGTACGATGTATAATTCTTTGTTTGGATCGGCTGTATCAAGCTACGAATAAAAAAAAACGCATTGGGAATTATCTTCCGCTTGAAGATCAATGTGATAAAACGTGAAAATCTTCTGTTTTAATGTCAAAATCTTTAAAGTAAAGAAACCCACCCAAACACACTCTTACATGGGTGCAAATCCTGCCCAAGGTGGACGGTAAAGAAACCCCGGGGGGCACTTACATTGACGAGTGAATACCATGCGCGACCCCCAAAAACACGTAAAAAGGATGTCTTTTTCAAGATAGGGCACGTTACGTACGTAACGTAATAAGGGTGCCAAAAACACTAAAATAATGAAAAAAGGGTAACTATTTTTGCTAGGAAAGCTACGTGTTTAGGGTAAAATTTGCGAGGGTGTAAAAAATCAAGACTAAAATGTTTTTATAAAGGATGTAATTTTTGCCCCAAGAGTCAACACTACGTGTTTAGAGTACGATTTGCACGAGATGTGGGAGGTGGGGCTGTACTAATAAACCCAATGATGTAGGTATATAAATGTAAAACCGACGACCGTGACATAACAATATCGCTGTACTTGTTTAGGGGTCAATTCAGGGAATACTTGCCAAGAGCATCGTTTTGTTTCCAATACTTGTTAATGGTAGGGTTTGAATTCACACGCCAATACTTGTTAAGGGGTGCATTTTCAGAATATGGAAAATACGTGTTTAGGGTGCTTTTCGAGACCCCATGGTCGCGCATGGTATCCACTCATCAATGTAAGTGCCCCCCCGGAAAGAAACCCACTCTTTAAACTGTCTGCAAGTGTGGACACACATTCCCGTATTAGTATGCAAGGTGAGACGATTCTATATGGGAATCCACCGGTAACCGAGGACGTTAGGGGCAATTTATCGTCGATTTGCAGTTGACTAAAACACCGGGGACCATTCCAGTTTTCGAAATGTCCCCGGTGCGATAGAAATGTATCACTTTCTCGTCTCCGATTGTAAGGGATTTAAAGCACACACACTAAAAATGCACACACCCTCACGCATCTGCGCGCACCCACACAATACCGCATTCACATCATACAGTATATCTTTTTCGGTACATGGAATAAAAAATATATGTATTCTTCCTTTTAGATAGAAGATAGCTGATTCGTCTCCATTAGGAATAGAATTCAAAATAAAATGATCAAGGCATCATGCATATATTACCTGAGCGTTTAAAGAGTGTGACGTCACGTGAACGTCATCGACCACTACTCGAAACATGATGATAATTATGTCAGCAAGTACCAATGCGCAAACCCCAAGAATGAGCTTAGAATCTGGCAAGTTCTACAAAATAATGCAAAAGAAAAGAAAAAGAATACAATAAAACCTTGATCACTTTCATCAATACGGAAGAACAAAATGGAATATTTGCAAACTCAATTCTCGTCAACAATTGAATACAAGATGCAATAAAAATTATAAAACTTCAAATACTCAACAAAAATAGTCTCCTTTATCGCATGCCCATATCGCGTGAAACAAGTTACTCACATGAGTCGCAGATACAGGTAGCTTAACAGCGAATTCTATGCAAACCCCGATGAAAAAACACATGAAATTCCGGTGTAAGAAGAAAAAGAATCTACTGAGTTAATTTCAATCGTTGGGATTGCTTGTCTGTTCACACTTTACAAAACTTACAATCTTTTTTAGTCTTTCCACGGCTTTCTTGAAAATTGCATGGATACGATAAGTCTTGCTGAAGAGAGCCCCCAACGATAGAGAAATGCCAATACTGATGAGGCTCGTCTGGACCTAAGTTCAAAATGAGTATATATATATTTGATTATGACAACAGTATATTTGTGTCGTAACCATCATGATGACGAGAGGCACATTTTGACGATTTTTTCAATAACTGTTTGATTAAGACGTATCAAATGAAGGTGAGGAAGTATTTGAGTGTATGATGAGATGGACATGAGTATTTTTTTATAAAGTGGTACATAAGAACGGGTATTTTAGTATGATTAAACGCTTTTCTTTTCGCTACATGAAAAATATATGGGGGTGGATGGGATCGCCCACATGGGATGAAAAAATATGATGACAGATTCATATTGAAAAACAGTTATAATGGGCATGGTAATTGAAGTACGTTTTATTACTGCGATAAATAGTTGTAAGATTAAAACGAATAGATCTGAGTGAATCAGAGAAGAGGACGATAATCAGATGATGGCTAACCTAGCTCAATATATCATGGGAATCGATATGATTATATGAAGAGGAATCTACGTAGGTTTAAACTCACGTGACACAGAACGATGATACTACGTTCGCTGTAAGACGATGTGTCGAGCCCAGGAATGAGGGTAGCAATGTAAAGCATCAGACAACCGATAAAGATTAGGTTGTTGAGTATCGGACTTGATATTTTGATTGTTCTGGGGAAAAAACAAGACGTCAATTTTGCTATTTTTCCATGTTGCATATTTTCTCACATTTATTAAGAACGTCTAAGAAACGACGCTCGACGAATTTTAAAATATAGAAAAGGTATTGTCAGGCTTTTGTCGAAAATTGGTGAATTGAAAAACACTAGTTTGGTCCTGGCCTCCTGGACTTTTGAGCAGAAATATGATGCAATATAAATGCTATGGATCATCATCATCGTCCTGGACTATGGAGAATAAACTTTTGCAATTTTTCGTCAGTTCCGAAACTAACGAAGAATTCAATTTTCGACAAAGACCTAGTTGTTCATTGTCATCTGGCCGGCATTTCTAATCAATTTACTGAGTCGCGTCGCGGTGCAAAAACTTTCTTGTAATACCAACGAAACCGACTCCGAACCGAACGCTGATATTTAATTCGAAACAGTTTGACTGGTCTGGAGTCGGTTTTGGCGGTTTTACTGTGGAATATGACCATGGTAACGTAATATTTCCCTTCAAAACAGACCTATACTCCCTGTAATGGATGTTGAGTGCGAGGAAGATGAGTGATAACACTATACCGACTCCAGACAGAGAGTAGATGACGATCTGAACACTGGAGGAAACTCTCTCATAAATGGGTTGGTATGTGATCCCATCAACAGGTTGCCTCCCATCTGCAAGTATGTTTTTCGGAAAGACGCAGTATGACCACCATGAATTTAAAAATACACTCTTAAAACGTTGGGCAACATACTGTCCACACAACAGTCGGTTAAAAAATATCCAACTCTGGGTAGCTTTTAACCAATACTGTGTAGTTTTCACCCAAAGCACTTTTTATTGGTTTAAAACTGTCCAGAATTGGATAAGGTTTTAACCAATTGTTGTGTGGACAGTATATGTTGCCCAACATTTTTAAGAGTGTATACATAATAATAATGAAATGTTTTTTTTAGATTTCAATCGCCTTTTTATATTCTGAATTTAGTACTCTTCTCGTCATATTCTTACATAATTATCTCAACATTTATCTTACTTTATTTTAACCTTTCCGTCTACTCCTATCAGTTTTTGTTGTTTCCGTTCCTTTTTGTGTTGCTTTTTGCTATTGCTCTGCAGTTATTTTTCTATTCATTGTTTTAAAAAAAAATTCTTCCTGATCCTTTTCATCTCCTTTTTCTATTTTATTTTGGGTTTCTCCTCCTCATCCTTTTCTTCTGTATTCTCTTATTCTTCGTCTTCTCCTTCTCCTCCCCTTCCCTCTTCTTCTTCTTCTTGTTCTTCTTCATCGCTTTCTTGTAAATCTATACCTAATTCATGTTAAAATAGATATGTCGATACCGAATAACTCTTTACACCTTTTCCTTCTTATCTTATGCAAAACATTTTCTCCATGTAAAACTTTATAATACTGTATTCCAACCTTTCCACGTCACTGATCTATTCCCCACGGAATGGAACATCCCATCCTTATCTGAATAAGCCATGATCTTTAACACATTGGACCCTGTCAGGATACAAGAAAATAAAGATTTATTTTGCAACTTAGCTTCTAACTCTACTCAACCATGTCCCGTATTCTGAATTGAGGTTTAACTTAGACCACAGTCTAATCCTGTGCTAAAATTACGGGGAGCCAAAAAAAAAAAAAAAAAAATGCTTATATTGTTAGTTTGTTTCCTGTTGCTTTCATAGTGACGAAAAATACCAAAATAGTTCAGTTACTTATCATTCCCCGACAATTTATGAAAAATGAAAATGAGTGTCAAATAAATTGATGAATTGGATGTGTACTGTTAGGGATTTATGCCCCAATGGGATCTCCATGGTTAAACCACAACAGGGTTTAATTTAAACCTGAGTTCAGAATACTGGCCTATGGGTTTATTTGAATTCCAGAAATTAGATACAAATATATAAAATAGAGTAATCAAAATGCAATAGTAATGATAAACGGATGAAATTTGGAAGAAGACCCAATCCAGCAATGTTTATACATAAGATAAAATGATATTGTTCTTTAATACAATGAATAATTCATTTGATGAAGGATGGCAACTGCTGGAGAGAACTTATCCATGGAACTCGGGAATACTATACCCGACATGACTGAGTGTATGAAGAATAGAAAACGAAACATAATGGTAAGTAATAAATACGTCTAAGATAATGATAATTGTAGTGGTAGGATTAATGGTAAAGGTAGTGATACAACAATTTACTATTGCTTTTTTTCTACTTTTATTGATGGGTAAGGTTAAGAGTTAATAAAGGATAAACATAAAAATCTAATCAAAAAGTGCAAAGCACGTGAGTTTCTTACCAACGGACTGTTCTACATAGACTAGTGAACTTCTGATTCCCATGGATCTGATTTCTACCTTGTCCTGAGCAATGCATTAAACATAATTATAAGAGTTGATATAAATAAAACCTCTCAGATGGTAGTCTTGTTCGTGTAATTCATTATAGCTATGCACACTTGGTATTCATGGTAGTTATTTATGTGCAGATCTGCAATCTTCATTAGTATATTACATTCTATACATGTTCAGTACTATCCAGTGGGACATCGGATAATCAACATTCGTATACAATTTAGATATAAACTGCTCACATCAATGGCTTTTCGTCAGAAATCATGATAATAACGTTATTTTATTTTCAACTTATTACCGTAAGACCAATGAACGATATTTTCCCAGCATGCTTAAAGAACACCTCCGCCATTTCTTTGTCCATGTAGGTAAAATCATCCAGTCTTCTTGGTCTGACTGTATCCCCATCATTGTTATATGGCTGTTGTTCTACATCTACTATAGATGAGTTTAGTATGAGCGCCATGGTGATGAGGTTGTCATATGCATAAATGTCGCGGGAATTGTCGTCCATCTCGTGAAGTGCGCGTAAATATTCTAGGTGATGAGGTTGCGGCTTCTGAATTTTGAAAAGGCATGAAAACATGGAAAACGAAACAAATTTTTGTTCTCGAGTAAGGAGGAAAATAATATCAACAATAAGTATGGTACATGTTTAGTCGTAAATTATGCTTTGGAAGTGATTTCTGTTACAACATTTCGAATACTCTTTTTGCAATATTTTTTTATTCAGCATTTTTTTGTCGTCTTATTTCGATTTGAATCTAATGTACGGTAAGTCCTCTTTCTCCTCCTTCTTTCCGCATTCCTCTTGCGGTCATCTTACTTATTCCCTTCTTCTTCCTCCTCCTCCTCCTCCAATTTCTTCTTTTCCTTCCTCTTTTCTTCTTCTTCTTATTTTTCTTTTCCTCCTCCTCCTTCGTCTTCTCCTCTTCTTCATCTTCTTATAATTCTTCTCCTCCTCCTACTCCTTCTCCCGTATTCTTTGTTCAAAGCCTGATTGGTCTTCTTCCTTGTTTCTTTTCACACTTACCATCATTACCCAATGTAAGATTTCTTTCACACCCCCAAAATAATGCGTCAATTATGTTTAATTTGAATTCTTATTTCTCTTTCTTTAATGATTCTTTCTATTTTCGAGATTTAACTTACAACACCGTTGAAATCAATTGACTCAACATCCGAGACAAATTGATCTCCATCGAAACCAATGTGATTCTCCAGCATCATCTCCATCTCCTCAGAAGTACATGGGACTGCCTCCGGGTCATGGTTCTTCCACCAGCCGTCAGGAAACCACCCGGGTATGATCCAGACGTACTTTGAGCCGTAAAGCCCTTGCTGATAAATCTACAAAGATTCATGATGTCGTTTAAAAGGGAATAGATAAATAAATAGATGATAGTAAAGCTTGAAATATGAAAATCGCGGACGGTAAAATATCGTTGAATAAACTGAGGAATTAATTGTTTTGATCCTACTTCCCTGTTTAATGTGTCAAATAAACACAAAGTTTCATATACATTTAATTTATGACTTCATAAGATGGAACAGGCCAATATGCATTATTTTTTACCTATTACACAAAGTTCCTAAACATAATATTTTCTCAGCGCATCGTTTCCGTAATTGCTTCACAACAATTGGCATTTTCAAAGCTATAAAGGGCCTTTTCACACGGGAATCCTTAATCATCATTGTAATGATGATTGCTATTGTAATCGTGACTGTAATTAGCGTTCTTGATTCTAATCCTGTTCTAGTTTGGTTTCACACGTGCTAAATATTCGTTATTAGCCTTATTTTTCACTGGAATCATCATTCAAGTTACGATTTTTTACCGTGTGAAAGGGCGGATTGATCGGCTTGTGTAAATATTTCCGTAAGATTGCCCGCCCTTCCTCATAATATAATTATATAATAAATTTACTCTTTTACACTTCATGGTGTGTCAGGCACATATTGTAGGTTGGCCTACAATGCATATTATTTGAATAAGAGTGAATTATAAAAAAAGAAAAATCGAGTAAATTGGGAGAAATACCTTGCAAAAAACAATGGCGGCTTGATCTGGCAGGAACCCGGCAAATATAATCCTAGCATCATGACGCTGCCAGATAAAAAAAGCGGATGAAAAATATAATCCATTTTCATCAGAAACCGATGATTTTGATCCTTTGAGATGTGATACAGAGACTATAATACAGCGACTACTCAGAAATTATAACTGGACTTTGTAATTAGATTTTATATGACGGTAAATTTGAGAAAAAGAAAACTCAATCTGGCACATAAATAGTGGAATGTCACTTCAGTTTGTAGGGATTTATTTTGTACTTATATTTACACTATCAAACACTCGCAATTTATAACATACCGTGCACATTTTCTTGAACTCATTTGAGCTTCACACGATTTATCCAAGAGCGGTCCATTTTGATCAATAGGGAGTTTTCGCTTTTACTAAAGCCCCAGTCACATATAGACACGGATTCTCACGGATCAACACGGCAATGCCGGCATGATCCGGGGAGGTCCGGGATCGTTTTGCCCCGGATTGAGCGTTGATGACTGTAAACACGGTATCTACACGGCATCTTCACACGGATCTACACGGACCATGCCGGCAGAGCACGTCGTCAACACGGACCAACACGCCAGCAACACGGACCTACACGTCAGCAACACGGACCAACACGTCAGCTACACGGACCAACACGTCAGCAACACGGACCAACAAGTCAGCTACAAGGACCAACACGGACCAACACGGATCAACACGTCAGCAACACGGACCTACACGTCAGCAACACGGACCAACACGTCAGCTACACGGACCAACACGTCAGCTTCACGGACCAACACGTCAGCTCAAGGACCAACACGGCAGCTATATTGACCAGCACGTCAAATGAAAATCTGCTCATAATAATGAGCTGATATTTATTTTATTTTTTATTTTTTCTCATCCTTGTCGCAATATTATATTATGTTGTTTTTAAAAAAAGATATCAAAACTCAAAACTTCCTTAATCAGTAAAAACGCTTTTTTTTTTAATACAACACAGTTTACTGTTTTAACAGTAGTTGTTGAGTACTTTAAATCTTGAATGACAAATTTTATTTTGATTTGATTTGATATCACTTTATTGAAATCAGAATAAAGGAAAGAAATTTACAAAGTCAATAGAAAACATAATAAGAATTGAAATAGGCCCAGATCATGACGCATAACTGTCGATGCAGGGCAGTAGTATGAAACTTAATGTACAATTTCGATGTAACAGGTACATAACAAATACATATAACATATAAAAAAATGAAATGTGAAATAATAATAACAGACAAAGTTGGGGGTAAATATTAGAGAAAAAAAAAGAGAAAAAGAATTATTAATACATGCACTAAGTTTACAAATATTAGGTTGGGGCCAATCTCCACAGCGTAAGAAAGTATCCTGAATTATTCAATTATCCATTTAATCATAAATAAATTAAGCATGTTTGTGCCAACTGTTTAACAACTACTGAAAAGTTCATAAAGTAAATAGCGTTGTAAAGATTTGATGGGGAAAAAGAACACGGACTGCCAAGGATACTCCAGGCGGCCACACGGACCTACACGGCAGCTACACGGACCTACACGGCAGCCACGCGGACCTACACGGCAGCTACACGGACCATCCCGGATGGCTTTGCCAACCCGGCAGTCCACGGATGACGCCGGATGTTTTTGACAGTCAAAAACTGCCGTGTTGGCCTCCCGGACGTTCAAGGACCAACACGGACCTCCAAGGATGCCCAAGGCGCCAACACGGATCTCTCCCCGGACCACCCCGGATCAGATCCGGGACGGTCCGGGGTCTATATGTGACTGGGGCTTTAAGCGGAAACTCTCTACAACGCATCGATTCTTTTGGAAATGCAATTGAAATCAAAATGAGGCTTTTGTCGAAAGTTGGTGGACTGGGACAGCAGATCATCCGAAGATTTACTACGGAAGAACAGTCGCAAATATGTTGTTTTCCACAGACAAGAGATTCCGAAGCTGTCCCGGTCCATATCAACTTTCGACAAAAGCCTATCAGCTATCCATTGTGATTTGACTTGCATTGTCAAAGGAATTGGTGCGTTGTAGAGAGTTTCCTCCGAGGAAATGCAAAAGGTCCGGTTTGTGATTACAGAACACGGTCCCGTAGCGATTAATCGCTAAATGAAATGGCCTATCACGATCATCGTTGCATGTGCATTTAGCTCAGTAGACTGATGAGGAACCAATCAGAATTTCCCTTTCATGTTACCGATTAATTGCTAACCATTTTGTCTGAATATGAATGCAATGAAAATTGGGAAGACGCCAGAGTGCGGTAGCAAAACCGTAGCATAGATCGAGTTCGACATGTTCGAGCATGTGCAGAAGGTGCGTTCGAGTGGATCCGGAATGCTCTGCCAACTTATCGCCACACAATCAAACACATTAGATCGTAAGCTCCTTAGGCTTATAAAACAAAGACAACAAGAGAAAACATGCACATACACAGGTACATGTACCTTCAAACTTTCAAGTTGGGTTTCTGCACTGTTGATGTCGTTCACGGCTTCAGTAGCGAGAACGGTGACGTCAATTTGACGTAGTAGAAGTGTCAGCTGCTTCGTATTCTAAGACAACACAGAACAAAAACAACAATGACGTTAGCATAAACGAAAAAGAAATGCTACGTCTAAGCGGAAACTTCCTAATCTAGCGTTCACATCGTAGGCCTATCGAGCAGGGGCGTCGATCCATTTTTCAGATTGGGGGGGCAAAATCATGAATCAACTTTCCAAAGGCGTTCGATCACACAAAACAAACAGACTCAAACACACACACACATATGCCTATATGTATATATATATAGATTATATATATATATATACACACACACACACACACACACACATCTCAACAACAAATTAAATTTTAAAAAATTTAAAAAATAATAGATGCGAGCACGAAGCGCGAGCTGAAAATTTTGATATTTTGATCTTAAAAAACAAAGAGTTTAATTGACGTTTTTAATAAAGAACAAGAAATATATCCAACAAAAGATTATTGCAAATCGAAGTGGGAGTTCTTTTGAGGTATAGAACTAAAAACGGGACATTCTATTCACCTATTCAATCATTAAAGTATAGGGTTTTGCTACAGAAATGATGCGAGCGCGAAGCGCGAGCTGAAATTTTTTTATATTCTAATCTGAAAACCGGACATTTTGAGCACGATTTTAGATGAAGAACGAGTTGTGTATCTCAATCTCGCTTGCTGATTTCTGTGTAACACTACAATCTTATTTTATTTTTTGCACATGCGGAATTATTGGGGGGGCAAAACGATATGTTTGCCCCCCCCCCAATATTTTCATTGGTGGGGCGGTTGCCCCCCCTGCCCCCCCATGATCGACGCCTCTGCTATCGAGCTTACCTCTCTAAAGTAGTCTGTATCTTCAAAGATAATGGCTACTCGACTCCATCCCATTTTCTTGATAAAGGCTACCCTAACTGGGTTGAGGAGATCTTCATCCACCGAGATCCGGACAGTCAAGGGGTAGTGAGTGCGATCATTGAGGGTGCTGGAGCTTGCAATCACCACCTGTAGGGTGTAAAATGTAATTGCTTGTATACAAGAAAATACCTCTTTGCGAAAACAAATCGATAGCCTGAGAATGAGGGAACAACTGTTGCAGGAATTCTTGTAAAGACTTTTTGGTGAATAAATCCAAAGAGTTTTAAGACATGGAGAACCATCCAACAATTTCCCTTTATAACCACTTTGATGCCGCAATGATAAAATATGTTACACATGTGTTTCATTGCATATTTCTCGCAGATTTTGGACAAAAGATTCCTGCCTAACTACAGACTTACAGGCGCATTACAAAAGGAAACATGCTTTTGTAATGATAATTACTTTACGCTGCTTCTGGTCGGATAATATGAGCAGACACATTGCTCACTTTCACAGGGGACAGCAAAAATGAATGTTGCAATATTTCTTGTAATATGATTTGAAATTAATCGACTGGCCGCACTTGGCCGCAATTCTGACACATAGCATCACAAATTCATACAATCCAACAAACTAATCATAACGTTTTTAAAGTGTGGAAGTGTGTGGGATTTTGTAAAATGTTGATTTAAAAAATGTCAAATTATCCGGTTTTATCACATTTTGAAACTGTTATCAGTCAATATTTCGCCCTATATAAGGACACAATCCGCCTTTGATATATATTTCGTCATGTGTTCAAAATCTATGTTGTGCTCGAATAAAAATGGAAATATCCCAGTTATATTTTTTCGCCACAATTCATTATTCAGTTTTCCATGAAAGTGGCGGCATCACAGGTCGCCACCAAAGGTTACATTGCACCTGTATATTTCTTTTGTACTTCTTTAGAAATTGGAAGCTATTTGCATATCGTTGTCCCTCCATTCCTTTTACCTCCATGATAAATTATAGAACATGTATAAAGAAAGATAAGTTTTGAAATCACTTTCCTTGTCTTACTTTCAAATTATACTTAATTTTCTTCTTATTTTTTTCTACGTATTCTTGTTTTCTTTCCTTTTTGGTAACTTTCAAGGCTCTGGAAATTTAGGTCAGTTGAGATGTAAAACATATACATGCATTTTACTCTGAATAAAAAAATGCGCAGCCTAGAAAAGGGTAAGTGAATGGACTAGATTTTCACCATGTTCTTATAGATCACATTTCTTTTTACAGTCCTAAATAATGGCTTCTTTCTTAACAACGTTAAAGTGCTAAAAACCTTAATGGTAAATAGCATTTGTTCTGGCTGCTCCCTCATTGTGGATGTTTTCCAAACATTTTTCATGGACGGAGAATCATAACAACTCGGATCGGTAACCAATTAAGGACTTAACAAATCCAAAACCTAACACACTTGTTTTGATTTCCACGACATTGGAGAGTTTTTGCCTCCACCAAGCATGACGCCTAAAGAACAAATCTATTGCCAAAAGCCCTTCATCATGTCCATGACAAACCAGTCTTTGTCAAACATCGGTGTATCAAAACAGCAGTTTCTTCCGTGACTCTGGACAAACGAAATATTCACAAATTTTCGTCAGCTCCAAAATTTAGGACGAAACTGCTGTTCTGGTTCACCAATAATACCTCCTAGCTATCCATTGTAATTTGATGGGTATTTTCAATACATTTTCTGCGTTCTTGAATTCGTCGTGCGTTCCGGAGGGAAAGTTTGCTATTGTCACAATCGCAACGGGGTTGGCTTTGTGAACAAATCAAGGCGACGCAATCCAAGGGTAGGGGATATTTTAGTGGAACGTGCCTGTTTCACATTGTGATTCCTGGTTGATGTGCCGGTAGGTGTATGCATGCTCCATCGATTGATCATTGTTATCTCTATTTTCATGGTTATGAGTTTTAGAGGGCGCTTTCTCATGCTTCTGCCACACTCAAGGAGCTCTCCTATTCAAGTCTTCATTACATTTGGTTGTATCTTTATATGTTCTGTTAGCCGTGCTGTTTTATAGTACATTGCATTCTTTTGAGTGCTCACAATGACTGTGATGGGTCAAAAGACTGTGACTCGAATGGTGACATTTAGAAAGGCATCTACCAAGGATTTTCACATTCGAGTAGAATCTTAACTCACTGTCATCACTTCTCAACAATGGCAAAAAAGCACATGCAGTCGGGGGGGGGGGGGTGGTTCAGTCAAATATATTGCTGTATATGCGTGACCGAAAAAAAAACGGGTCTAAAGGGGTGTTTTTCAGTTTTTTTTACCCGGGGTCATATTCTGGCGATAACTTGTTTAGGAGCCAAAATGTGTAAATAAAGCCCGCGAAAAACTCGTTTAGGGGGTGTTTGGAAATAATTTGGTCACGCGTGTGTACAGCAATATTTGACTGCCCCTCCCCCCCCCCCCGCCCCTTGGTCATCCAGTATTCAAGACCAACCCTTATAAATCTGGGTCATATACAGCTAAAGAAAAACCGCCTGCCAATGAGCTCTCATTATTGAGGGAAACAACATATTGAGGTATCGAGGTCGGCGTGGAGGAGTGAAAACTAGAAGAAAAGAGTGTAAGAATCTGAATGTGATAACTGTAGATTATGCTTCTACTGAGGTTATCGATGTGAATAGTGGTGATGATATCCTACTACATATTTGTCATTGGAATGCTAGTTCGCTTAGAAAAAACTGCTTATTCTGTTGGACTGTATTATTTACTACAAAGTTGACATTATGTTCCTCACGGAAACTTGACTGACAGATAGCGATGATGCAGTCATTGCTGAAGCTACCACAACCTGGCTATACTTTCATCAATGTCCCACGTACTAATGGCCGTGGTGGAGGGGTATGCGTCTTATTCAGAACAGACTTAAAACTTCATCAGGTAAACAGTATTTCTGACTTCCCAACATTGGAACACTGTATTATTACTGACAAAGCTCGTTCGGTTAAAGGAAACCAAAAACCAAGAAGAGAAGCAATCTTATTGGAAAGAGTAAAATGAGAGGAACAATAAAAAAAAAGTTTCATCAAAATCTGTTATGAAATAATCAAGTAGTGGACGTTTAAAAAGTCTTGTTGTACTTTCTATGGGGATCATCAAATTGGCAAACGTGCTTCAAAATGGCTGATTTTGTGGACAACTCTTCATTTGTTTATTTTGTACAAAAAAATTCAGATTTTCCTCATTATCTTTCAAATTGCATCTTGCCTCCTGAGCATAACATATGTCATGGGAAAATATAATTCATATCACATATGTCAAGGTCAGGAGGAACTGTGAAATATGTAAAATGAAGGGGAAAATCTGAAAAGTACAAAACTAATGGAGAGCTGTCGAAATCAGCAATTTTGAAGCACGTTTGAGGATCTCCATAGACAAAGTACAACAAGACTTTTTAAACGTCCATAACTTGCTTATTTCAAAACCGATTTTGATAAAAAAAAAAATTAAATTGTTCCTCTCATTTTACATGTTTTACTTTTTTCAATAAGATTGCTTCTCTTCGTTGGTTTTGTTTTCCTTTAACTATGTTGCTGCCTACCAACCACCGCCTGCCAGCAGCAACGGCCTTACAACATCAATGTTTTGGCTGAGTTTGACAGCTTCAGTGACGAACTGAATCAGACACCTGGCAAACTTATTCTCGTTGGAGACATAAACGTATGTCCTGCAGGGCCCTGGGAACGTTTTTTAGTGGGGGTGCTGACATGGATTAAAATGCAGATTCACTTGCTATGCTAGCTGCTTCTTTCAGCAGATTCTTTAAGGAAAAGATTAGTTGCTTGAGGAAATGCATAGATGATCTCAATGTCAATGCTCATCAGGAAGTTCTGAGTTTCCCAGATAGAGAGGTTCCGTCACTCTTAAATTTACGACCATTCACTGTGAAAGTCCAGAAATTGTTCTAATGTTCGCCAAAAAAACCCCCAAAGAAACGAGTCCCTTTGATCCTCTTCCGACTTGGTTGATGGTGTGTCACCTCCGTATTTTTCAACTTAGGCTGACGCACATTATCAACGCATCGCCGACATCAGATTAATATATTCCCGCAATGTCAGGGAGTTGCATCAGTCTTGAAAAAGGACTTAAGAAATTACAGACCTATCTCTATCATCAGATTCCTGGCTAAGCTTCTTGAAAGAGTTGTCTCAGCCCAACCAATGGATCACATTGATGCTGACCATCTGTGTATTTTCAATTTGATATGTATGCTTTTGAATTTCATTTCTTTTATACTGCATGTTGTTTTTCTTTTTTGTTCACCATGTTCACCATTGTATTATGATTGTTATATGTATTTTTATATGTACAGTGCTCTCTCGAAAAGCAGTTTTTATGTACTGAAGAGACCACCTTGTCTAAAGAAAACAGAAATAAATAATAAATAATCTTGGAGACCCAAGACAATCTGCGTATAAAAGGAATCGCAGTTGGCCTATTGAGACAGCGTTGGTTAGTCTGCAGTACGATATTCTTTGTGCTTTTGATTATCGTAAGTGTGTCATTCTGCTTTCGTTGGACACGTCATCTGCTTTTATACCTTAGACCACAACATTTTGATCAAAAGTCTTAAAGATGACTATGGTGTTACTGAAAGAGAATTGAGCTTGCTGAAGTCTTATCTTATGGGACGAGTATCGCATACGTGAACATCGATGGGGAGAAGTCATTATGGTGTCCCACAATGATCAGTAATGGGTCCACTGGTGTTTACGATGTATTCAAAGCCAGTATCTGACATTCTCCATAGATATGGAGTAGACTACCGTGTATATGCTGATGACATCCAGCTTTTCCTGAAATTTGATCCATCATTGCCGGACTATTGATTCTGCCAAATGCAAATTAATAGAGGTCATGAAAGAAGTTCACACATGGATAGCATCAAACAAGCTGAACCTTAATCAAGACAAAACAGAGCTAGTAGTATTTGCTTAAATTAAGGTCCATTAGCGTCTGCTGAAGGACTTTAACCTTACATGATAACACTGCGTTGCGGTCACCACCAGATCTTCGCATGCTTGGAGTCGTCTTTGACAATCACATGCTGCTTGATGATCATGTTCCCAATGTCAGGAATGTTATAATAATATCATCCTTGAAATTACAGTCCAACAGCTTGGTGTATCATCGTACTTGTAGAATTGTGCAGGAGTATGTACAGGAGTATGTATCAAATATGTAATCTAAGCAGAATCAGGAAATATCTCGATGAAAGCACTGCGCATGCTGCTGTACGTACCCTGGTCCTGTCACCTCTAGACTACTGCAGCGGTCTCCTTTGTGGCACTACAACTAAGAAAATCCATCGTTTTCTGCTACTCCCAAACCATTCTGCTCGTCTTATCTTATTTTTTTGTCAGCCCGAGAACACTCACACCTCAACACTACGCATTGGCTCCCTGTACAACATATAGACTCCAGTTTAGACGGCTACACTTGTTTTCAAAGCTCTTAACGGACATTTGCTCTCATACCTGTGTGATCTCATTCATGTAAATGTCGTGGGTGGGGGTTGGACCTTGCTAAGGGACCGGACAGTTCAATAAAGAAACCGGGACACCAGATCTAGGGCAGTTTCATTTAATCGGCGTCATAGGAAACATAAAAAAAAACCCAAGGTCAGAAAAAGGTCAATCAACTGCTTCAAACTACAGGCTGCCACTACCAGTACAACAGACTGCAACCCACAGACTGCAAACTCCACAGCCACTGCAAGCCCCACAGTAGCTCACTACCAGCCACTGCCACCCACTGCCACAGGTAGACCCACTGCCTATTGGACCAGCTGAAGTCCCAATTCTCCCAGCGAAGAAATCTCCAACACACGTTTAAAACTTCTCGTGCTCTGCCTACAAACACGTCCGTGCACGTAGATTATCAAATGCCTTCTCCTAATCAAACCACACCCAAAGGGCTATCACACGTGAAACGGTACGAGTACGACCTAATTAAAGATGCATATATCAATGCGCTTCAAAAAAAAGTAAATTCGGCAATCTAAGATCTAATACCACTAAAGTAATCCATATCTGAGGATGTCCATGCTGCCAAGCGCGCTTTCTTAGCCATTGCCCTAAGAGCATTGAACAGTCACACTTTCCCGCTAACGCCCGCTTGCCAGCATTGGTCTTTCAATGTTCTTTAATTTTACATTCACTTGTTTTATTGTAAATTCTTTATATGCAGTGCGCTTTGTACCTTTCCAAGAAAAAACGCTATAAAATATTATTATTATTATTATCATCAATTATTATTGTGGGGAATAGAGAATAAATTCTTAAAATAACAACCAACAGATGCTATGTAAAACAAATATCAATTTCCATTGAATATTACCTGAACGATGTTGTATTCGGGAGCGATCTCATTGACCACGGTAGCAACAGAAGAAAACATCGGGCCCCACGTCATCAAAACCGGTGGTCCATATGAAACGAAGTCATGCAAGCTACGTAGAGCGTTCGCTGGATTCCCCTTTTAATTATAATCATAATTCTAAGTGATTAAATGCATGGTAATATACTGATACATTATTTATCGACAAAACACCAAACATCATAGTTTGTCCTACTTTCGCTGAGTTTGATAATGATGTCTTGCCTTATGATGCTGAGTGGGTAAAACTAGACTAACTAGGCTACAAATGATTTGAATTAAGATTCATAATTTAATTACGATGATTTTTTTTAACTTCTATCATATTGTTTGTTAATTGTTAGTTAATAAGGGGTGTTTTTTATCAACATTAATCGTCATGATCTATCGACACTCTTTACAAACATTTAGTTATATCAAATAGGTGTTTACCCCCTTCCCCCCCCCCCCCCCCCCGCTCATATTTCTTACCATTGTCCAATTCCAGCGCATGCGTAGTTCGTAATTATCGAGGATCCCTGGTAATTCGTTGACGTGGTCAATTGCTGTCTGGACGGTATGGGGTAAGCTCTCGAAAGCCCAATGACCCTCGATCGGAAAGAAACCACCAACATAGATGGGTGTTTTCGAGATGGACAATGACTCCAATGACGAACTGGGCATCGATGTCGAGGTTGACATCGTGGTAGAATTGCTCGTTGAGGCTGACGCCATCATGAGTGGGCATGATAATAAGCAAACAAGCAAATACATGTAGATGGAAATTCCTGATGTGTTTTGCATCTTCAACAGTGCTGTTTCAGTAGTTCTATATGATTCATAAAAAAATATAAATACAAAAAGGATGAATTATTATCTTTTTCCAAATATTTTTCCATTTTTTTTACTCCTCTATCAGCTATCTAATTGCGAAAACAAAACGTCATCTAAAAATGAATAAACCTGAAATGACTCTTGAACCCAATCTCTCGTAATCCAATTTCTCACCTTATCTTTATATAAATAGAGGTTGAAATAAAATCCATATGATTTGGTACACTCTTTGTTATTAAAAAACCCCATAATATAGTAAGTATATCTTTCATGAGTCTCATCCATATGGGACTGAATGTTTTTCCTCAAAAAGCAAAAACGTGAATGTTTTATTCAACTTTCATTTAAATAGTTTATGCTTGATCAAAAAAAAAAAATGCATCACCACCGTTACATCACTGAATGTGTCATTTCATTAAGATAGCATATTATTCCTGTGCTTACTATCATTGCTCTTCTGAATTTTTCCTGAATATACATAATAGGACAAAATTATTTTCCTCTCTTTTCTCAAACATCCTTGGCGTTCCAATTCTGTTCTTCTCAATTACACTTCTTCCTATTTTTTCTGCTCAGAATTTCTTTCTGTCATCCTTGATATTGATGCATTTTATTCATACCTGACTTCTTTGATACTTTTTTTCCATAGTGCATCACTTTCTCATCCTAATGGGCACTTATTGAAAAGTTGTTCAAAATTTTTCAATAAAGGAAACTGTTCCATATACCCACCATTCTAAAAAAAGGCATTGAGTGAAGTAGACGAAATTACTCTGCTGAAAGCTAGGAGTTGTGATATAATAATTCTGAGAGACAGGGCGTGACTAATTTTATTACCGTCTCCAAGGTTTTAGATGCGATCTGACAATGAAGGAATTTTATCAGAAGAGAGACATTATTTGGCGTCTGGTGAATGGAGACGGGAAGTCTAACACTATTTTTCTTTATAGAAAAATTATACTTTTTAATGTTTTAAAGTTCTTTGCCCATTTTTCACATTATATTTCATTTAAATTTTTACAGGAGTAGAAAATGACACATACAAAAATGCCCGTACATCACATTCACCACACATGTATGAATGTACATCATATCTACAAAATAGTTTAAACAAACTTGCATTTCAGATGTTGATGTTCCTGGCCGTCCATTGTTGTTGATCGGATCGGCCCTAAACTATATTTCTCACTAAAAAAAGGTTTTCATTTCTCCAAAATATATACCTCTTTTTTTTCACAAAACATCCTCTCTAATGCTAGAAAACTAATATCACTTAAGGAGATTAATACCTCGCCCTATGTCGTTACCATGGCAACGCAGTTTTCAACACATTTGGAAAATTAATATTGGAAGATTAAAGTTTTTGCAAAATTTCTTTAGCAATGGTAAAAAGCCGAGGAAGTATTTCAAACAGCAATAAGTTTTCCCCGGTTTTGGCAGTTACACGGTGTTGCCATGGCAACACAATTCCTACCCATTTGGAAAAGGGAATTGCATTTTCTTTTACCCGGAAAGGCGGAAATCAATATTGGTGCAAAATTTCATCAGCACTGACCACAAACTGGGGAAGTAGTTTAATCCGCAATGAGTTTTGCTGCGATTTTGGCCATTATATGGGGTTACTATAACAACACAATTTCTGACGAATGTGAAAAATGTGTCTTGCACATATGTGTGAGCTAAATTTCATGAGCATAGATCTTAAAATGAAGAAATAGTTAAATTCGCAAGTTATTTACAAATGAATTATTGTGATATGCCACTACCATAGTAACTCAATTTCCAACACATGGGGAAAAAATGATGTCTTTACCTCAAGACCGATTTGTGTGCAAAATTTCATGAATTTTTGTTTGAAACTGAGGAAGTAGTTCAATCCAAAAGATTTTTTATATGATATACCGTTACTATGGCAACATAATTTACGATACATACGAAAAATGTGTCTCATGCATCTTTACCTCAAGACCAATATGTGTGGCAAATTTCATGACAATTGGTTCAAAAATCTATGAAGTAGTCCGACTCGACCGCAAGATTTGTACCTAGTTTACGCCTTACGATAATGGTGTTGTTGCAATGGCAACGCGATTTCCGACATGAGCAAAACAATGTGTCTTGCACATCTTTACTTCAAGACCCACGTATGAGCCATTTTTTTTGTGAGAATTGAAAGAAACTGAGGAACTAATTCGAACCGCAACATTTTTACCTAATTGTTGCCATGATATAATGTTAACATGGCAATACAATTTCTCAAACATGCGAAAAATGCACATCTTTACCCAAGACCTATGTGTGTTCAAAATCCCATGAGAATTGGGTAATACGTGAGGAAGTAGTTCGAACCGCATGGCTTGCACCGGACCACCTGCCCAACCGCCGATCGACCATACCCTGATTCCTATATAAATACATATTATACACCTTATAAACTTCGTTTGAAGGGTATGATGTTAACATTTTAGCCATGATAGTGAAATCGAGAAAGTGCCTCAATTCTTAAACCCCTTTATGATATCATCATCTTCAGAGTTAAAATTATCTAACGTACTGATCATGAGGCATGGGTGTCAATCCGGGGGGGGGGGGGGGGGGAGATGGGTGATATATCCCCCCCCAAAAAAAAAAAAAACAACAACAACAACTCAGGGGGGTGTCGTGTAAAATCATCCCCAAATATTTCGAGGGCACGAAAAAAAAGTATATCTCCAGAAAAAAAAATCGATGAATTTATAAAAATACATGAAATCAATAACAATTGACAACACAGAAAAAACAACGAAATTCGTTCCCCAAATCAGTTAATCCTAAGGTGTTTTTTTCTGAAGTTGACAATCCCGTTTTGAAAACAGTTAACACTCTCATCTGAATGTGATAAGTGAACTTGCCGATATAGGGTCATTTCGGGTGACATTCGTAATTCCGAAGGTTCGTTATTCTGAAGGTTCCTCACTCCGAAGGTTCGTTAATCCGAAAACAAAATAAGGTTCATTATTCTGAAGGTTCGTTAGTCCGAAAACGCAAACAGATTCGTAATTTCGAAGGTTCGTTAGTCCGAAAACGAGATAAGGTTTGTTAATCCGAAGGTTCATTAGTCCGAAAATGAAAAAAAGGTTCGTTTTTCCGCAAATGAAATAAATTCATTTTAGTAACAAAAATATGTTCTTTATTCCGAAGGTTCGTTAGTCCGAAAACGCAATAAGATTCGTAATTCCGAAGGTTCGTTAATCCGAAACCAAAATAAGGTTCTTTATTCCGAAGGTCCGTTAGACCGAAAACGCAATAAGATTTGTAATTGCGAAGGTTCGTTAATCCGAAAACCCAATAATATTCGTAATTGCGAAGGTACGTTAGTCCGAAAACGAAATAAGGCTCGTTAATCCGAAGGTTCGTTCGTCCGAAATGAAAAAAGGGTTCGTTTTTCCGAAAATGAAAGCAATTAATTTTTGTAACAAAAACGGTTTTGTTATTGAAAAATAACAGGATATTATGCTGTAATGATTTCAACGGAGGATTATACATGTGTATGTTGTGGTCAAAGCAGATATTGCATCAAAAATTGGCGCTTGGATCAAACATCTTAACGTCGATTTTTTTCTGAACAATTGCGGCCTGATCGAACGAATGGATTAAGAATATTGGGGACTGTGTGTCAAGATAAGGGGATTTTTATAGGTTCTGCTGCTTTTTTCAAAAGGAAAAATGCCCTTTTTTCAAAATGAAGTGTGCCCTTTTTTCGAAATTAAATGCTCTTTTTGAAATACAACACAATACATTTCAGGTTAGAAATTCACGTGTTTTTTTGCTCGCACTTCGCGCTCGCTTCAGTTATTATGTAATAAAGAACTCACCCTTTTTCTGGTTAGAATGTCTAGATTTCTGATTGGAATTTCGTGAATTTTCAGCTCGTGCTTCGTGCTCGCGTTAATAATTGGTTAAATAAACTTCTTTTTCATGAAAACGAGAACTGCTCGAATGTTTAATTTTCATTTCTTATTGAAATGTCCAAAAGTTTGAGCTTGTGATTAGCGCTCGCAACACCTCGCGCGGGATGCCCTTTTAATAGTATAGCCTAATTAGCCCAATAATTGACATAAAAGCGAGTTTATAACTTCAGATTTTAATTTTTTTCCAACCGCGGTGAAAGCCTAAATATATAATAACAATCATAAATCACTTCAAAAAGGCTTTGCCCAACTTAATTACTACAAAACACACAACGACATCACTTGTGGTGAAAATATCAACAAAAGGCCCATTTTGACATATGAAGAGCTCAATTGCAAAAGGAGTTAGATCCATTTTTTATCAAATTTTATTTTCTTTGTCTCAATGTATAGATTTTTTGTCGCTCTTATGATACCATTAAAACGCAAAATGGCAAAGAAAAATTATTATCATTTTTTTTTTCAAAATGGGTTAGATCCATTTCAGTTTGTTTGCATAAGGTGTTAGATCCACAAAGGTAATTTTTGAAAGAAAATATAACCAAATATAAAGCCAGGTAGATTTCTTTTTATACCAAATTTTATTTTCACATGGTAGGGTAGTTTGTCATGACAATTTGGTTTGGCATAAGAATATTGCAATATGGGAGAATAAAAAAAAAATCTCGGAATGGTCTCATTTTAGAGTAGATCTAACCCCTCATGCTAACAAACTCTTCATAATATAAGTGCCCCTTTTTGGCTTTGCCCCCCCCCCCCCAAATGAAAAATATGTTCCGCCGCGCCCCTGCCTTCCCATCCTCATAATAATTGAAAATGAAACGGTGTTTCTACCCCCCCCCCCTCCACCACGCTTGCCCTTCCGGTTTCCCGGCTTCGCCACAGATTATTTCATATTTTCTGATTAACGAACCTTCGGAATAACGAACCTTATTTCGTTTTCGGACTAAACAACCTTCGGAATGACGAACCCTATTTCGTTTTCGGACTAACGAACCTTCGGAATGACGAACCCTATTTCGTTTTCGGACTAACGAACCTTCGGAATGACGAACCCTATTTTGCTTTCGGATTAACGAACCTTATTTCGTTTTCGGATTAACGAACCTTCGGAACAACGAACCTTATTTCGTTTTCGGATTAACGAAACTTCGGAACAACGAACCTTATTTCGTTTTCGGATTATCGAACCTTCGGAACAACGAACCTCATTTCGTTTTTGGACTAAACAACCTTCGGAATAACGAACCTTATTTCGTTTTCGGACTAACGAACCTTCGGAATGACGAACCCTATTTTGCTTTCGGATTAAAGAACCTTCGGAATGACAAACCCTTATTTATTTTCGGACTAACGAACCTTTGGAATGACGAACCCTATTTTGTTTTCGGATTAAAGAACTTCGGAATAACGCCGCAAATGTTCGGATTAACGAAACCTTTTTCTTTTTTGGATTAACGAACATCGAGGTATACGCAATTTACGTGTTCTGGAATTACGAACCTTCGGAATTACGAAGTGTAACCGGTAATTTATGCATCATAGATAAATACATATGTTTAGGCCCTCTCTCATTTCGATGGTGCATAAAAGCAAATTTGCTTTAAACAACAAATGCATTTAATATGCTTTAATTAACATGACTAATTTAGCAGAAGTTACACAGGTTGGGAATATATCTTCATCAATAATAATTTGTCTCTTTGCTCGTTATGCACTTGCTTTTTGAAACTTTGAATGAACATGCAGATTGAAGAGTACCAAAGCAATAATCCAAAGTAGTAAATTACGCAGCCACGCATTTCAGGCGATCCATTGAAATTTGAGCTTACGCTATAACGTGAAGATGGTGTATAGGCCCTAAATTTAACAAAATAGATTTGACTTACATATACTATTTGAAAAATTGAAACTTTGATGGTACTACGTTTTTGTTTGTGTCATGTCAACAGTCAGAATCTTACACGAGATAAAAAAAATAATCATGTAGTAATCTCATAGAAATGTAATTTTGACCTTACAAAGAACTGTATTTTCATGTTTTTATCTATGATCAATAAACATGATAAATCTGGTCTCTTTGGTTGTTTCGGGCATTTATTATGCTATTCCGTATTCAAGTAGTCCTGCTATATTTTTCTGTAAATGTTTTGAGTTGTTCTTTTTCTTAAAATAAAATAGGCCTACTTGTTAACTTGAAACTTGTTATGTGTTACAATGTTTGGTAATTTTATAATAAAAGTGTACTACAATATTATGGCCTAGAAGGTGATTTTAGTATGCTCTAAAATGCGATTTTCGCATGTCAATTTCTTACCGTGGGAGGGGGGATACCCCCCTCAGTCCCACGCCCTTGCCGAGAATCAGACACCAATCCTCTCCCCCAATCATCACAAGAAATCGACGCCTGTGTCATAAGGACATCAATTTTGAATGAGCCTTTTTGTACATCTCGATAAAATTTAAATATATTACATCAAAATTTCAGGAGAAACTTTTAAAACTGTGGATAACATGGAGAAAGAGATAATTTAACGCTGCATGGAGGAATATTTAAATCGAATATAATAAAATGTAGGAAAGTTAATGATAATGGTTATCATTAAGTAAGATTTATTACGTCTATCACTGAAAATATATCGAATTAACAGTTTACAGCTAGAGGCGCTCATTAATGACGTTTAATGTACCGAAATAATAGTCTTGTTTTAAGAAAAAAAATCTCTATGAAACCAAAAATATGAATTTTTGTTTTTCTTACACATCCAAACTAAACTTAGAACTTGCACTTAATTTGTATTTTAGGTTTTATCATGCTTAAATCGGTTTAGTTTAAACTGAGAACTGAGATTTCGGAGAACTTGAAGGATCTTGGCAGAATGCTTACATGTAAGTGCTTGCGAAATACAATTGATATAAATTCCGGGCTGGATTACATCTTTACAATTGAAAATTAAAACTTGTCGAAATAATTCACTTACATTTTCTTATTAGAGTAAAAGTCAGGCGAGAATCAAATATTTTACCTCCATGGCCGAGATGATATGATGATGAACCAAAATTCAACGCAACATCCAAGGTAAGCCCCATCCGACTAGTTTCCCGAACAAACTTTGCTTTGCATGCAGATGTCTTCTAATACGAGAAAAAAAATCACTTCCGTCCGACGTCGATTTCGATATGATCGGAAAAGTCAATAAGTGGTAAAATAAAGGAATGAAAAGTGCTGCATTTTGCCTGTCATGCTACCCCATGCTACCAAGTGATTTTATGGGACCCAAATGCGCATGCGTGCGTTAAGGTGTATGGTGAAATTACGTGAGTGAAGTAATATGCAAAGGTGACTATGAGCCGAGTAAATGCGTTAATTTGGTATGGCTCCACTTCGGAAGAAGGGGGGATGGGGGCTCTATGTGAATATCCACATTGGCACAAAAATGATATATACCTCCCATAAAATTGTCTCCTCCAATCTTTACCCCCACCCCGTTCGGATAAATGTCACCAACCTTTCGAGAGGGGGGGGGGGTGCAATAACCCATGTCGACCAATAGTTGAACTTTATCTTTAGCTAACTAAAGAACTTTCTTTTGATAACATTCTCATGAATGCTATCAGCAATAATGTCGCAAAATAATGTGTAATTTTAAATCAGCATTGTGTGAATATTATCTCCCAAACATGCCAAAGGGAACCCCGTGCCTTTACTTCGGAATTTTGCCAGGGTATTTTACACAACGAAACTGCATGTTCCCTCTTAACAAAAATTGGGTAAATTTTTTAAACCTATTTCTTTGTTTGTTTAGAGTGCACTGCAGGGCCCTGGGAAAGATCGTTTTGCTGGGGGTGTTGAAGTAAATTTGACAAGCAAAAAAAAAAAAGGGGGGGGGGTTCAACACAAAATGTTGGTCATTTTCCATACATTTCTCCAATTTGACACGCCTACCAGAATTCCAGGGGTGCTGCCTACGGAAAATAATACACGCAGCACCCCCTGGGAAAATCTTGGGCTGTCCTAGCAACCCCGCTTCCCAATGCCATGTGCAAGTTAAGTGTAAGGGTTTGGTCTTGGCAAAGTAAGTACCAGTACGCATTTACACCATGAATCGCATGCTGATAATTAAACGACTCTAATCGAAAGCCATGAAATAGTTACCGCTATGATTGCATGTTATAAAAACGCAGTACGTCAGGGTCACGCCTATAGAAAAAGACTTGGTTAATTATTACTTTGTGGTATATTACTTTATGCACTCGATGGTAATTTCTTGTAGGAATCATTTGGTGAACAAGACAAATTAAGTAGGTCATTTTCATATCATTTCTCCATTTGAAACCCAAAGATTCGGAGCAAATTATGAATTGTCAATGATTTATATTTCAAAATTCACAAGTAGTTATTTCCAACAGAAAATACAACAAAAAGTCAGCGCAGAGCAAATGAAATAAAACTTCATACAAAAATACCTTTCGATTACATGAACATAAAAATAATTTAGCTGAATAAAGCAATCTTTAGTTTTTTAAACTTTCAAAAGATTTTCAATATTTTGTAACACTCTATAACTTTAATGATAAAAGAAACCTGTTTAAATGTAAGCGAAAATTAATATTCTTATGACATAATACTTTCTTGCTACATTTGAATATATAAACAAAATTTAAAGCAAAATAATCAAAATGAAAAAATATAAAGGAATCCCAAAACGTTTCGATATGTTCAATGTTCATATGTTTTCTTATCTATAAACTGTATTTCCAAGAAAGCCCATTTCTTAAATGTAACGATTTTCCCTTTTCTTTCCCTAATTTATCATATTCTGTTCCTTTTTGTTTTGCTTGTTTTGTTTATTTTTTTACTCTGCGTTGGATTGATGATGGTTACGGTCATCTAAGACTCTCTATGTGGCATTGTCCCTTCAAATTCTATGAACTGGACATGCCCCCCATGCAATTTACCAAATGAAGAGCTTGATTCCACTTTTGACTAAAATTGATCTTTTGATACAAATATATGTATTTTAGACGTGGGAATCAAATGCAACATCTTACATTTGAAAAAAAAAAAGTAATGGAGAGGTTGGTAACAATTTGAGTTTTGTTCCAAAAGGAGCTAAATCCACTATGCGGCTATTCAAAATTTGTTATTTTTCCTATTTTGCATTCCATTCTTATGCCCCCGCAGACGAAGTCCAGAGGGGGCATTAAGCATTGCCCCTGTCCGTCCGTCCCCCACCTATGCCCCCCCCCCCCCACTTGGTTTCCGCAATAGAGATATAGCGTTATTAGTATATATCTCTATGGTTTCCGCGCAATAACTCGAAAAATATATATAATGGATTAAAAAAAATTGTAGTGTGTAGGTAGATGACAGCAAAATACAGGCTTAACTCCGAATTCAGAGTCCGCAGGTCAAAGGTCACAGCTCATTAAATATGCTAGTTGGTTTCCGCGCAATAAATTGGTGGAGGTAGATGGCACCAAAATACAGGCTTTAAGAATTTCTGATCGCGTTAAGCGGGGGCATCTGTGTCCTTTGAACACGTCAAATTTCTAGTTTAGGTACATGTTGTGGATACAAGTTCTCATAATCAGTGCAAATTTTGCTGAAAATAACAGAATTTTACAATTTTAATGAATATTTTTGGATTTAGCTCCTTTTGGAATTAGATAGCGAAAAGTCAGCGTACTTAGTAAAGATGACAAAATATCATTTTTCTTTTCTTTTCGTAATTTTCAATGAATAAACATCAGAAAAGACGTGAAATGGACTCGGCTAGCCACATTTATGTGTTTTGTGTTCAATTTCCAGTATCAAACATATCTAAATTGGCAAAATTTGACATATTACTATGGTTATCTTCCAAAAGGAGCTAAATCCATGAAGTAAAATTTCAAAAATACTTTGAAAATTGATGATTAATGCTAGCTTTTTTTTAAATCATGATTTAATTAATATAAGATGATAGTACTATCATTTTTATGTATTTTATGTATTTTATGTATTTTCAACACATTCAAAGTAAACACAAGTTTCTCAACAACATTTTTATAGATGATATTCCCATCACGGAAAAACATGAAACCACATTTTTAGGTGTTTTGATTGATTCAAATTTGACTTGGAACAGTCACATTCGCAATATTTGTATGTTGACATCCAGAGGGATAGGAATCTTATATAGATTGAAATATTATATCTCAAAAAAGTCATTATTTATGCTTTACAATTCATTCATCTTATCCCACTTATCTTACTGCAACATTGTTTGGGGGTATAGTAGTAAGTCAAGAATAGAAACTATATTCCGTCTTCAAAAAAAGGCACTTCGCATCTGTACACTTTCACATTACATTGCACACACTAATCCAATATTTCACAACTTAAAGACATTGAAAATTGAGGATATTAACACATACCAAATAGCCATATTTATGTTTAAATTTTCCACAAATACCATTCCAATTCCATTTCGCAATTTTTTTATCTATAACAAAGACATACATACTTATCCAACGCGTCATTCAACAGATATCCACTTAACCAACCCCAGAATCTTACTCACTCATAAAACAATTCGCCACCATGGTCCAGATATTTGGAATGCCTTGCCACATAACATCAAACAGTCCGCGTCTCTTTTTTCTTTTAAAGCTTCATTGAAAAAGTTTCTTATTTCTAAGTATTCATAAATGTATCACCTGCACTCACCCTAGCACTCACTCGCACTTTAAAAAAAACTTTATCTTGTCTCTCCCCATTAAAAACCTAAACTTTTATACTTTCTCTTTTGTGACATCATTTTATCGAATTCTATTCATAACCTATTATTACGGTTCCCATGTAGCCCTCCCTCATGGCTGCTATTGTTTCAAGCAGTTACCTGCTTATTATAGCTGGCCCCTGCATTTTTACCCACTTTACTATTTTACGTGCTTCATTTATGTATTTTTCAGCCTTATTCATTATTTATATTTTCGATTGTCACACAAAAATGTACTCATTTATGTCATTGTTATTGTATCATTCTATTTTCATTTGTTGATTTATGAATAAAATGCAGAAATTCCTGCAAAAATTAAAAAAAATATATATATATATATATATAAAATAAACAGCAGTGGATAAAAAAAGTGGTAAAAAAAACCTTGATTTACAGAAAAATACCAAAAGTGGATTTAGCTCCTTTTGGAACAAAACTCTTCAAATACGCCCCACTGTCATTTCGAAGAGAGAAGCGATTTCAAAAGGTTATTTCTGTTATTACTTTCACATCGTAGGTACACTAAAAAGAAAATAAAATTTTACAGCAGGCTACATAAAAAATATTTTAAAAAGCCTCACGTATCACTTTTTTTTCTCCACAAAAATTGATTATGACTAATGGAATAGATTCATTGATTTCTTTAATGCTCTACAATGTAGTTCTTTTTCTTTTACTTTATTTTCGATTCCCTTTGCAGCTTTGAAAACAAATTGTTACGAAGAACCTCTCCATTAATGGGTCAATGCCATAATGCACGAGTTCGTTCTTCCTGCAAAAAAGGGCATAAAGGATGATAATAATTTACAATTTGTACACCATTAAGTTACAAAAGAGGGTAAATGAAAGCCAGAACCTATTTCCATTGCAAAGAAAGAGGCGATACTCAGGAAATGAAATGATGATAAATTTAAAAATTATCAATTGGGAAATTTCTCTCTTTTTATTGGGTTCCTTTATAACTTCTGCCGGTGACGTTCTTGGAATTCGCCCTCAACTGAATTATTTAATCATCTTTCTACGGCAAGTATTATGCTTAACTTCTATACTTTTCTGCATAACCGTCATTTTGTTGCTGTATAAGACTTGTAGAATATGAGAATCCTTCAAAAATAAGATTATTTTTTTTTATAACAAATACTAGGGCTTATCATATTTGTATACTTGAAAGGTGGGCTTATCTTCAGCATATAGAGTTGAAAGCATATTATCTATAGACCTTTGATATCATGGTTCAATGTCATTAAGAATACTGGGGAGCGTTTCATCAAAATTTTTGTCCGACAAGTTGTCAGATCTGACATCTTTCCTTGATTCTGATTAGCTGAGAGGTACTGTTACTATGGTAATTGTCGGACATAGTCCCTTCATGAAACGCTCCCCAGGTTTCCCCTTTTTTATAATTATCAGTCAAGATTTAATCACAAATCGTGATTTTTTTTTTATTTTCTAAAATTATGATACCATGCAAGAGACCAAGCGTCTACTAGATGATTTGGAACGAATCGCTTGCTTCGACTTTCCGCCTGGTCTATTTTATTTATTGAATTTATAATCATGACGACCAATATGTCATGAACTGCATTTCATTTCGTTAATCGGGCATGTAAATGGAATTTAAGTGACTCAAAAGTAAAAAAAAAAAAAAAAAAAAATGGTCATATGAATTCAAACAAGGTATTAGATTTATATTTTTGAACAGGCCTATAATGCCATACGATGAACACGCACAGTAAAGGAGAGCGGCTATATGGAGGATACATGAAATTTTACTTTTGCACACACAAAAAAGATTTTGAAAATAATATTTAATCAATCTAATAGAGATTATGCTTGTGTATGGTTTTGATCCATACGCTTTCTCAACTTTCATGTATCAACTTCCAGGCCTTTATTTATCATTCCTAATGTTGATGTACAATCTTGATGAACTTATATAATATAGTTAGGACAAATATTACACCGGACAATCAACGATTGTCAATCACTCAAAACTCGAACGGGTTTTACCAGAAATCATCGTAAAAGTATATTGTTTTAATGGACCTGAATATTGAAATTCATTAGATCAAAATTGGTATTCCTGAATAACGCATAATCATATCTCTATCATGCCAATGAAATAAGGGCTTAAATGATTTCATGGCCTATGTTTTTGTAGCTTGATAAGAAAATTATCGTTGCACGTTATGGATAACTATCACGATAACTACGCCGGAATATTATGGAGAATGACATTTTCGTTTATATCTGTGTGTCAATAATGTTCCCGTCGCTTATTTTTTATTTTTTTATTTTTTTATTTTTTTTTTTTTGGGGGGGGGGGGGGTAAGCATAAGAGGAGTATTTCATAAAAATACTCACCAATAAACTAAACCTGACAACCTTCATAAGCAAAATGATACGCTTGTAAGTGAATGGCTGAGATTCATGCTTTGTCAAGTTTCATGAAACAGTCGACAGATGATGTTTTTTAGGTGCATTTTCAAAGTTTCCCTCATTTTGTTATAAGCCAAGGCAACGTAGCAAACAAAAAATGACAAATGTTAACTGAGACATATTCCACTCAAGGCGGTCTGAACGGATTAGCTCACCGGATTTGCTATCTAATATTTGTCTTTTCTTCGCGTTTCTTTCTTGAAGAAAGTGCGGATCTCTTTTCAAGCTAAAGTGGTATTACAAGTTAATGGAGAAGATGCCCATTGTTAAAGAATGCAATAAGCTTTAGTGATTCCGGTCATCCATCTATCCTTGTCACCAGCATGAGGTCATCAATACAGCTTCAAGGTCACGAGGAAATAAATGAACTAGAATTTTCTCATCAAAATATAACCTTGACTTTCGTAGAGACCTTTTATATATCGACGTACATGGCCAAAGTCATCATGATATGAAATCTAGAATATTTTATTGTGAGTACAGACATTCATAGGTTTAGTTAGGAGTTGCATCGCATGCAATCTGGTGCATTCTGTGTACGTCTTTCCTCTTTGGGCTCTCAGAAGATTTTACCAGATGAATTGAAAGATAACTTCTACCAAAAAATGAATGGTTATTGCTGCAATAAATATGTTGAAGACCCCTTACGTCATGCTATTCAACTACAGTATTTATCAAGCTTTAATAAAATGTTGGGGTTCATATTAAACAAGCTTTGCCTTCAGTGTACATCATACTTCCATAGATGTTCACATATATCTCCCTTACAATGTCTATAATATTATGGATAAATATAATAATATTCTATAAAACTAAAATATCATTAGTATTATTTTCTCATTTTGAAATCAAGGAAGGTCCTTTATTCCAAGATTCAATTTATGATACTTAAATATCAATGGGCTTTTTGTTGTTTTATTTATTTACTTGTTCAAATATTGTCAAAGTAATTTATCAATGAATCTTTTGGGGGGCAAACATGTGATAGGCCACGGACATCTGCATGTCCCTCACCTTTTTTCAGAAGATGGATTAGTAGAAGAAGAAGACCTACGTTCCCTCGAAATATCATTTCGTTCCCATGAAATAATTATTTTGTGGGAACGAAATAATTATTTCGAGGGAACAAAATAATATTTCGTCTCACATGCATGCACACGTCACGTGATTTGCACTATGCGGCAATCTTAATTGGGAGGAGAGAGACGAAATAATATTTCGAGGGAACGAAATAATTCACGGACCCGGGGGGGGGGGGGCAGCTAGTCAAATGTATTGCTGTACACATGCGTGACCAAATTTTTTCCAAACACCCCATAAACGAGTTTTTCTCTGTGTGCAAAATAACCGCCTAAAGAAGTTTTTCGCGGGCTTCATTAACACATTTTGGCCCCTAAACAAGAATATGATCCCGGGGAAAAAGCTTGGGGAAAAAAAACATACACACGTTTGGCTAGTCTTTAGAAAAAATACCCTAAATATGGTGAGTTTATGGGATTTTACCCCCCCCCCGAGATCTTGGCCTTCGATCGCGCAAGAGCCGCGAAAATTTGCACAGTGGTAGTGTGCGATAAAATCTACAAGGCTGTATGGTTAATTTTTTTGAAATAATAAGATTTTTTATTTAATTACTTAATTATGCTAATTTATGCATGAAGTAAAACATTTGCTCTGATCAACTATCATACGGCCCCAAAACTGCTATTTGTTTATTCACAGACTCTTTGTAGGACAAGTTTTGTTTAACTTTCATATTAGTCTCCAATTTCATTCATTATATTAAATCTTGATTGTTTCATGTTACTTTGTATATATATATTTGATGATTTTATGATTGAAATAAAAATTGAATGGAAGTAGGATAGGAGAAATGTAGGGGGGGGGGGGGGGCGGATTCCGCCCCCCCTTGAAAGTGGGACTTTTTTTTTTGCTTGTCAAATTTTATTTTTCATCTGGAAAATGTGCCCCCCCCCCATTTTGGAAAATCCTGGATCTGCCCTTGGCCCCTTGTATGTTGTGTGTTAGGGTGGATATATTGGCGATATTGGTGGTTAATGGGGTATGCAGTTTTCTGAGGAAAAAATGATAAAAACTAAAAATATCACTAAAGGTGATTAATATCCGTATGGTGTTACCATGCCAACAGTTTCCAACAGATGCCAGAAAAATGTCTTGCCTCTTTTTACCCCAAGACCAATGTGTGAGCCAAATTTCATGAGAATTGTTTGAAAATTGATGAAGTATTTCAACCTGCAAGATTTTTACTGAATCTTCACCATATGTCATTACCATGGCAACATGATTTCTGACACACAGAGAAAATATATCTTGCATATCTTTACCTCAAGACCAATGTGTGTGCCAAATTTCATGAGAATTGATTAAAAAGATGAGGAAGTAGGTCGAACTGCAAGATTTTACCTTATTTTTGCCATAATGTATCGTTACATTACGATGGCGACAAAATTTCCGACACATGCCAAAAATGTGTCTTGCACATCATTACCTCAACATGCTTGTGTTCCAACTTCCAAATTTCACAATAATTGGTTAAAAACTGAGGAAGAAATCTGATGTGCAAGTTTTGCAATGGACCAACTGACCGAACAGTGATTCCAATATACCCCTTCAAATTTAATTTGGTTATAACAATAACCAATCAAACCGAAATGGGATATGCATTCCTTTTTTGTGATGGAAATATCACATTATAAAATACATTCTAATCTAAAAATTATTATCCATCCACATGTTTCATCCTTTGTCAAATTTCAGACTAGTGAATTTCCATCACTTTAGTTATTTTCAATAAAAGACACACAAAAATAAACTATTAGAATAATGAAAAAATTATCATCCACTCACAAACCATCACAAGGACAAAAAAAAACTCATAACAAAAAGTCAATTGATCATATAACAATAGGCCAAGAAATTTTTTATTATTTCTTTATTAATTGCATGTATTATTTTTATACATTTTATGTACATGTATTCTGTTCTATAATTTCTGTACAAATAATTTAAGAGCTATAGAAACACTTGGTGGAATGCAAGAAGGAAGGAATGTCTTTATCAAATTATGGCTAGAATATACAATTACATGTGGGCATTAATAAATTGTACGCATAATATTGTTACAATATATTTAGCAATGAACAAAGGAGTAAATTTACCAATTTTCTATGTATCATTTTAGGACACAGTGAAGAGAATCTCCTACCTTTGGACATTGCTATTGATTTTAATTGAATGAATGAATGAACTTATACTTATACAAAGATTACCATGAGTCAGAGTGTTACTTGTTCATTAATTCATCTTTTAGTTGCATGTTAATAGCCCAAATACAAGGGGGGAGGTGAGAGTTGGTGATTCAAATAAAATCATCCCACACCTCACGATTGGTCTGCGATCCAATTTTGGAATAAAAATTTAAACGTAATAAAATTTGATCTAATATTGAGTCATGGAACATTTTACTGTGTAAAGTTCTAAATTATTGTACAAATACTACTGTTAAAATCTGCGACTATGCTACCATCCTTATTAGAATAAAAGTGAATTGAAAATCTAGTTGTAATGACGTCATAGCAATCATACCATTGGTTACGACTTGAAACGAATTAGGGCTTTACTCAAGAATAAATGCTTTCAATTTCCAAAATGTCATATTAGTGTTCTTACAGCTAATTTGAACCTCAGATAAAGATATACTGTACTTTCATTAAGAAAAAGAGAAAAATGCAATATGTTCCAAAATCAGATCGTGGATTGACCAGTCATAAGGTGTGCAGTGGCCTTCACATGTGAGATGAATAGATATTAACAACATCTGTTTCAACATTTAACATTGTAAGGTGTGAAAATAGAATGAATTAACTACTACAAGTTTATTGATAATAATTTTTCTTATAAAAGACAGCTTTTGCCATATTATGTTTGCTGTTTTAATTCAAAAGGTCACTTACTAATTGACAGGAAGGGAGAAAGGGAAGAATACTTCTCTAAGAACACACTTATAAAGAGACTATTAGATTATGTTTGGTAGAAAGATAAAAAACCACAGCACCTTTCCAAAATAAACATAGGCGAAGGCAGCATAAATGTCATGTATCGATGAGTCAGGGACGGAGTTGTTGAAATGGATTCATTTGGATATTTCTTTTTTTTTTAGAAAATAATTATGCGTAATCTATTTCTACAAACTGCACGCATATATGGATGAAATGACAAACACAAAGTACATGGCAATAAACCTTGAATTAGTCGAACTACATGTAACACCAGTGGACACTTTGTTTCATAAGTTGAGTTTATTTCCCTAACCCCTCTCATTATCATAATTCTTATTTATTAATGCAAATCAACTTGGTTAAATCAGAATAGATTTCATCACTCCCAGAATATTCTGATTTTGGAAAATTTTGATAAAATAACACTATTGTCATTAATTCATGAAGAATATAATTTGATGCAACGATGTACTTGTAGAGTATTTACCAACAATGACACGGCAATTGAATTGTATTGTATCCCACAGCAACTCTGGAAAATGTTGTTGTCTGTGTCTATAAACGCCATCAAACACACCCTTAGCTGATGGTGCACTAAGAGAAATAGTCTATGAAACATTGGGACATCATGAAAAGGAGATGGAACTCTATAAACAGACCTGTGGCCCGTTTCATATACCTGTTACAATAACAAAATTGCAGTAACAGTTGAAAGTTACTGAAATCATTCAATTTGATTGGCTGATTTTAAACTTGTTATAGAAATTGTACATTTGTTACTATAACAAGTCTTTATCAAATGGAACCCAGAATTTTAAGAACATTCAGACTTTGAAGTTGTAGACTGTATTGCATAGGCTTCCACATTTAATTACACCAATGCATATTTCATACTAACTTAAGTCCACAGAGGAAGATGATTCAGGCCATCTTATGAATAGAAATCCCATTTGAAGTTTGGGTTATTGGGCTCAAGCCCTAAACAATGAATGGTTGTATTATTTCATGTCATCAATTAGAGCAGCGCTTCTCAACCAATGGGCCGCGGCCCACTGGTGGGCCGCAACAGGCTTCAGAGGAAGAAAAAAATATGGGGAAATGCTATAGAATAGTAGTATATTTCACAGACCTGTCCGAGCGGTCTACGTGGGTCAAACAAAACGAAAGCACGCTTTGGTATCATGCAAGTTGCAAAACATGCACATGTGCACCGCATACATTCGTAATTCCGAAGCTTCGTTATTCCGAAGGTTCGGATATTCCGAAGGTTCGTTATTCCGAAGGTTCGTATCTCCGAAGGTTCGTAATTCCGAAGGTTCGTTAGTCCGAAAACGAAATGAGGTTCGTAATTCCGAAGGTTCGTTAATCCAAAATCGAAGTGAGGTTCGTAATTCCGAAGGTTCGTTAATTCGAAAACGAAATGAGGTTCGTAATTCCGAAGGTTCGTTAGTCCGAAAACTAATGATTAACGAGCCTTATTTCGTTTTCAGATTAACGAACCATTGGAACATCTTACCTTATTTAGTTTACGGATTATCGAACCTTCGGAATAACGCCACAAATGTTCAGATTAACGAACCCTTTTGCCTTTTTCGGATTAACGAACATCGAGGTATAAGCAATTTACGTGTTTCGGAATTACGAACCTTCGGAATTATTATTATTATTTTTTTCTTAAATACAAAAAACGTATTTTTTAAAGAAAAAACGTACTGCCATATTTTGGTTGCAAAAACGTACTAAATACGGAAAAATCGTACTACTTGGCAGCTCTGTTGGTGGGCCTCGAAAAAAATCTGAGAGTCAAAGTGGTCCTTCAGTAAAAAAAGGTTGAGAAGCGCTGAATTAGAGAATTCCTTTTACAAATATCTTAATATGCTTCAATTATAGCATTTCAACCTCTCAACATTCAATAATATCATCAGACAAAGTCACTTTATAAGGCAAGTTAGAAAACCATAGTCCTATAGAATGCAGGCTTATCTATTGTTGTACCCAAACAGACAAAGATAGGTAGGTGAATAAAGGCACTTCGGTATTATTAATTCATCAGCCACAAACCCATCCATCAACATAGGTACAAACGTAACAATACAGAGAGAGATCATTATGTTCAACTTATTCATCCCAAATGAACTATGTGATATTTGTAACAGATTAAATTGCATTACTAATGGGGCAGGGCAAGAAACTGACGCTCAATCCTAAATCAAGCGTCATACCAAAATACAAGCAAAAGTCCTCTGATTGCAAATTTGTAGTTGATTTAGCTTCAATTGCAACTCAACTTTCTTGCAATTCCCCATCATGCTTGATTTGCAATTTAATGTAAGTTTTTTGCAATGACCACTTAGAAGGTGTGTTACAAGCAACTCATCTGCAATCGATAGGAAATATATTAATAACGAATAAGCAATAAATCAATTTGCCAGAAAATAAGAAAAATTACTTTCTGATTAAAGGAGCAACATTGAGACCAACTGCAAATGTGAAATAATTTGTTAGGATTGATTTTCGGGAATAAAATGCGAGTTGAAAACAGTGGAGGTTCATGCAACATATCCTATAGAAGTATGCATTCATACAGTGTACATGCAATATGATCATGCGTGGTTATCACAAAAAATTGTGCAGAAATTAAGAACTGTTCTAGTTGGTGAACTTGGATTACTCATCCAAAGATTTGACACCAAATAGTTCTTCATCAATCTTCTGCCTACGGGCATTGGTGGCTATCAGTTTGGCTTGTAAATCAGCAATACTGTGAGGAATGACAAAAGGATCATTGGTAAACTGCCTGAGGAATTTATGAAAAGGTATAATTTCATTAAGCATTCTTCAAAGTAATTTAATGTAATTCAGGGTGCTGATATGAAAAATGTGGAAATCAACATATGGCATTTTTCATTTCAACTCAAGTAAAAAAAGTATCTGTGTAACCAAAAGGAACAAAATATGTTTCAAATGTAGGAAGACATATAAGAACATACAAATGGAATATGCACGATTCATTGGCAGTCTGCCTGAGGATTTTGGGCCTTATGCCAGGGGAGCGTTTCATCAATATTTTAGTCTGACAAGTTGTCAGATCTGACAATTTTCCTTGATTCTGATTGGCTGAGAGGCACTGTTATTATGGTAATTGTCAGATAAAACAGGACTTGTCGGATAAAACGTCGGACAGGTCCTTTCATGAAAAGTTCCCCTGAAGGGCTATATCACTGTACAAAGCCAATGGAGGTACAACCCTTCAGACGTACATGAAAGGCCAAAAAACAACCAACCCTTTAGTGCTTCTCTGCAGGACTTTAGAGTCCAATTCAACTGCCAGTGCAGAAACGATAGATACTTCATTCATAAGGTTTGTCAAAAGAAATTATAGAGCGAGAATTTGTGTTGTACCTAGCAACACTTGCTCTCAACAGCTCTAATCCAGCTACATGAGCTGCCTTGATGAGTCGCCTTGACTCACCACATTCAGAAACAATGCTTTTTAGGCTGTTGTATTGGGTGATCTTTGTTTAAGTTGCCTTCTCACAAAAAATCTGACCCCCAAAATACAATGCCTCTGGCAAATCCGTATGGTGAACGGAGGCATTAAAAGAAATTATTTCTAATTCCAATCAATTTGTACAATAGTTAGAATTCTTTAAAAAAGTAAACAGAAACTTACCATTCGCTAGGCTTGAGTTGTTGGTTGGTGCTTTTGGATTGTGCCTTGCCTTGTGATGCAAGTTTAGCCCTCTGATTGGCTAGCCTCTGCTTCAGGGGTGTGGTCTCTGTGGAACTCTTTTCTCTTTCTACATGAAAAATAAAGTTTGACAAGACAATACTCAGTTAATATGCATCTACACTGACTAGGCATTCGCCCCTTTTTCTTTTCTCGATTATCTACAGACAAAATACACCCATTAAATTGAGGAAAATACTACTTTCACTGTATCCAGCATTTTGTAGCAATCATGTGATGCCCAGATCTTTTTCATTTATGTACATTTTCATCAACCAAATTTTTAAAAGATGATCAAAATGCAAATCAAGCCAAAACTTGCTGGGAATATAGAATTATCTTTACTTGCTCACCAGGAAGTTTGGGAGATTTTGACTGCTGTGCTTTCCTCCCTTTGTTCTTCTTCCCAGTAACAGTCTGAGTACTTCCCCCTTTGGAGAAGAGAGCTCTTCGGATTGGAGAGGTCTTTCTGAGGGGTATTCCACTTTTCCTGCGGGGGGACTTTGGCGAGAGAGGGGCAGGGTGAGATGATGGTAAGCTGTTGGCATGCTGGAGGGGAATGGGAGGAGAGAAGGATCCAGCAGGCTCAGTTGATGCAGTGCTGCTGTGGCTGGACATGACAAGGATGTTACCATCAGAAAAATCCTCAAGGTTCAACCAATTCTCATCCCTGGCATTGTCCGGCTGCGTGGTGGCAGTTTCCGCTACAATCTGTCGGTTGACAAAGTCCAGCATCGCCTGGAATGTTCCGGGTTCTTCGACATCCTGGCCATTTTCAGGTAGATTCTCTATTCCTGATATGACCGAGTTACGTTCTGTCGTCTCAGAAACAGCATCATGCTGTTCCATGCGCTTAACATGGTTGACTGTCTTGGAACTCCATTTCAACAGTTCAACCTGAGATTCGCTGCGACTCTCTTCAGTCCTTCCACTATTGTTCGTCTGAGCTATGTTTATGGTATTTGCTCTCCTTTGAGATGTTGATAGGTCATTAGTAAATAACACATCTACAGAATCCCTCTGTCCAGGAGAGACCGATGCTGCATACTCAACATCCACCAGTCTCTTCCCTTCGTCCGTATCCTTTCGTCTCTGTGCATCAAGAGATGGTCTTTCAGGATCCAGGAACTCATAGCTCAGTCTCCCAGGGCTTCCTTCATACATATAGTAGCTGACAGGTGGCGATAGATGGCTGGATGTGTGGCTTACCCTTACATAGCTGGTGGATGGGGAGGTGTAGGGGCTGGAAGGTAAGGATGATATCCTCCGAGATGTGTTCTCTTGGGGATGGGTGTCCAGCATGCCATGAGAGCCAAACATGGCCCTCTCGTAGCCAGACAACTTGGCCTTAAGACGTGCTATCTCTGATTCCTACAAAGATATAAACATGAAAAGAATGTAGGACAATAACTGGCTCATAAACATTTCCTAATATTAAACATTATTTGATTCTAATGTAACCTGTTTTTAGCCAGCCCACTTGCAAAAATACATTGGAGAGAAAACTCTCCAAATACAGCCATTGGATAAGACGACCATATAGCTTTTTCAAAATGACGGTGGAAGGAGAAGCAGACGGGAAGGCTAAGCCAGGCTGGAGGAAGACAGGATGGATAGATAATATTAGGAATTGGACAGTGGGTGGAATGGCCGTGGCAAGAGAAAATGTATACAAGAGAATGCCGATGGTTCTTTGAGGACTACAGCAATGCATTAGTAGAAGTCGTAGTAATAGCCAGTCATTTTAAGTATCCCCATATGAACTACATTTTAGTAGAAAAAAGAAAGTCTTGCATGTAAACTTTCATGCATGACCTCAAATGACATATGACCATCAACATCACATGAAGATAACCCACTGCATCTTTGATACAAGTTTAGTTGTGATCTGAGGAACTGATGTAGTTATTTGTCATGAGTCTTGGAAGTAAACATTTGTCCCAAAATGATTTTTCACCTTACCTGTTACTGTCAAAGGTACAGCAATATGAATATACCCCATGTAAAGTTACTAGTCACAAGAGAGTTTGTGACAGACAGATGCCAATTGGACCCCTCTGTCTTGCCTTTACCTCTGGTGAGTGACACAATAATCCAATTTAATATCTTTAAAATGGCATAAAATCAATTTCTAATTCCATTATAGAAGACAGGATATTTTTAAATAAAATTCAATAACCTACCGGTATGTGTATTCACTCAGGCATATTTCTTTTTCTAGAGTATGAGAATAATGAGAGTTCAGGAGATGACCCAAGATTTGCCCATGAGTTCAAACATCACCCCACACTTTTTCCTCACTCTACCCCCAAATTCATTCTCTTTCTTTCCGTCTTTATTCTTTTCCCTCACCTTTATAACCATGGCTTCATTGGAAGCATTGATAACTTCCCTGGATGCTGCTAGATCAGCCTCCAAGCCAGCCACTTGTTTGGTGGTTTCCTGCAGGGCCTGACTGGCTACCTGTTCGGCTTCCTTGAGTTGAGCAATCTGGAGCCTGTGGGATGAGTCTAGCTGGTCTCTGGAGGCAAGGAGACTCACATGGCTCTGCTGTAGCTGGCTGACCTGGAGAAAGTGAAGAGTAAAAAAGGACAGGAAGCTAATTGCTTTAATAGTACTGAGCTTAGAGTTTGCTGTTTTATAATAAACATTTTGTTAAGCTTACATTACATTACAAAAGCATGGAAGATGAAGTGAAAAAATGTGATCATAAAATGTGATCATAAAGATTTGTCACTGGTATTTTTCTTGTATTTCAAATAATTAATTTCAGATCAAGGCAAAGATTTTGTGTTTTTCCAGAAAAAAAGGTGTTGCGGCAGGTTTCTTAATCATGCATTTTCCAACCTTAAGCTCATGTAATGGAGATAGATATTTGGCATAGAACATGTGTAACTTTGAACAGCTTGAAGAGATCCCCCCTGGACAAACTCACATTAAAGAGGAACTGCAAGAGAGCAAGAGTAAATTTGATTTAATTGTACAATGAAGCTAAACTGGGCCTGCCTCACATCACAAGGGCATCATGATGCAGTAGAAACAATATTTTCAAATAACCTCTGTACCATATGCCACAAATTAGGCATAAAATCTATTTCAATAGAACAGTAAACGACAGATTACCCTGCTTGCAGCTTTGCATAGGCATTCAGCATGTTTCTTTGTTTAACAAACACACACATATGTTAAGCCAAGAATGTGATCGCTGAAGCTCGATGCCTATTCTACAGATACAACTACAATTCAATTGTGACAACTTCTGTTGCTGAGGTAGTCTTACAACCAAAATTATCAATAACTTGCCCCCCCCAAGGAAATTCCACCAACCTCATCTTCCTTCTGCTCGACCTCGGCATCTCTCAGCTTGGCAATCTGCTGGAGTTCTGCAGTGTACTGAGCCTGAAGGGCCAGCTCCTGGGCTCTGGTAGCTCCCACTTCCTCGGCTAGTCTTCCTAGATCCTCATCTTTCCTATGGCACATCTCCAATGCATCCTGTAACTCACTAGTTAGGTTGTCCTGTACACAAATGAATAGGATAAAATTATATCTAAAAGGGAACAGGATAAACTATGGATAAAACAAAGGAGAATATTTGGAGGAGGAAGAGGTGGAACAGATGCCAGGTTAGAGATTACGAAGCAAAGCACTGTCATCGAGATGACCTTTGGATAATTAATTGAAATATCACAGAGATTTATATTTTTTGTGATTGCGTGAATGCTGTCTGTTTCGTTTGAAATACAACTTCTTTTGAAAAGAAAGTTTCACGTTTGTTATTGGTCTTTATAATACATTATTATGCTTCTTCAAATCCTCATCTGTAAAATGTGACTACTCTAGGAGATCTTGCAGTTGCCTGCGCAGCCCTCAAATTTTGGAATAACTTGCCATTTGAAATAAAATATTTCCAGAAAGCACAAAATTAGATCTAAATACCTACTTTTTTAAGTTAAATTCCAAATATTTTTTCCTTTCATGTGTTTTACAAGAATTCATCTCTTATAGCACAGAATTATATATATATAGAGAGTTTTTTGTGCTATATAAATTATAAAAATTTTAATATTACAATTATTATCAAAAATGCAAGTCTATTCACATGTATCTCTGTTGGGAATAATATAGCAATCTACAAACCTGATTTCTTTGTGCTTGGGCTAGCTCTCTCCGCAGCTCAGTGATGTTGACGTGAGCTTGCTGGGTTTGTTCTCTGCTTAGCCTAAGCTCCTGTCCCTGGTCTAGGTATTCCTTCTTACTCCCCTGCAGATCATGGATTAGATCTTCAACTCTCTTAATTCAAAAGACAATGCAAAAGAAAACAATAAATCAAAGACTACATAGTGGTAATGCTCCCAACTGATTTATGATGGCTGACTCATTTAAGCTAAAAGAATGATTTTGCAGCAAACAATCATTTCATGAGAAAGTCTCTAAAAATCAAGGTTACTTGTCTCCATATCATTGTATTTCAAGATCTGTTACACTAACAGAAATCTTGCCTACATAGATTAACACATGTAGGACAGTGTATTTTCATTGCTTGGAAAAAGACCCGAAATCTGGCTGGAATTCCATGCTCGTTTTTCTCAATTATCAGCAATTACACATTTTTGTCCAGCAAAATATATACATACGAACAGACATGCCAAGTTTCACGCATTATGCATTAGACTCCCACTTTAGGGACTTTCTCATCCCCTCCAATCTCTGTCTCAGGCATGTATCATAGCCCATCCCCATTATACACAAAGCCTGTGATCTGAATGCAGAGTCACAGAAAATTTCATGCATAGCTGGTCTTTGAACTTGGCATCTCTCTACAAACACTTGGGTGGTCATTTAATTAGATTCTGTGACACCCTTTTTAAGATAGTAAGCCACAACCGTACTATTGAATATTAATCAATTGAACATATCAACTAGTACTAATATCAACATTGTGAGCAACTATAGGGATGTTGACACAGTGCTACTCACTTTCTCAATTTCCTTGATAGTAGTGGCTTTGAGTGTGATTTCATCCGACTGTCTTTGCAATGACTGTTCTAGGTCCTGGATCAAAAGCATCTTCTTATGGTTCTCATCTGATTGCTTCTCCAGTTCATTTTCTTGTTCAGTGACCTAAAGGAGTCATAGATAAAACAGTGACATTGAGTTCAATTCTTGAGCATTGTGTCTACATCTGATTAAAATGTTGGCACTCTTTATCCAATAAATGTTATTTTCATATTCACGATCATCTGATTAATCATTAGTATATCAAAAGATGATATTAAACAATTAATTAATAATAGAGTATAAACAAGACAAATTATTCTTTTAAGGAATACATGTATCTCTCTCTTATGAGGCTCCTTAATTTCTATAATTTTAAATATTCATGATTGAATAATAAATTAGATATCAAGGACCCTCTTTACTATAAATTTATGCATAATCTATGGTTATGCAGGTTTAATGCATTGATTATGCTTTGTTCAGCAAATGTAATAAAAAAGAGTTCAATGATGAAAGGATTTTGAACAGCATACTTAACTCAAATATGTCACTAATAAAGATGACATCATCATTGATTTAAATCAATTTACGTTACCAGTGAACTTTTGATGTTGTGACGTAAGTAATACACATGTTTCGGGACCTGTGAAAAACCCTCTTATTAGACTTTCAACATACAACCCATTTTAAAAATTATTAATTTAACTTAAGAACATTCAGTTGTGCTCAAAAATTTGTGAACCCCACCACAAAATGCACTCCCTCATGCCGATTGTTGGAATGTAGATAACATGACTACAATGTTTGGCGAGCCCAGAGAAAAAAAACCTTTATTGAATGTAATATTTTATCACCTGACTTCACAATTAGATATCTAAAACACAGCAGAACGTGAACACTTTAAATATGTTGATTATCTGGTGGGGTTCCCTGACTTTTTAAACCACTGCAAATAAAACATGATTTCTAAACATGGAATCAAACCAACGGTGCGAATTCAGCCCATCAAATTTCAACTGCAGATAGGTCCCACCATACCTGTTGTTTGGTCTGTTTAAGTTGATATTGTGTTTTGTTGAGAGTGCTTTCAAGCTCTAGGATCTGTCTCTCCATCTCACTCTGTCTCTCCTTCACAGTCACATCAAGCTGACTCACCTACGTATATACAGGATAAAGAATGATTATCATCAATTGGTTCTTGTGTGCCTATTACTACCTGATTGAGGCATTTTGGAGACAATATTATATAAGCACGTATTTTGGCTGTCTGATTGATTAACTCACCAGAAAATACGTCACAATGGTCCAGCCAGGGTTTGGCTGAATTATTAGGGACCATAATATTCATACATCCCTCCTCCACGAATTTATTTTCCTACTGCGCCTATGTAGAAAATTATCAGTCCATAATATCTGTATTCCCATTTCATCAAACCCAAGGGCAAGTCTAGTGTACGCACATAGAGATGTGTACCATTAAATGTATGTGCACGCCATGGATGATGCACTTCTCCACTGTATACACTTTACGTCACAATTTCTTTCCAGGATTACTTCATTAATTTCACGGATATAGTACCAACAGGCAACAGGCAAACATTCATAAATCAATACTAATAATTGCTTCAATTACCCATCATGCTCTGTAGGCCTATTGGTAATAATAATAATATTGACTGGCTATTTTGGGAGATACCACATTATATTTCTCTCAGTAGGACATATTGTCCGAGTCAAAACTCGGGCAATATGAGCCTACTTCGGGAAATATATATATGTTATCTCCCTCAAAACCAGTCAATATTATATAGATATTCAGGAAAACTGTAGAAATTGTCAAGTCAATAAACAAATTTCAATTTTATTACATACAATGGCTCACCTTGGTTGGGAATAGGATTTTTGATAAGAAAAATTGATGTTGGCAATGTCTATTGGGGCGTTGCAAGAAACTTGCGATCAATTGCAAGTCTATTTTCACTCCTTAAATCAATCATATCTCTTGTAATTAATTGTAAATTTGTGATTGATTGCTGAACTGCTCCTTGCAACTAGTGTTATCTGATTTGCTACAGCTAAAATTTACTTATTCATTGTAAAATTGCAATAGAATATTTGCGATTGATTGCAAATATTTTCTTGCAACACCCCCTAAGATAGTGGTAAGAATGCTGAGACTGGTTCTGCGCTCTAAAATCTGCATCTCTATCTCACTCTGTCTCTGCTTTGTTGTCACGTTTATCATACAGGACAACATTACCATCATTAAATGCCATTATATTCAGCACATATCAGTAATTGCAAAGCCTTCAAACAAATCTTTACCTGAATGCCAGATATACATGTAGCAATGTGGCAAACTATCATGAATTTAATTTCATTTTGTTACCCCCCAAAAAAGAAACTTTCAGCATTTCGATGCTGTAAAATATATGTAAATAACCCTTTTCTTACCTGAGCAGATCTCTGCAGAAGCTCTCTCTGACTTGTTCTTAATGCTAGATCTATTTCAGCCATGTCACGTTCCTTACTTCTCATATCATCTTGACTTTTCCTATACATGAAAAATAAACAATTTAATTCTATATCACCAAAAAAAAAATGGATTATGGGTTAAAAACCATAGAAGTATCAATTTTTTGCAGAAAATCTTTATAATAATAATATGCAACATTTATATAGCGCTATATATACAAATGTTTCTAAGCGCTGCATACTATTACCCCGGCTTTAGCACGGCTACCCTGAACGGGCGCATCGAGCATTCAAGGAATTTCTTCCTACCGGGTACCCATTTACTACACCTGGGTCGAGAGTGGCAAATGTAGATAAACGCCTTGCCAAAGGACGCTAGTGCTGCGGTGGGATTTGAACCCCGGACCTTGTGGTTCAAAGTCCGAAGACTTGTCCACTGAGCCACAACACCTCTTTCCAAGGTACAATACTATTTCCTAGGAAGGGTAAAATCTAGATAGAAAATTATTACTTTTATTTGATACAAAGTACAGACACACAGATTTAATGATTCCCCCCCCCCCACAAATCATGGCAATGTTTCATACAGTAACAGTGCTAAACTATCATTCACTGACAATAACTCTAGAAAATGATCACTATAAGCCAACCAAATCCTATGATGATTTCACTGAAATTGACAGTGTTGACAACCTTCACAAAATAGTCCCTATGACTGATCCAAGGAATAATAATCATAATAACTATAATAGCTTATAAAATTGACTTTAGAAGGGTAGCTTGGACAAAGACCCAATTATTTCAATCCTAACGCTACAGTTACACCACTGAATCCGCTTACAAAGAGTTGCGATAGATCCAATCAACCAAAACTATGGAAAGCCAGCAACGTCAACATCTATTATGCATGTTTGTTCAAAATATGTTGTATATTCAAACATTCATTGTTTTTATTTCTAATACAGAGTGCTTCTCTATGTTTATAAAGGTCAATGTTCAAAGTTCCAGTAGAAATGATGGATTTCCACAGAATTGAGGTTGATTGGATCAATTGTAACTCTTTGTAAGATGGGGCCCTGGAGTCTTGTTTCGTTGGTGTGACTGTTTCAGTCACCACACCATACCTGAGAGACTCATTGAGCTCCTCCACTCTCTCCTGCTTGTGTTTATTCTCTGCCTTGCTCCTCTGGAGGAGTCTATGGAGCTCCCCTAGCTGGGTGGCAGCAGCTCTAAGATCCTCCTGGGCTTGCTGGAGCTCGGTGTCCAGGTGACGGCAGCGCTCCTTGGATGTCTTGGACTCTTCCTTGGTCCTCTCAAGAACCTCCTCCAGTTCTTTCACTGTGTAGAGGGCAATGTCAGAGGTTTATCTTCACTTCGTCTACAAGCAGTTGGTCTACTTTTCAGGTAGTCTTGTACCACATGGGCTAAACCCATTTGGTCTAATTGCTGCTTGGTTAACATGACACTTGGTCAAATAGGATTTAGTCTAATTCTCAATTAGTCTAATGCTCAGATGGTACATTTTCCACTTCATCTATCGCTTATATTACACTTTGTCAATTGGAAATTGTATTCATCGACAGTTCATCTATTGTAGACTATACATGTAGTGGTGTTAGACCAAGTGTTGATATCAAGCCTCCCAACCTCTCTCATTAAAAAATAGGGATGATTTTGCTTCATTAAATAGAAAAAGACACTGCTTTTCCCATAGGAGTAAACAGTAATATTATGAAAAAAATGTAGGAATTTTTTTATCTAAACAAGAACTTAAATGGTATAATTTGAATTCATTCTTCTAAATTCAGCAAACCTGAGATGTCTGTGAAAACTCACCTGTGCTCTGTGCTTCTTCTAACTGGAGCTTGTTGGCATGGAGCTCTTTTTCCAGCTGAGTAGTCTTCTCTGCCTGGTTATCTCCATCTTGCCGGGTGTCTTTGAGTTTCTCCTCCAGGTCAGCCACCTTGCTCCTTGACAGCACCAGCTCAGACTGGGAAGAGCTAAACAAAACAATGGACTTATCAGTTTATCCTGTGTTCTAACTGAAATAATGACTGTTTTCAGGACTGGAGTTGGAACATGGTTACTATTTCACAAAGAGTGTGAATTGTAATTGAATGCATACACATATGGTAACCTTGATAAGAATACGTTTTGAGTCTTTATACTCATGCAAAGAGTTACACATGATGAAAAATGATTAAAAGTTGTTTCTAGACTAGAACTGAATGACGTAGTAAACTATAGCACCAGGACGAGAGGGCAATGTTTCATGAACTATGCCATACCTATAATTATATCAAAATTTTGGCCTCTGCCATTAAAACAGTGCTCACTATTCCAATAGGACATAACAGGTGCTTGTAAATTGCAACTGATATTGATAACAATTTTGTGAAATGGGGCGTGACATTCTCACCCAAGTTCTTGATGATACTGTCTCAGTTGTTTGGTTCTCTCCTCTAGATCCAAGCAGGCTTGATGCAGCTTCTTTTCCAAGGCCTGAGCCTCTTGAGTGGCCGTTGACCTCAACAAGCTCAACTCCTTGGACAGAGTAGAAACCTAGATTATTTCAAAAATTGATAAAAATCGTTAAGAGGAGTAAGAGTGAGGAGGGAAAAGAGAAGATTACAACATGAGAATACTACATATCACCCAACCCAATTAAGTGAAATATGGGGATAATTTTGCTCAAAAATTGGGAAAAAACAATTTTTCCCACAGGAGTGTGCAGTAAATTACACAGATGCCACCAGAAGAAAATTAGCATATCGTGGCTGGGCTAATAAAACCTCATATCTCAAAATCAAAATATTTTGATGACAGCTCAGAATAAGCTAGATTTTAGAATTACAACACAGGTAGCAACCTTCTTTTGCCATGGAGGAGTTCTTCACAGGTATCAGCAGTCTATTTTCAGACAATATGAGACTGCCACCATTGCTTTATTTTTGAAATACAGCCCTTTCTAAGCTGCCCTTAATTTTTGTTTAATTTTGAGATACGAGGTTTTATCAACCCAGCCACAATATATTTTTCATTTATGTATATAAGGGCGATTATTTTAATGGATTCTGTTTGAACTTACTTAACTGGCATTATTCTTTAACCTTGCACCCCTACATCTATTTTCTGATATTAGACAAGGAATGCCAAAAGAAAAAGTACCTGTTGTTCTAGATGCGCCTCTTTATCTTCAAGCTCAGCTATTCTCTCTGTGCTCTGCTGTAACATCTGTTGTCTTTCTCTCAAGGATTGCTCAAGATCTGCTACTTTGATCCCTCGCTCCTCGGTCTCTACAGTAGCCTTCTTCCACCTATCTTCAAGATCTGTAATCTGAAAATAAAACAAAGAAATTGATAAAATTTATCTATCTATCTATCTATCTATCATCTATCTATCTAACTACCCATCTATCTTCCAGGCAAGATAATAACAGACATGACAGATTTAATATATACATTACAAGAGAAAAATAAAATTGAGCAACAGCCAATGCCTGAGGATCACCTACAAGAATTTTAAAATTCTGTCGAGAGGTTCTGCATTGGCTGGTGCCTACATAGAATAATGTAAAAATAGAAATATATGTAAACATGTAATTATAATCAAACTTCTGAATAAATAAATCTTCATTGTAATATGAAGAGAAACAAATAAAACTTGGTTGATTATATCACACCAGCATTAATCATTTCTCAATTAGAAAAATTGTGGTAGGTCAGTTGGTTGAATTTTAAATGATGGATATAGCAAGATCTACAGGATCTTACAAAGTGTCAGTATAAACTATAAAGCTGCCATACGTATTTGCAATCAAGCAAATAACATTCTGAAAATGCATTTGGCTACAATCTATGGTGGGTGGATGCATAGCAAACCCCTAAAAATTCTTTTAATGGTTTGATCTATGGCTAGGATGCCTTCCTTAAAGACACTTTTATCATTCAAGGGCTGTAACAGTACAAGTAGGCTATAGGACATTTTTTTATCCTAATAGAGAGGCATCTCAAACAAACTTGTATATACATCCCAAAACAGATATACAAAGAAGGGTACAAGGTTTTGCGGCCATAAAAGAAGTTAACTTTAGGCACAACTACAGCAATATTCATACAAAAATTTCTTCTTGAAAATATATACTAGAACTTATATTTGTTGGAATAGATAAGCTCTCCTCCAAAAATAAAGAAATATAGCAATGTTAGCAAAACTGTGACAACAAACCTCTCTATCCTTTAGTGCCCTCTCTTGGTGGTGTTTTGTGTTGACATCTTCCAGCTGTGTTATATACATATTGAGTTCTTGCTTACAAACTTCCAGTGCAGACTCCATCTGGGCCAGTCTAAGGGTACCCTCATCGGCCCTGCTCTGAAGGGTGTTCCATAGCTTCTGATTCTCAACATCTTTGTTGACTAACTCCTAAACATAAACAAACATATACTGTATATTAAAAAAAAAAAAACCTCATGATAACAATATGCTTTTTTTGTGTGCGACTAAAATGCTGGGACAAAATTTCTAAGTGCTCTACACCTACAGAGCTGCCAACTTTGATATTTACATTTCAGGGAAAATTTACTGAGGAGGAAGGGAGATCTTTCTCAATTGCACACAATCCAATGAAAGAAATCAATGTCTGAATCAGTGAGATGTTGAAAATCAGCAGTTTTTCTCTGAAAATATGTTGATTTTCAGCAGCCCTGCACATATATAATCATTATCCTGGTCATCAGATTCTTGGTTTCCCACACACAATGTATGCACTTTATCCCCTCCTCTATTGTAATGAGCACTATGATGTCATATCTAATAAATCATATAAATAAATCTCATATTGCATTTCTTATTTTCTACACTTTTAAAACAAGGGATCATGGTACCCTCCTGTAAGGACCTTCGATTTTACAACCTTGCTTTCATGTAGGTCCTGTCATGTTTGGTGTCAACGAATCACTTTTAAAGGTTATTTATGTAAGTTTCATTGATGATGAAATACGTTTCCGGATTATATGCAATGTGTGCAATACTATGAACATAAATGATGGATAAAGTGAAAAAAAATTATCAAATTACAGGGTACTTGTTTACCGTTTGAGTAGTAGGTTAAAATTGACATCAAATATTTCAAAGAGTGTTTCAAAGTGTGTATTCTCTTGAAACATTATTTTCATACCCCTTACTACCTAATAAAATCTAACTAATATCAAACACGGCAAATAATATTTCACAAGTCTGTGAATAAGGAAAAAGAATGTCAATGAGAAAGCAAAAAAAGTTCTTAAAACTTTGATTAGACTCTGTACCTTCTGACTCTCGGCTAGGTCGTTCTTGAATTTTGTCAGCTGTTCTTTCTTCTGGTTTGCCTCCCTCTGTAGTTTTGTTCGATCTCCTTGTAAGGAGACCATTTCATGTGATTGCTGTTCCATCTTTTGATGCATCTATTGAAAAATATTAAAGTTATTAAGATAAAATAACCCTTTTGGCATTCAGTGTATGCCAAGTGATGCCTTATATAAGAGAAAATATATGTATAGTCAATAGTCAATAAATGTTTTACAACTTGTTTCCATCTACCCTGAAAAGTATTTTTCTTTGATCTAAATCTCTCCACTTGTAGATTTCAAAGAAGCTGACCCGTTACAAGTATACACAAAAGTCCTTAATTACACATGAAAATTCTGCAAGGAACACAGCATATAAAATAAAATTATTTGCTTTAACATTCGCCTCTTACTGAATTCAATAAGAAATAAAGACTTTGAATTGATCTGGTAGTATGATATATCTCTAATAGTTAGAAATAAGTAACATGTAGAACAATGACTCAGAGAGATAATTTCTGACATACCAGATCAAGTTGATGATGTAGATCTTGACACTGCTCTCTATTCATTCTCTTGATCTCTTCAAGGCGAGAGGAATGTATCTCATCCGAAGATGCTTTCTTCAACAGTTCATTCTGAAAAAATAAAAATAAAAGTAAAAAATACTGCTTTTTAATAACTTGGTCTTATATTTGTTTGCTCAATTACAGTTAGATCTGGCCATAACTTGGACTTATTGGCCCATATTCTGAAGTCAGGTTTAACTTAGACCATGGTCTAACTCTGTGCTAAAATTATGGAAAGCCAAGAGTCAAAATTCTTATTGCATTGTATGTTTTTATGTTTACTCTGCTCTTTCCTGGTTCTTTGATTGTGAAGACAATTATCTATTCATAATTCCTGGACAATTGAGAATGATTTGAGAGTTAAATGAGCTGAAATGTTATATCTCTACTGTTAATGATATATGTCACATATGGCTTTCCATACTTAAACCATAACTTTAAACCCAAGTTTGAATTAAACCCAACTTCAGAATACGGGCCACTGTGTATTGCCCAGATGGTCTAACTACAAATTTGACTTCTTAGTATTTTGAATTCTGTGAAAATGAACATCTGGTTCAAACCAGATATTTATACAGTAGACTAAGTAGTCTTAAGCCAAGTGGGTTTCAGACAAAATGTTTATGATCAATTGCCAAGCTGACTAAACATTACTGAATGGGTGTTGGTCAATTATAGCAGTATTCAGCTAAGCACCCCCCCCCCCCAAAAAAAAAAAGTTTGTAGTCAGTTGGTCAGGTTTTTTTTTAGAATGATATGAAAACTACTAGATTTTGTTGTCTTGTTCATGTGACAGGGACCCTTGCATACTATAGAGATAAAATGTACATATATAGTGGAGATTGAGGGTTAGTCAGAAATACCCTCCGCTCATGACAAGAAAAACGTCGAATCTCCATTCGCCAGTTTTTTATTAATTTGCACATTTGTATTTTTTCTCCTCTGAATTTGAATAAAAAGTAAAAGTCCAGGGGTTTTACTGCAGTCTGTCTGAGTATGGCCAACAAACTATTTTCTTTCCTTACTTTGGTGTCAGCTAGCTGTGTTGATGTCACATCAAGGGTCCGCTGTAGCTGTTCAATGTTAGCGACATGGACCGAGAAGGTTGAAGTCTTATCTTCCAGCTGTGCCTCCAATGCAGACATCTTCCCCTTTGCCTTCTTCAGCTAATAAGAAAGAAACAAGAGTGTTTTAATGCCAGACAATAGCCCATTCATCACCATCAGCCCAGCAGGGTGTTCTTTTTATGGTCTTCAACCATTATATAAACTGTCAATTTTGTTTCATTCAAGATGGTCTAATCCCATTTTGTCTACAACCAGTTTGTCTAATAATGTTTTGGTCTAATTGCCACTTAATTAGCATTTTGTCTAAAGTCCACTTCGTCTAACACAACGTGGTCTATATTAGATAAACTGTAAATAACAATTAGACAAATTATTGAAACACAACTTAGTCTTTATGATTAGATAAATTGTGAATAACAAGCAGACAAATTACTGAAACAAGAGCTTGAAAATGTAGAAATTCAGATTGGTTTATAGAAGTCTGTACTAAAGTACCAATTATTAGAGTTTCTTGTTATAAGAATCATTTAAACTTACAGTAACAACCCAAATCAGGTACTCAAAGAATTAACTCGCTTTTAAATAGTACTCATATATACTTCAAATTTATCCATGAATTAATTCCTGGAATGACTATCAAGTTCTTATACTGTTACAAGTTAGAATACATTCCTGTTGGCAATGGGTTAACAACTATTCATTATCAGTCACCTTGAGGCCAGTATTAATTTGGGGTCAGCAACGTGTCAGGGGAATTACCTCTTTCTCCAATTTGATAACATCACTAGTTTTCTCTCGAATCTCCCCATGGAGGTGCGTGAGCTGATCATCCCTAAGCATCATGCCCGATTCAAGAGACGATCTGCCGGATTCCGAATCGGCCAGCTTCTGCTTCAGACGGCTGTTCTCATTGCTCATTTTGCTGGCTTCTGATTTCAGGCAGCCAATCACCTTCTCTAGTTCAAGTGCCTTCCTTTCCTCTTGAAAAAATATGTATCAATAAGAAAAATGAATTATAATTTCTTAATCCTGTGGAAATCTGACCCGCTATATGTGGGACGTTTCTGAAATGATTTATCTGTTTTTTAGACTATGAAAACTTGTAATGCACATAAATTAGCTGGGCTTGAGTACTTTATGAAAGGAAGTAAAGAGGGAGAAAATATATGGTCAGTGGTACCAAAAATGGTTGATAATTATATAGCATTGCCCCTACATATATTACCCCCCCCCCTTTATCTATAGGCTTATACATGTACACTCTAACATTTATCCATGCCTCTTTGCAGATGTCTTACAGGTGATAAAACCAGGTGGGTGTTTCATAAAGCTATTTGTACAAGCAACTTTACAAATGACTGGTGACCCTTTCTTAAGAACTACATTAACACCAATAAAAATCCTGTGTGTATCATTTACAACAAGAAAAGATCACCAGTTGTTTGTAAATTAACTCGTAACTAAAAAACAGCTTTATGAAACACCCACCTGATTTGAAACATGGTACCTTGTAGGAATTTTATTTTTTTTGACATCATGTTTGAATATTTTTTTTTTGTAATGGTGAATCATTTCTGTATAATTGTCGTTTATACTTTGCACGTCTTTCACTCATGTACTTTTTAGATATTGTCATGAAATGTATGTAAGTAAATTCCGAAACAAATTTCCTCCATAAACTTGAATGAATTGATTTATCCATGCTTCCCTTTTTTCAAGCAATTTCTCCACCTATTCACCATCCACTCACCAACCCATGCATGCATTCATTCATACATCTTGCTCATATGCTACTCACCCAACTTGCTTTTTTCCATTAATACTGCCAGCTGTGCCCTGAGACTGGTTGGACTTCTACTGTTACTCCCATCCTGAAGGGAAGACAGGCTGGGTTGGTGATCAGGGAACTGAGATGACCTGAGTTGCTGGATCTCCACATCCTTCACCGCTAGCTGATACCTGTACAAGAGATTACCAGGAATGCTATTGCCTATTTGCTATTTGTATATCATATCATAAGCCAAGTCATAAGCTAGTTGTGTCAAGAATGAATAAATTGAAAATTAGCACAAGGTACAATCATTCCAAACATAAACAAGTGGAATGCCTCTGGCAGTCTCACCTGCATTACGCGATTCGATATAGCAGCAGTGCTGACTTTGAAAACAGCTATTGAATAATTATTTACAAAAGAAAACACTCATATGATAATAAAATACTCTGTCCATTGACCCAACATGACCTTTGACCATGATCATGTGATGTAAGATGTGTGCAAAACATACTTTATTACCCTTATGTCTATGTTTCATGAACAACATGTGTAGATCCATAAAGTTTCTAAGTTATGACGCCAATTCAACAAATACCCCCAACACGGCCAAAGTTCGTTTACCTTAAATGACCTTTGATCTTGGTCACATGACCTGAAACACGCACAGGATATTTAGGGATACATGGTTACTCTTATGTCCAAGTTTCATGAACTAGATCCATAAACTTTTCAAGTTATGAAACAATTCTACAGATACCCCAACAGGGTCAAAGATTGTTGACCTTAAGTGATCTTTGACCTTGGTCATGTGACCTGAAACTCGGGCAGGATCTTCAGTGATACACTATTACCCTTATGTCAAAGATCATGAACTAGGTCTATATACACGTATTTTCAAAGTTATTACATTTCAAAAACTTAACCTTGGTTCAGATTTTGATATTGATTCCTCCCAACATGGTCTAAGTTCATTGACCCTAAATGACCTTTGACCTTGGTCATGTGACCTGAAACTCAGGCAAGATGTTTAGTAATACTTGATTACCCTTATGTCCAAGTTTTATGAACGAGGTCCATTTACTTAACCCTAACTAGGCCGGGCTTTTTTGGCTGTTCTGTGGCCAGGGGGGGTTGATTCAACCCCCCCCTGAGATCTCAGCCGCCGATCGCGCGAGCGCTGCAAAAATTTGCCCGCTGGTAGTGTGCGATGTAATCTACAAGGCTGTATGGTAAAATTTTCCAAAATAATGAGATTTTATTTTATATGAATTAATTATGCTAATTTATGCATAAATCATACTTTTTGCTCTAATTCACTAAATAAAGCTCCTAGAATGCTAAATTTTGGTAAAAATATTCTTTGTAGCATTCTTAACAATGGCAATTGAAAAAAACTTCGGTTTGGAAATCAATTTCTTATATATTTTATTGTTTTATGAATTTCTTATGTATTTCATTGTTTTTCAACCTTTTGTTTTTCTTTGTTTTTTTCACCAGATTTATTGCACAACCTTTTTGAAGCATAATTATGCTAAAATCAATTGCTTTCAGCTGTTTAAAGTAAAAATAATCATATCTTTATGAATAAGATGAGAAAACTCAATTTGCATTGACTTTGTACACAAAATCACGTTATGGAACAATTTTTGGTCTGACATGCACTTACATAATGTTGCGTAATTTCGAAACCGCGAACCCGGGCGTCGTAAATTTGGTCTCAAAAGATGTGCGAGACTTAAAGGTATAAACTCTGCGAGTGGCGCGGTCAAAAAAATTCGCGCGGCGGAATGATCGCAGAAAATGTTGAGGGGGGGGTTGATTCAACCCCCCCCCCCGGCCATTTTAGGGTTAAGTTATGATGACATTTCAAAAACTTAACCTTGGTTCAGATTTCAATGTTGACGAAGACGCCGCCGTCAGAAAAAAGGCGCCTATAGTCTCGCTCTGCTATGTAGGCGAGACAAAAATTAAGTATGGGGGAATCTCACTTTGGGCTTGCTTGTCATTTAGAAAATCAATTCCAATGCCATGATTCTACTTTATTAGTACTTATTTGCTCAGCCTCAAGAAAAGAATACAACTTGCACATAATAATAGTAATGGTAATAATAATAATAGGCATTTATATAGTGCCATCTATCTAGAAATATTCTATTCCGAGGCACATTATATATCACAAAATGTATTATTTAGTGCCTACATGTACAATTATCATGTCATAACTATAGGCATACTATCCTGTATTTGCCTCAGTAGGGTGCTGACAATTATGTACAACTGGTCTGTATCTGTTCATGCACATAGTATATCTACAATATGCCTCGCTATTATATATGATTCATGTGGTTTAATAGTTAGAGCATTGGCCTCAGGATCTTAAGGTTGTGAGTTGAATCCCCGATCTGCCATATTCTTCATTTTGATAAAAAGACTAAAGAGTAATTTCTGTCATTTATAAGGTAAGTCACTATGCCTGATTAGATAAGACGTAAAATGTTTCCTATGTATTTGGCTATATACCAGCTTAGTATTATACCAGCAAAAAGCTCTCCTGCTGAGTTCCTACGGGAGTAACCATAACGAAAGCAAAATATAGATATACCTGAGCTCGGATACTACAGTTTGGCTGGTGGTTGACAATAATTCCATATCGGTTTCAAAACCTGAATCTCTAGTGGGGCCAGAAGATTGTGTGAGATGTGTAGAGCTTCTCCCTTTGACACTCTGCAGGAGATGTTTATACAAACACAACAAAATCCATGACACAGGGGATCTGTGCTGTATAATATATGCCCTTGTACACTACGTTACTTATGATACACAAATGTACACCCTTTCATCAAACATTGGAAAGTGTGGACCCAACATCACCTTTCCATTGAAGTTCCAATATTGCTGTCATATCGTGCAACCCAAATCATAATTTGATGCATCAATTTCACGTCCCTACATAGAACAGTACAATTCAACAGCATTCAATGAATTTTACCCATAACTTTCTACAGTTTCATGTCTCAAATGATTTTCTACTAAAGTGAGAATAAATTATATAAAACACCTGCTGTTTTCTCGTAATAAAAATGCTCTGGTAGCTCATAATGACAGACTGAAATTTCAAATACTTATTTATCCTCTAAACTTTGGTATTTCAAAAACCAATCACACATTTCCACATTTCTTGGAGTAATGATCTCTTAATAATACAGTCTCTATCACATATACATGACATTAGTCAGCAATATAGATTTCAATAGAACTCTTACTTCTCTTGCAGCACTTCTAGCAACCATTCCTTCAAGCTTCTGCAGCTGTTCACGGCTCTTCTCAATGTCTCTCTGACACTCTGCTAGACGTTCGCTCTGCCTTGAGGTAAGGTCGGTGAGCTCCTGGTTCTCCCTATCCCTGGTGAGGAGTGCTGTCTCCAGGTCGTGGATCCTGCTAACATGCTCCTGGGCCTCATGCCTGGAGCCTTGGAGGGCAGTCTCTGTCTGGCTCAGCAAATTGGCGGACTCCCTCAGTGTTCTGTTTCCGGTGAGATGAGGAAGAGAGATGGAATCAAAAGAAAAGGAGAAACAATTCTCACAATAGAGGAATGTCATGAGGCAAGATATTCCCATGGTAATTTTTTTGGTCTTTTTTATAGGGGGGGGGGTGGGTATCCTACCCCTCCCCCCCCCCCCCCCCCCCCCCGAGATCAGGATGACAATCATTGTTAATACTACTATATTCATAAACAAAATTGAATGAATAATTCTTCTTATTCATTTAAAGTAAAAACATTTTTGATTTACGTATTTTGCCTAGAAACATAATTTGTAGTGAATTGCACACTAAATCTTTGTAAATAATCCCTGGGCGATGCAATTATGGTATTAAATGTTACCCAAGAAACTTTAGAAAATAGTTAGGAAACACTGCAGCAAATTATTTTGAATTCAATTGGGATTTATCAAACAAATCCAATTTACAATTAAACAATGTCATTGCGATTTCAATTTTGATGCCTCTGCAACACTTCCTGATGCCAAATATCCCACATCTTTAGACACAAGTAATCATCCTGGCTTTGTTGCACCATGTCCGTACAAGAATTCTGAATGTTTCTTGCATGGATGTATCTATACTTACCTGATCTCATCCCTTGCATCCTGTAAGTCTTCCTCCAGTGACGTAGCCCTCTCAAGAAGCTCTTCCCTCTCACGATCACAGTGTTCTAGACTACCCCTCAGGTGCTCTTCAGAAGCTGCTAGCTGCATTCACAAGTTAGAGAGAAATCAATTTGAAATTACCCTACAGTGTTAAAGTTGGTGATAGCACAATGATGTGATAATTGAATTTAAGCAATTATTGTCATGAACATACTAAAAGCCCTTACTGTCATGTACACAAAAACATCTGGGGTCAATGCCACAACAACATTATTAGAGTTTAACCCCTTTTTCACAAAGTATACAATCACTAATCAGTGATCAAATTTATCATCCGATTGATTTTCATTGTTTTGCCTATTATTTTTCTAACTAAAGAATGGCATGGTAGAACAAATCCATGACATGAAAAGGGGGGAAAACGACCGACCCATTTTCTTTTAACCTCTGTTATAGTAAACAAACATTTTTCTCTCAAAAGGAATTTGGCCCTCAATATGATGACATGGTTGCTTTAGGGACATTTTACCATTCTTGCTATATTCTTATTGTACCAAGTGATAAATTCAATTTCAATTTCAATTTATTTGCTCATAAATATCCATACAAAAACATACATATACAAAGTATCATATTCACAAAATAGAAAAAACAACAACAAATAGAAATAAACATTGGATTGAATATGAGAGGGACAGCAAGAAAGGAACAAGCCTTGTGATTAGCTGACCCTATAACATAATAATTATACAAAGACTTCAATAACAAAGATAGACAAAAATCACTAAACTACAACGAAGGGGGGGGGGGTGCCTATAATGCCTGTCTATGAATGAAATTTATACAAACAAACTTTATGAATTACTATTTAAAATAAATTGCCTTGATTTTGACTTTAAAACATTTAATGAAACTGATTACTTGATGTCTACAGAAACAGAATTCCAGAGTTGTGGTCCTTGAAATAAAATTGAGTTTTTAAAAGATGAGAGTCTTGGCTTAGGTAGATGGAATCCTTTGCATTTCTTGTGTTGTATCCATGGAAATCACTATTGAAATTACAAATAGATATGAAATTGAATACCATTCTTAGTTGATCCTGAGTGTCGAATCTGTAATTATCAAGCTGTTCATTCAATTCTTCTAGTTTTCTTGCAGTTTCATCTCTCTGCATTTCCATCCTGAGGGAGGAAGGGAGAAGAAAATGGAAAAGAAAAGGCAAATTTTGTACATTCAGACCAAATTCTACACACTTGTTCATTCCTAAATAAAAACAAAAGGGTATTTCTTCAAATAGCATGCTTTTATAAGGTGCATTCAGTCAAAGTTAATGGTAGAAAAAATATTTGCAATAGATTCCAAAAAAGCTAATTGCAAATTTGCATTGACTTAAACTTTAACAAATCCATTCATACAACCTGGTGCGAGAAGCAGGCCACAAAATCTTTGCAAGACATGATTATTTGTGACATAAAAGGATTGCAAATGTCTTTAGTGTACCTAATAGTTACTCCCCTTGAACGCCAGTGAAGGTACATGTACCCCACCCCCTTATTTGTCTTTGAGAACCCCTCTCCAACTTTAAGCTCACCTGTCTCTCAATTTTTGTTCTTCTTGAAGCTCTGAGCGCATCTTCTTCACTTCTTGACGATGACTCTGAATGAGAGACTCCTTGTCTGATAGCTGCCTCCCACTCTCATCAAGGCTCTTCTCTGCTATCCTGAAAAAGAAAAAGATCTCCATACTGAAGTTTCTTCATATTTGGTGTTCAAAGAGAGAGAGAAAAAACAATCATTGAAATATCAACCCTCCCCCTTCTACCTACCTCCCCATTTTTCCATACCTGGCAACCCTGGAACTAAACAAAGTGAGACAAATGGAAACATTCCATAGTTTACTCCAATAGTACAGACAATTTGTTTATATAAATATGGACAAAGGGGAGGAAGTGGCTCTCTCATTCACAAATTCTGGAGTTTAACAGGGAGAGTTGACAGGTATGGTTCCCCAAAGTACTTTACAGTAATACATTCATTAGGTTTCTGGACTCTCTCTTTCTCTATCTCTCATTCTCTCATTCTGTCCTCTCTAAGCTCTGTCTCAAGAAAAGATCCATACTTTAAACTATCCTTTCATTCAGTCTCTCTCACTTCTCAAATCCCAAATTCATTGTTTCTCTTATCTCAGTGTAGACCAATAGATAGACCTCGAGCTCTGTCGCAGAGATGAATACTTCCTATTTAATGTTTCTTCATCTCTCACTCCCTGCACAAATCCATCTATCTTTCTCTTTCACTTCCTCCTTTGTTCTTCCTCTCCATCTCTCACCTGAGTGCTGACCCATTAACCTTGAGCTCTGTCTTGAGTGATTCACATTTCTTCCTGAGGCTTGCAATGGATGATCTACTTCCATCAATCTCAATGCCTAGCATCTTCAGCTTTAATAATAGAATATAAAACAAATAATGATGAATAATGACATTTAAATAAAGGTATTTTATTTGATATGCTTTATTTCATAATGTAATCAAAATAAATGATTTTCAGGGTTTACATTTTTGCAATTTACCAAACAGTAATTTTTGGATTGAACCCCTCGAAGTACTTTTGGCACATCATATTTCATTCACGACTTTACAAACAGCTTTATGAAACACCCCCTTCCTCAAATCCCAAGAATTCTTGTTATCGTACCTGTCCTTTAGTTAGTCTGAGTTCATACTGGGAGCTTTCTATCTGGTTCTGCAGACTGTGGTTCTCTCCCACCAGGTTGCTGTTCTCCTCCCGCAGTGCCTTGAGCTTCTTGCGAAGATGGCGGTTCTCTGCAGTGTCTGGATCAAGAGCAGTTCCATCCAGTAGAGAAGAGGTGGAGGAATGGGCTGAAAGGTCCTGGCCACTTTCATACTGATTTGAGAAAAGATTTTTTTTTAATTAAATATGCAGATGATTAATATTGTATTATGCATGTACATGTATGTAACAAATATCTCATATCCATCAAGCATTCAAATGATCACTTCTTTGCTGATGAATTACACGTTCTAACACTCATAACATTCAAATAAATTCCTCATTTCATCTACATGTACAAAGAAATCTATTAAAAGTCACTTTCCAGATCACAAAATGAGAGGGCATTTTTGCAGAAACTTTCCATGTTCCTGGCCTGAGGTCCGGTCCGTTCTAAACAGAGTTCTGATCAAACACAGCTCAAAAACTCTAACGCAACTTCAATTTTAATCAATGGAATGTGCATATCAGGGTCTTGCGCTTGTTTTTTTCTTTTGTAGTTGCATCTAAACGCATCTCTTTCTGCAATTGGCCCCTTGTCTAGAAATTCGCTATTATTTCAGTAAACAGAGTTATATGTTTTCAAAGCCAGAACCAGTAATAATACTAACTAGAATAATTAGAACTATAAAATGCTTCTCAACACTGACAATATTTCACATTTAAAACCAACCTTTGATTTCCTGCTCTGCTTAGAGGTGGAGACATGGGATACTCTAGAACTCTTTCTGCTGTATTCACTCTGCTCTGACCTCAGGGACGTCGATGAGGTCACACGGTCAGGGGTCAGGTCATCAAGGGTCAACGCTGGTAACTGCTCATCTTCTTCTGGAACCACATCATACTCAAAGTCATCCAAGTACCTGATTAAAAAGAAGAAAAAGGGTAAGAATTGGAAATGTGAAATATGCACAATTAAAATCCTTGCAGTACATGAGCTTTGAATGGTAATTCAATCAATTAATTTCACATTTCTTAAAATGTCAGAGCCAAGGCCCCTTTGCATTATTATGGTAAACTTTGCAATCCAATGGTAACTACAATGGTAACAATTATCAAACAGCCACTCAAAATCAAGGATTCCTTGCAAGTTATGATTTCATGGCAAAGTTACCATAATGGTAACTTTTAGGCCTGGGACGAATACCCTTTTTGCCATTCGATTGTTCGCCAGAGTAAACAATCGATTAGTTTGATTAATCGAGATTCCTGGAATATCAGAAATCACACACACAAAAGTTGACCTACTTCCATGACCTACCGGTAGCCGAGCTAACTGGTATGATGGGAGTGGAACTTGGAATAAATGCATTGTATGTACATACAAGGAACATGTACTTGCTCTGTTTTGTCATTTATCCCGCCCTCACTGCACACAATGAACGAATAGCAAAGGAGATTGAGAACTGTGCGTGACCGCTATATGGTGCATGGATGTGTTGTATGTATTAGCTATGCTTGCACTTGCTCTGGTATGTCATAAATCCCGCCCATGAGTGCACACAATGGACGAATAACAAGGAGTTTGAGAACTATGTGCGTGACCTCTAGAATGCATGGATGTGTTGTATGTATGTATTGCGTACGTTAGTACTTGCGCTGATATGAACATACATGTAGGTCCCGCCCATGAGCCCATTCCAAGAACGAATAGCAAAGGAGATTGAGAACTGCGCGTGACTGGGATGGATGTGCTGTATGTCTTACGTATGTTAGTACTTGTGCTGGTGCGAACGTAGATCCCGCCCACGGTCCCACTCAAAGAACAAATAGCAAAGGATATTGAGAACTGCGCGTGACTGATTAATGGATGTGTTGTATGTATTGTATACTATTACTTATGTTAGACTTGCGCTGATACGAACTTAGATCCCGCCCACAAGCCCACTCAAAGGACGAAATAGCAAAGGAGATTGAGAACTGCACGTGTCTGGGAATTGATGTCCTGTGCATGTACATGTATCGTATTGCGTACGTAATCTACATAATAATCATGTTCATGATTGCGCTGACTTTTATCATAAATCCCACCCATAAGCCCAATCAAAGAAACAATAGGAAAGGAAAATGAGAAATATGCCCGTGCCTGGAAATGGATGTGCTGTGTATTGCATTTCGTACTTGTGCTGACATCCCGCCCATAGGGTGGGAATTGGTGGGAATGGATGTGCAGTATTTGTAGTGCTTTTGCACCGAATTTGTCATTGGGAAACCCCCTCACTAGGCCCTACCCATCATAATATAGCAAGTTCGATACTGAGGTGTGGCTTCTCATGACTGATTCAGAGGATTCGCGTACAAGTTAACTATTATGACAATATGGGCGTATTCGTTAAGCGCTTTTGGAATGATTATTGGGCGTGGCTGTAATCACATACAATGTATAATGAGCAAACTGAGCTCATCCGACTCAGTGCGTCCAGCACAGCGCCTATAGAGACGTACGTGCACATCAGCCCAACACATCTGAATTGTGCGCGGTCGCCGCGGCTTAGTCGTCATTGTGTGTCATGAAAGAGATACAATCTTTGGAATTTGTTAATTTTAGCATAATTTTCATTTGATATCTTGCACTTTGTTTTCAAAAATCTAAGTTTACAGTCATGTACTTTTGATAATCAAATGTTTCAAATCAGTAATCATCATCTGGCGAACATTCGATTAGTGTAAAAAGTAACATTCGAGTGCCGATTGTTGGCAAACTGATCGAATGCTTCGATGGATCAAATTTTACTCCCAGGGCTAGTAACTTTTATGCAACCTGCGCGCCAATTTTCGGTGCGATCGCGCGGCCAACGGCCGAGATCTCAGGGGGGGCCTGGGAGGCCCCCCCCCCCCCTGCCATATGAACTCCTAAAATACCCCGGCCTAGATAGGGTTAAAACTCTCAAAGCTCTTACTTGATTGCAAATAACAAATACAAAAAAGTTTTCACACATCTTATTCTTAGTTTAACAATTATCTGTGCACTTTGACTTTTCAAGTACATGTACATGTAGGGATGGACACTTATGTGATTATTTGCTGTCATCTAGATGTTGAGCATGGAAAAGTCCATTTGTTTTTACAATTTTTTAGAGCAAGGAATTATTCATTTTGGTAAGTTTCCTCAGGTCTTACCTATGATCCCGCCTTGGTGTTTGAAGAAGTTGTAAGTTTTGTTCAGTTCGGATGAGCTTCCGGCGCAGTTCTGCCACATTCTTCAGCAACAAATCCTCATCACTACTTGTTTGGGCCATGGTGCTACATCAATGATAGATCAGCTGGAATCCATTCTTCTTCATCCATCTTAAAAAAGAACAAAAGAAAAAACAAGTGGAACACCTCTGGCAGTCTCAGTCGCTTGCATTACGCAATTCGATATAGCAGCAGTGCTGCCTTTGAAATCAGCTAATGAATAATTATTCACAGAAGAAAACAATATGATAATAAATTAGTATGTCCATTCACCCAAAATGACCTTTGACCAAGATCATGTGACCCAAGACATGTGCAAAACAATCATTCATACTTGATTACCCTTATGTCAATGTTTCATGAGCTAGATCCATAAACTTTCTAAGTTATGATGCCAATTCAAGTATACTCCTAACATGGCCAAAGTTCATTGACCTTTAAATGACCTTTGAGCTTGGCCATGTCCCTGAAACGCGCACAGAACTATTCAGGGATACATTGCTGCTCTTAGACTTATGTCATGAACTAGAACCATAAAGTTTCAAAGTTATGATGACAATTCCACAAATACCCCAAAATGGTCTCAGTTTGTTGACCCTATGTGACGTTTGACCTTGGTCATGTGACCTGAAACTCGGGCAGGATGTTAAGTGATACACTATTACCCTTATGTCTAAGTTTTATGAACCAGGTCCATATACTTTCCAAATTACAATTCCACAAATAGCCCAAAATGGTCCTAAGGTCCTACTTTCCAAGTTATGACATTTCAAAAACTTAACCTTGGTCAAAATTTTAATATTGATTCCCCCAACATGGTCTTAGTTCACTGACCCTAAATGACCTTTGACGGGCTTGACCTTAGTCATGTGACCTGAAACTCAGGCAGGATGTTCAGTAACACTTGACTACCCGTATGTCCAACTTTCATATACACTAGGTCCATATACTTTGTAAGTTATGACGATATTTCAAAAACTCAACCTTGGTTAAAATTTCAATGTTGACGACACCGCCGCAGGAAAAGCGGCGCCTATAGTCCAGGCGAGACGAAAGGAAGAAAGTTTAAACTTCAACTTCAAGCAAACAAAAAAAATTCAATCATCTAACAAAAATCTTAAAGGGGAATCCAGCCTTGGCCATAAAATGTTGTGTTGGGAAGGAGAAAAATAAATTAAACAGAATGGTGAAAGTTTGAAAGAAATCGGACAAGCAATAAGAAAGTTATAGCTGCTTTGAAATTGAGATCAGTAATACTATGTAGATTTCAAATTGGCAACTGAGTGAGTAAATTATGACAAGGGGCAAGGACAACTTTCCCATAGGCCATGTTCTTTATTATCAGGGATTTGTGGTTTTCTCCTAAGTACCCATTCCCCTGGGGCAGTAATCTAAATATAACCCAGGTAGTATATTGTTTTATGTCCTCATGAAAGAAAAATATAATTTGAAATAAAACTTTTGGGAAAAATGACATTTTAGCCAAAATATGTATTGGAGTACATGGAAGAGTAGTCCTTGCCTTACATCACTATGACATCCCATATGCGGCCAATTTGAAGTCTCCATGGGTATAGTGATTACCAATATTTACAACTTTAAAAATTCATAACTTTCTTGTTATTTGTCCAATATTGTTCAAACTTTCACCTATCAACTTGTCTGATTTTTCTTTTCCCTATAAAAACAAGTTTTTATTTGGGTTGGATTCCCCTTTAATGATATTTAGGGGTTTTTAAATATATTTTAAAAATTGCCAAACCCCGGATTGCCGGACCCGAACCCCGCCGAAAAACAGTTGTTCATACCAAGAAATCCGATAGGAAACGGCTTAACATTAACAACAAATATCCGTCGTCATACTCGTCAATCATCGAATCGTGAGCCGGAGCTCGCAGTGGAACAGTGAGACGATCATTTAGCATGTTGGCATCATACTAGAACTGATTTGGAAGAGTCAAAATATTTTGCGACCGCGACAAGAAGAATCGGCCGTAAACTTAGTGTATCGCGGGTGGTCGGTTTTAAAAGAAGGGTCGTTGTATTTGTTGTTCGCCGATAAGGCGATATATACGCGAATTGAATCGGAATCTTATTCTTAACCCACCGAATTGAATCAGGCATGGGAATCTGATTCTGATAGTGATATGCTCAATTTTATTTTCTGCACAAAATATGAGACGAAAACTAGGTAAAAGTCACTAAAACTAATATTTTTAATAAATATTTTCACAGATCTATATGATGGGGGGACCTAAAGCTACGCACTTTGTTTTCAAACAATAAAAACTATCCCAATTCTAATATTTAAACAAACCATCTTTCACTAATTTGTGGCAAACATTCTAAAGATCGTTAACCAAGAAGAAAATATCGCAAAACTCACTAATACGAAAATCCCGCCGTGTTTTCCGAACACCTCTTGATTTCGCCGCCCGATGTAGAAGGGGTCCTAAACTAAGCTACGCACTCGATTTATCATGCAAAAAAATAGTATTTCCTGTGCCTCAATTTCTAAAATATATTCAAATTATTATAGGATAAATGAAATTAAAGCGAATATAACTCAAAAATTCCAAACATTTGTTGGTTTTCTCTGCATTTAGAATTAGAGATTTACTGCAGCCTCTGTAAATAAAATTGAATAGGAATCGTTCGTCACTCTGCAGTCACAGTTCCACACACAGAGTGCGCATTTGCCAAAAAAAAATGCATGCGCGATATGGCGATGAGTGGTGCGTAGCTTTAGGACCTGCGCAGCTTTAGGACCCCGGCCCTACCATACAAAATATTACAATGCTATTAAAGTCATTACTAATTAGCTAAATAATTAGGTGATTGAAGGGGTACAGGTAGTTCCAACCATATTGACACAGACAGGGCAGGCCGAGCTGCTTACGTGAGCTCCGCCGCCTTGCGTGGGCGTGGTGGACAGACCTCCCTCCAGCCCAGAATTACCGTATGGGTACTAGTATTCAACCCGGCATAATTCAAAGATTTTGACATATTCCCCAAAATATTTAGAAATAGGGAATTTATCTTAATTTCACACCTTTGTTATTTCCAGGGTAATCTGTTGTCGATATTTTCTTTGTCAATCTGTCGACAGTATGCGCGGAGGATCGAATTATGCGGCGATGGCCTTTTGCACTGAATGGTACTAGTATTCAACCTAGTGAGGATTGATAGCAAATCTCAAAAGGGTTTAGATTGCTAAATTAGATCTAGATCTATGTTAATGTAAATCTCTGGCTTTGATTAATTCCCTGTTTGGTCTCGCCTCAAATGGTCTAGGCTAGTGGCATAGTCGGATGGGACAAGGGCAGATTGAGAGATAGATATAGGGCCATCTTTCATCGCTAGGTTGAATACTAGTGCCGACGGGTTGAATACTAGTACCAAAATCCGTCGCCGTATAATTTGATCGCCCGCGCACACAGTCAACTGGTTAAAGAAAAAAATAACGGAAAAAGAATAACCAGCATTTGCTCTTGGAAATAAGACGGGTCTGAAATTCAGGTAAATTCTATATTTCTATAAAGACTATATATTTGAGGAAACTCTCCAAACGGGTTGAATACTAACTAAAACTAGTGCCCTTACGGTATGCGCTGGGCCCGGGCCGTGTCAACATCAACTACCCACTTTCCACCCGCTGCTCTCCCGCACCGCCATCATGATCATGGCATCAGTAGAGGCGCACGGCCAATATGGGAGACTGTCTCCCCAGTGCTCCCATGAGAGAGATTATCTCCAAATCCAATTAATAAAGAATTTGGGTAACCAATTTCAGAGACAGTCTCCAGTTTGGGAGACCAATTTCCTTTGTTTACATTTGCTGCAAAAGGATTACCTTGGCGTCAAATAAAATTTAAAAATGTGATAAGCAGATTCCTCATGAAAAATTACCCCTTTTCACCGTCTACTTTTGTTTTGATATTATTATGATTTTTGTTGTCATCCACACACAAAACAAATGGGCTTCTGACCTCAGTGAGACAAAATTTTGGGTGGAAAAAATTACACTTTTGTTGGTGTTGTTTCTTTTGTTCTTTTGCAAAGCAAGTCTCCCCTATTGGAGAGAGTCTCCCATATTGGCCGTGCGCCTCTACTGGCCATCGGCCCATGCGCCTGCGGCGCTGCGCCTGCCGGGCCGAGGTACCGGTACCGTACCGGGCGGAAGTCTAGCCGCGCCGGTCATCAGCTGAGCTGAGCCCTAGGCCTAGCCTAACTAAGGCAGCCTAGTAATACTAACAGTAACAGTAACAACACCGTTGGCGTTGCGTTGGGTTAGATACTTAGTTAGATTTAGATTAGGGCTCTTTCACGTTGTCATGATTACACACAATAAGTGTATGTACGGTACTCCATTTACAGCCCATACAAAACGCTCGAAAATGAACTTAAGATTACCCATACGCCACATTTGGCTTGCTTTAAAGGACTTCGGCTTGAATTGCATCTGTTCATGCTTTGAACGCGCTTTGAACTTGATTTAGTACTTCACTTCGTCTGAGCCGCCATTTTGACATTCTAATTTAGAGATTGTTGATTGGCTAGAAGTGACGTGGAGTATTGTGTCATATTAATGAAGAGCAGATTATATATAATCAATTATTTTAAATTGATTTGATGAGTTTTTATTGTAAAAATATATTTAATATTATTCTAGTATTATTAAAAAAATAATTATTGAAGTGAGAAGGATTCTTAATCAATAAATGTAGTAATAAAATTTAAATACCTTGATACGGCCTTTTCCCCTCGAAGATCAGCCCTTAGCCGATGCTATCGAAAAAGACCCTGGAATCAGGGCAATATTTCAATAATGGTAATTTAGTTAGATGCAAACTGTAGTATTCATATGAATCAAAATTTAATGAAATATATGAATAGCCTGTCTTGACTTGGTGATTGCAGTATTAAAGACGTGATATTACTCGATTTTAATGCGCTTGTCTCCATGTAATATCCGTATGTGCCACACGTTTTCTGTACAAGTTGATGGAGAGTGTGGTAGTGCGATTCGCACTGCCAGTCTTTGATAATGATATAGGCCTCCCGTAATTTGCGTAGGATTATTGTTTTATCGAGCACGATCATTAGCTATATCTAGCATGTGTTGTCTGCGTGTATGACATGTCATTAATTACTGACCTTACATTCTACTTCGTTTTTCTAAATTAGTGACCCATTTCTGAATGGGTGACATGCAGAAATTAGCAATTGTTAATTAATTGTCGTTGAGGGCGCCCATCACAAGCTGGCCTTTGAGGTCATGTAGTGAATTCTTTCATTTCAATTGCAAAGCAATACTAGAGTCTTGTAGAGACTTGCTTTGGCCTCTTAAGTCTTAATCAGTTATTAGTTAATGCCTTGCCAAAAGAATTGCTAACTTTCTTGTGTTTCTCGTCTAACGGTACATTCCTGACCAAATTTTTTTTTTTACTTGCTGCCCTACCTCGCGACGTTTGTGTAGGCTCCACTACACTACGCTACACCTAACGTCCATGCGCAGTGAGTCGCCATGTGCAATTTTTTTACTGTTGCGCCACTCACACCTGTCACTGCCTGACTACAACGGTTCTAGAAATCTTTTGTAATGTTGAAAAGTGTCTTGTGGCATCTGATATTAATCCTCAGTAATTCCCTGAAATGCTGCAACGTTTGGTTAAAAGATCCAGCAAAAGACAAAGGAGTTAAGCGCAGTCAAAGTCAGACTTGCAAACTTGGTCCGTACGGTGCGAATTTAAGCTGCCATTTTTCTCGGGCGACGATTTGAGACGCCCACACTAAGCAATCGATGTTTCCAAAACTGCCCGCTCAAGACAAGTTACCAATATTTGGTATCAAAATATAGATTATAAAAAAATGCTCACGATCATTTCATTTTGAAGGTGGGGGTGACAATTGTTATCAAAATAAGAGGGGTTGGCGACTCAACGTACATCTTAACCCCACAGAGAGGTTTCAACAATGCAGCTGAGTCAATGCACTTTTGTGTACGATCGGTGCGTGTGTGTGCGCATGCGCGATATGTCTGTGTAGTAAATGTACTATTGGATTTTTCGAATCGGCGACTCAAAATATACCCATCATTGTGTCGCCGTTCCGGAAGTGTGTAATTCATGATGTTCTTACTAAAAACTGTAGCAATTTCAGGAGAAAAGTTTATCATATATTTCAAAGGATTTGTGGATACTTTCATCTCATACAAAGATTTGGGTAAGAATTTTTTTTTTGGTTGCAAAGTTGAAGGTTGAAGACTGCCGATGGCGACTCACTGCGCATGGACGTTAGTGACCTACCCTACCTCGAGCGAAGTTCGTGCAGGCTCCACTTCACTACCGCTACACTACACTCCACCTACCCGAACTTCGTCTTCGAGACGGTGAACCATTTTGGACATACCGAGTCACAGAGGGGGGATGGAAATCATTTTCATCGTAAAAATTAAAGAAAAAAAATGTAATGAAAAAGATGAATAACTTAATATCTTACTCTACACCGTATTTCACTCCGTTTCCATCCTCCGGTTATCCTCAAAATTTGTGATTTTGGGCCAGTATCTTTTTCCTCATACGTGACGTACTATTATTCACGGCTGATTTCAAAATATCTCATGCGATCATCGCATGCGATGTTAATTTGTTATATTTTTTTTCTTTTATTTTTACGATAAAAATGATTTCCATCCCCCCTTTGTGACTCTGTATATCCGAAATGGTTCACCGTCTCGAAGTTCGGGTACATGTAGGTGGAGTGTAGTGAAGTGGAGTGGAGCCTGCACGTACTTCACTCGAGGTAGGGTAGGTCACTAGGTATAGCGTCGTGTAGTGGAGCCTACACGAACGTCGCGAGGTAGGGGCAGGGCAGCAAGTCAAAAAAAATTTGGTCAGGAATGTAACATTAGACGAGAAACACAAGAAAGTTAGCAATTCTTTTGGCAAGGCATTAATCAATCGATACCCAAAACTCGCTCTGACATGTCTGATATTCCGAGTGTTAAAGGTAGGGACAGTGATTTTCCGCGATCGCGGAAAACGGACGGAATTCACGGAAATTGCCTTTTGAAACGGAAAGTGCCATTTCAAACGGAAAATCACGGAAAACATATTTTTCCTCAGAATTCACAGAACAGCAACAGTAATTACTCCAAAATCTCAACAAAATATGAATATTAACTGGCCACAAAGCCTCACAAAACACGATCTCACTTCACTACAAAGTATGACAATCCACACATCGTGACTGCTCTTGACTCCATCACTCTCGATCGACCGGGTCTTGGCCGGTGGCGGGGTCGGCCGTATCAAAAACATTCACATGCAAACAACACGGTCGTGTGTTGCTGCCCTCTACGTTTGAAGATGTAACAGCACGATATTCCGGTCTTGAAATCCAAAATGGCGGATAGGCTAAAGTCGTTGACTGGTCGAAACGATGTCCAAAAACCCCCAAAATTATCGATAAAATTTAATATAACAAAAAAATAATGCTAATAATGTGAAAGGTAAGGATGTATTTATGTCAGATTTGTTTGTGAAATTATTTTGTGTACCTGCATAGATCCGATTAGAGCGGATTCTACTGCGTTGTTGGTACAGTGGCAGATATAAATTTTGACCAGCGCAGCGAGAGTGATATATTGCTACTGAATGGTAAACGGAATTGCCAATTTTCCGTGTACACAAAGTCTATGGGGAAACGGAATTTCCGTTTTCTGACATGCTGAAACGGAATTTACGATTTTCTGAAACGGAAAAGGCAATTTTTTGAAACGGAAAATCACTGTCCCTATAAAGGTGGGATATTATTGGGGGAAAATATAAAATTCGTGCAACATCGTGATCTTTAATTAAAGAAAGGGATGGTCCGGGCTGAAAGTATTTATAGCTTAATAAATAGAGTAGAATTTACTGAGCAAAATGCTGAAAATTTCATCAAAATCGGATAACATGTAACAAAGTTATTGAATTTCAAAGAAGCAATATTTTGTGAAAACAGTTGTCATGAATATTCATTAGGTGGGCTGATGATGTCACATCCCCACTTGTTCTTGTGTATTTTATTAAATGTGAAATTAGGTTTATTCACAGCTTTTCCTCCAAGAACTCTATTGGATTGACAACTAATTTAGTGCATTAGATATTTATTGCTGCAACTTATTTTATTATAAGGGAGACATATTATTCACACAAGTATGAAATAATGAAAAAATTATGATTTTAAATAAAACAATTTTTAAGAAAACAGAAAGTGGGGATGTGACATCATTAACCCACCTAATGAATATTCATGTGGACTATTTTCACAAAATATTGCTAAACTTTAAACTTCAAAACCTTTATTATTTGTTATCCGATTTTGATAAAATTTTCGGCATTTTGCCCAGTGAATTCTACTCTATGTATTAAGATATAAATATTTTCAGCCTGGACCATCCCTTTAAAAACAAAACCAATATTCGTACTTTACACAAAGTTTCACTTCTTTGTGTTCTTTTCCATGCTTCTATCAGTCTCAAAATTGGTGATGTAGAGCCAGTTACATTTTCCTCACACATATTCACTGCAGATTCCAAAACATCGCGAACTGCGCAAGTGCGAAAATCGCAGCTCAAATCATGAATATTCATGAGAAGGACTATACATTGAGATCTGATGCAAATGCGAAACGATCTCGATGTATAGTCCTACTCGTGAATATTCATGAATTGAGCTGCGATTTTCGCATTTGTTTTGTGAGTTGTGTGGATGGCCGGGAAGTTGGATTAATCTGCCCGTAATTCGATATGCTAACGTAACTTACCTTTTCTGCAATATTATTTATTTTATAATAAAAAGTCTTCTCAAAAAGGAAATTAACATCTAAAAGTGTCTTCTCGAAAAAGGAAATTAATATTTAAAAAAATGTTAAGTAATGTTTATTGTTTACTTCCACAAATTTTAATTGCAATTTTTTTCAACTGAGAAAAACATTGATAATTTTTCCTGTTTTCTATTGACTTTGTCTTACATTTTTTGTCTCACCTGCATAGCAGAGTGAGACTATAGGCGCCGCTTTTCCGACGGCGGCGGCGGCGTCAACACCAAATCTTAACCTGAGGTTAAGTTTTTGAAATGACAGCATAACTTAGAAAGTATATGGACCTAGTTCATGAAACTTGGCCATAAGGTTAATCAAGTATTACTGAACATCCTGCCTGAGTTTCATGTCACATGACCAAGGTCAAAGGTCATTTAGGGTCAATGAACTTAGACCATGTTGGGGGAATCAACATTGAAATGTCATCATAACTTAGAAAATATATGGACCTAGTTCATGAAACTTATACATAAGGTTAATCAAGTATCAATGAACATCCTGCTTGAGTTTCACATCACATGACCAAGGTCAAAGGTCATTTAGGGTCAATGAACTTTGGCCGAATTGGGGGTATCTGTTGAATTACCATCATAACTTTGAAAGTTTATGGATCTGATTCATGAAACTTGGACATAATAGTAATCAAGTATTACTGAACATCCTGTGCAAGTTTCAGGTCACATGATCAAGGTCAAAGGTCATTTAGGGTCAATGAACTTTGGCCAAATTGGGGTATTTGTTGAATTACAGCCATAAATTTGAAAGTGTGTTGGTCTAGTTCATAAAACTTGGACATAATAGTAATCAAGTATCACTGAACATCCTGTGCAAGTTTCAGGTCACATGATCAAGGTCAAAGGTCATGTTAAGGTCAAAGAACTTTGGCCACGTTGGGGGTATTTGTTGAATTGCCATCATATCTCTATAAGTGTATTGGTCTAGTTCATAAAACGTGGAAATAAGAGTAACCAAGTATCACTGAACATCTTGTGCGAGTTATAGTAGTTTTCAAAATCAGCACTGCTGCTATATTGAATCGCGTGATGCAGGTGAGACGGCCAGAGGCATTCCACTTGTTTAATGTTTTCTTTTCCTTTTCAATTAAGCCAAACTAAAATTTAGCAGAGTCTTATTCCCTTTTTTTTGTAGTAGATATCCTAAATCCCAAAAGAAATAAGCTGATGTTGTCACTATGCACAGTGCACACTAAGTCCAGTGTTATAACTTATATAGCCTGGTCTAGGTTTCAATTGTACCTTGTAACAAAACTGGATTAGAGTAAAGTGCCCAAATATCGGACACTTAGCATAATTGGACCAAAACAAAAATACAATCATTGAATCAAATAAAAATCATGTTTATTTCTGTAGTACAAATGTTGAATATTAACATAACAAAAATAGATTTGAAAAAAAATATGGTGAATGGAAATTATTAACTTACTAGACTGCCAGAAGCTTGTTTTTTGCCGAATATCGGACACAGTTTTAAAAATATCGAGCACGTAAAGATGTGCGCCGCGATCAATATCTGCGATTTCGATCGTGCTCTAAACCCCCAAATAATTGCTTGATTGATGAGAAATAACTTGTCAGCTGCGCAAATGCAGTTCAATAGAAAGTATGTTGAATATATCTCGTGCATTCAAGTCCCCTGCCAGTGCTGGTCCCTGTAGTTGTAGGGAGGGAGTTGAAGTCATTCTCGTCCGATATTCGGAACCGTCCAATGTTTGGGGGTTTACTCTATGCATTTGTTTCTTCAGTAATATCACACTTCAAGTATGATTTAGTGCCCTTTTTGAAAAGCTTGCAATTGTGGCAAGGTTTTTCTAACATGATAAAAAAAGTGTTATTTTGTATACCAAATCTGCACAGTCCATTGTACCACGGTACAATTGAAGCCTCTTTTTGAGAAAAGAAGCCTAAAGGACTAATTCATTATTAGGTTTTATTAGAAATGTGAAAAATTACCTTTGAATTTTGAAATAGTTTACTCTTCTTCATTGATTAAAATTCTTCTTGATTTGGGGAATGGATTATGCCTGATTTTTTTTTTCACATTTCTTACAAAGTGTCTAAAATTTTCTACTGCATTATTTCATGCGCAGGGGTTCGTGAAAGTTGTGAAGAACAAAGCGTACTTCAAGCGGTACCAGGTCAAGTTCAGGCGTCGCCGTGAAGGCAGGACCGACTACCAGGCTCGCCGCTTCTTAGTTGTACAAGACAAGAACAAGTACAACACCCCCAAGTATCGCATGATTGTTCGCTTCACCAACAAGAATATCACATGTCAGGTACATGTAACATATTTTCAAAGTACTTCCCTGCAGGCAATTTTTTTTCAATTTATTTTCAGAGGCTACTTTTCACAACACATTGCCTAAATTTGCAATATCGGATAAGCTTTAAATAATGCAGTGAACGGGGAATTACATGGGCTCTTTTTTAGCATTTCGGGGATGAAAGGGCCCTGGTGGGTGTTTCATAAAGCTGTTCGTAAGTTAAGAGCGACTTTAAGGACTGGTGATCCTTTCTTATGGTAAATGGTATATTCAATGGCGATGGTTTAGCGCGTAAGAAAGGATCACCAGTTGTTCTTAAAGTCGCTCTTTACTTACGAACAGCAAATTCCATAATAGGCGAACTATTTTTTTATAATATCATGGGAGCCGAATCAGATGATATGGGCCTATCTACTCAATATCATTTACCCATTGTTTCAATTCATATCTTACAGCTCTATCAGCCACTCTGCATTTTTATTTATTTTTGCTATGTTTGGCTTCAGTCAACTGATTGGAAGGAGCATTATAAGATTTTAGAATTAATACTTATAAAAATATACCCCATGATAAAATGCCATGAAAAAAGCTGGAATTACCATATGATTAACGGTGATTTTAGAATGGTAAGTGGATTTATACACTAAGAAGATCAAGCTCTTTCGATTTCTCTGCTTGACTGTTTTTATTTTATTTTTTGTTTTTGTTTTTACTCTTGTTACCTCTTTGTCTTTGGATCATACATTCATGACATAATATCCCTAAGTTCAAACTTGCAGTGATTTCATATATATGCAAGGAATAATTGTCCTGTCATCGCATCTCAATTTGCTCCACATTGATACATTTTTGTGTGTTTTGCATAGAAATTCCAGAATTTTGTTGAGAGCTTTTTTCTTATGACTAAAAAACACTAACCAAGTTTGGTCAGTAAAATTCAATCCCTGTAATGAAGCTTCTCAGCAGCATTTTTTTAAAGGGTTTAGTTGGAAGTTGGTGAACCCTTAAAGCGGGTTTAAATTTATGATTGCTTTGTAGCTTGTGTCAAAAGTTAAACTTTTTGCTCTTTGCTGTTTCCATTACAGATAGCGTACGCCAAGTTGGAGGGAGACATCATTGTATGCGCTGCATACGCTCATGAACTCCCCCGCTATGGTGTCAAGGTCGGGCTGACCAACTATGCTGCAGCGTACTGCACAGGACTGCTCCTGGCTCGCAGGGTAAGTAGCTGTTCTTTACCCCATCAGAAACATGACTAAGGCAATAAATAGCTACTTAAAAAGACTGTTATCGCTATTGGCTAAAATAGTTTTCTGTAAGCACCACATTTTACCTCTACAAAATCTGTGATCAAAACCTCTCCAGTTGTGTTAGATGCTTAAGCTGATTAAGCAAAAGTATGTGCAATTGATTTTGTCTACTATAATTGTATTGCATGATTGATCGATTACCATGCTAAAAACTTGCTGCATTCATCCACCCTTCCCCCCAAATGAATGTATTGATACAAGCTTTGGAAGGGGAGGGTTGCAATTTAATAGGATTTTTCATCAACTTATGTTAGTCTGTTGACTTCAAGGTTGTACCGTTTCACAAAATGATAATGAAAACCTACCCATTCTGAAACATTGTAGGAAATATTTTTACAGAATTGAGTCTGCCATGAATTGTATCTTGTTCCATTTGAACAGATTCTGAAGAAGTTCAACTTGGACAGTATCTACGAGGGTCAGACAGAGCCAGATGGTGATGACTACTTGGTAGAGTCAGAGGAGGGCAAGGCCGGTGCCTTCCGGTGCTTCTTGGACGTTGGTCTTGCCAGAACCAGCACTGGTGCCAAGGTGTTTGGAGCACTCAAAGGTGCCGTTGACGGCGGTCTGGAGATCCCTCACAGGTAAGGTATACATGAAGTCCATTCATTGACAGTTAACTTGGCAATTCATGCAGGTTAGTTTGCTCTCTTCCCTTAGTATGCTGGCCTTTTTCTGCTACAAATCTCATTTGCCAGCAAGGCAGGCAACGCTGAGGCAATTAAGAGGGAATGACCGAGGAAATTGATTGTCGCTTCTCGCAGGTCCTCTTGCTAATATTAGTAAAAATAAGGTCACAAGGCCACTCAAAAATTATTTTGAAAAAAAAGATCTCTTAACCCTAAAAGGCCTGGGGGGGGCAACATAATTCAAGTGCATGTCAGACCCAAAACTACTCAAAAACATGAATTCATGTACAAATCCTATGCAAATTGTGTATTTAGCCAAAATTCATAAATGTATCATTATTTCTACTTATACTAATTAAACTTAATTGATTTTCTCTTGTTTATGATTAGAATTAAGTCTGCAACACTTTCCATCGAAAAAACAGTAAAAAACAAAAAGTGGAAAACAAAGAAATAAATAAAAAAACTACAAAATTTATAAGAAAAAATTTGCGATGCCAATTTTTTTTTTAACATTTGATCGGGATCCTACAAAGAGTATGTGAATAAAATAATTAGCAGTTTGGGGGCCGTATGATAGTTGATTAGAGCACCCGGGGCTTGTAGATACTGGCCAACAATGAATGAATGAAATAATGGACTCGTTTATGACAGAAGTACACCCATTGATGAGATGCCAAAAAATAGCTGGAATTACCGTATGATAATTGCTGATTCAAGCTTGGCGGCTGAGGGTGAATTAAAATATGATTGCTTTTTTGTCAAGGCTTCTGATGGAAAAAAGACTCTGGTTAACTAGCAAAAGTAATCCTTGCATAAGAGTAATATTTGCAGAAGTCAAGGCAATTTTATGACGAGATTATACAGTACATGTACACATTGCTATGGTCTCATAATATTGAACTGAGGCAAAGTTACTAATCGAAGATATTTGTGAACAGCTTATGGATACACCGTACCAAGGTCTGCAGGGCCAAATACGAAACATCCAGGGGGGGGGGGGGTGTTTCACAAAGATTTTTTTTCTAAGTATGACTTTAGAGTCACACTTAAATGCCGATGCGAACATGATATGCAACACGCAATCTTATTGATCAATAAGCAGTAGTGCGCATCCTCATTGCATGATCTGACCAATGTGGTCATGCCTTTTATACCGCACGCAACTAGACATTTAAGTGCGTCTCTAAGTCATACTTTTATCTTTGTGAAATGCCCTCCTGATGTGAAGTAGAGCAGAGAGAAACTGATCTCTATTGACAAATTCATCACCTTTATGTTTTCTCCTACATAGCAACAAGCGCTTCCCGGGATACGACTCGGAAAGTAGTGAGTTCAGTGCAGAGGTCCACAGGAAGTACATCTTTGGCGGTCATGTTGCTGATTACATGAAAGAACTTCAAGAAGAAGATGACGAGGCTTACAAACGTCAGTTCTCCCAGTTCATCAAAAATGACATCACACCAGATTCAGTAAGTTCTTTACCCATCAACGTCTATGCTTTATACATCCAGGGCCCTATTGCAGACATAGGGCAGACATACAGTGGTGCTCAAAACTTAGTGAACTCCGCCAGAAAATGAACATATTTGAATTGTTCAAGTTCTGCCATGTTTTAGATGTTTAATTGTAAAGTAAGGTGATAAAATATCACATTCAGTAAAGTTTGTTTCTCTGGGCTTGCCAAACATTGTAGTGTTGTCTACATTCAACACTGCATGAAGGAGTGCATTTTGTGGTTGGTTTCACTTTTGAGTACAACTGTAGGTTTTTTAAATAACCGTAGTCTTTGGAAGTAGGTCTTGAAGATTGGCTGCTTACTTTTTGAGAAAAAAAAATGATGGATTGAATTGAGAAAGAAGTTGTGGAGGAGTTGGCCAATAGGAGGGATGTAGTCAGGTTCGACCTCAAGGCCAATTCTTGCAAGCCTCTGCCTGAGTCACATGTACAAAATCTATGTGGAAAGGTTTACTCCATCGGCCTTGTGGCTAAAAAAATAACACTACATCTCTGGCTAATAGTCAATCCCTTGGTTTATGAATTTTGTGATCAAACTTCAAAGTAGTGCCATCAGTGACTCCATTAGGATATTTCTTTCCAACACTTCTTTGTGATTTGTCTGATGCACACTTCTGCTTGAAAGGATGCTAGTAGGGACAAAGTTTCAAGTTTTGTTTTTTATCCTGTGAATGTCACTTTCAAAGTGATGAAGATGTGACCCCCACTTGATGAAATCCACCCTGTGATGATATGCCAATATATAGCTGGAATTACCGTATGAACTATACTGATTCAACCTTGGCAGCTGAGGGTACTAAGGATGTAACTCTAGTTATGCTTCAGATAAAATTGGCTGTCCCTGTTCTTAAGAATAAACCTTTTCAAATGTTAGCACTATTATTGACATGTTCATTTAACCGGTATTTTCTTTTTGGCCAAAAATGTTACAATTGGAATTATCTGTTGTGAAATTGGCAAACAAAAGCATATACGATGTTTATAGCTTGTACAGATTTATATGAAATGTATAATTGTAATGAGCCCTTTGTTACTGTATAGATGAATATAAAGGATGTCAATTCCATGGCGATAGACCGCAATATGCATGTATTTAACTTTTTTTTCTTCAGATTGTGAATTGTATCCTATGACTTTTACTTTCAGCTTGAAGCTATGTACAAGAAGGCCCACGATGACATCAGGGCCGATCCTGAGGCCAAGTCAAAGAAGGATTTTGCTGGAAAGACCAAAAGGTGAGCTTTAATTAGACTAAAAGGAAACCAGGGCATAAGGTGTGGAAGGGAAAGAAGGTACAGTCAAATCTCTTGAAGTTGCCTTTATTGCTCTTATGTGTGTTATCCACCTTGTGATGAGATGCCAAAAAATAGCTGGAATTACCGTATGATATTTACTGATTCAAGCTTGGCGGCTGAGGGTGTTTGTTCATCGAGAGTGATTCTTATAATTTTTTTAAGAATCTATGAAAATTTTATATTGTAGTAAAAATACAGTGTTTACCAGGTTAAATAAATTGAGCTGGGATACACATTTTCTCCCATCATCTTGATGGAAATGCTTTCATGAATTGATAAAATGTACATTTTAATATTAGAAGTAAGGAGTAATATGTTGAGATACAAGTGCATGTAACATTTAATATGTGTATTTAACTAGATAACCTACATCAAAATACATGTTATTGTAAAAAGCTGGAACCAGAATATTACCACGTTGTATTGCAGCTTGGAGTCTTGGACTATATTTCTTGTCATGATAATTTATTTTTATCATAATTCTGAATTTGTTGCTTCAGATGGAACCGTGCCAAGCTCACCCTGGCCCAACGCAGGGACCGTGTCCGGCAGAAGAAAGCATCCTTCCTTTACGCCAACCAGTCTCACGACTAAGTCATCAACTCCTCATCGTCCTCCTCCTCCTCACATCATCCAATATCAAGTACTTCAATTCCGGAATAAACAATGAACATGAACTTCACTTGCAATACTCCTCATAGACAGTATCACCTGGGGCTCGTAGATACTGGCCAACAATGAATGAATGAATGAAATAATGGACTCGTTTGCGACAGAAGTGATAACATCGGCAACTGGCATTGGGCCGGTATAAAGTGGCTAATAAAATATTGATGACATGTATTTAAAACCGTGTGTGTTGTGTTTTTATTTCGTATTGGTAGAAATGTTTGAATATGTGTCAATGCAGAGAATGTGATCATGATCAAGGCAAAGCACTGTGATTCGTTCAAAAAGTATGTGGTTGCAAAATTACGTACCATTATGTTAATGCATGTCAGACCCAGGGGTGTGAGAGTTCAGATTTTTATCTGATTTCAGATTTTTTTTTTTTTCAGCTTAATTTCAGCTTATATTTGGCCTTCCTCTGTACAAAAAGTATGGGAGCTCTTTCTATTTCAGCCTTTTTCAACACTCTTCAGCTTTTTCAGATCTTTATATTCGTGACCACTCACACCCCTGGTCAGACCCCAAATTGCTCTAAAACATGAATTAATGTACAAAACCTGTTTCTCTGCATACCAATTTTATTATTTTTTTTTTTACCAGCTTTTGTCCTTCCACATAATTTTATTTTATGGAAAGTTTTGATGGTTTGAAGGGATGAGACGGTGCTTAACCTTTACCTCAACTTTGTTAAAGGTACTTTAGTTTGGATCTCTGGGATTGGGAATTTTCCAAGGGTAGTGTAGAAAATTGGGTTTGACCTGGACAATATTTTAGCATTCAGAAGGCAAATTCATAATAGGCAAACTGTTTTTTTATAATATCATGGGAGCCGAATCAGATGATATGGGCCTATCTACTCAATATCATTTACCCATTGTTTCAATTTATATCTTACAGCTCTATCAGCCACTCTGCATTTTTATTTGTTTTTGCTATGTTTGGCTTCAGTCAACTGATTGGAAGGAGCAATATAAGATTTTAGAATTGATACTTTTAAAAATATACCCCATGATAAAATGCCATGAAAAAAGCTGGAATTACCATATCATTAACGGTGATTTTAGAATGGTAAGTGGATTTATACACTAAAAAAATCAAGCTCTTTGATTTCTCTGCTTGACTGTTTTTATTTCTTTTGTTTTTACTCTTGTTTCCTCTTTGTCTTTGGATCATACATTCATGACATAATATCCCTAAGTTCAGACTTGCAGTGATTTCATATAAATGCAAGGAATAATTTTCCTGTCATCGCATCTCAATTTGCTCCACATTGATACATTTTTGTGTGTTTTGCATAGAATTCCAGAATTTTGTTGAGAGCTTTTTTCTTATGACTAAAATATACTAACCAAGTTTGGTCAGTAAAATTCAATCCCTGTAATGAAGCTTCTCAGCAGCATTTTTTAAAGGGTTTAGGTGGAAGTTGGTGAACCCTTAAAGCGGGTTTAAATTTATGATTGCCTTGTAGCTTGTGGCAAAAGTTTAACTTTTCGCTCTTTGCTCTTTCCATTACAGATAGCGTACGCCAAGTTGGAGGGAGACATCATTGTATGCGCTGCATACGCTCATGAACTCCCCCGCTATGGTGTCAAGGTCGGGCTGACCAACTATGCTGCAGCGTACTGCACAGGACTGCTCCTGGCTCGCAGGGTAAGTAGCTGTTCTTTACCCCATCGGAAACATGACCAAGGCAATAAATAGCTACTTAAAAAGACTGTTATCGCTATTGGCTAAAATAGTTCTCTGTAAGCACCACATTTGACCTCTACAAAATCTGTGATCAAATCCTCTCCAGTTGTGTTAGATGCTTAAGCTGATTAAACAAAAGTATGTGCAATTGATTTTTTTCTACTATCATTGTATTGCATGATTGTTCGATTACCATGCTAAAAACTTGCTGCATTCATTCACCCTTCCCCCCAAATGAATGTATTGATACAAGCTTTGGAAGGGGAGGGTTGCAATTTACAGGATTTTTCATCAACTTATGTTAGTCTGTTGACTTAAAGGTTGTACCGTTTCACAAAATGATATTGAAAACCTACCCATTCTGAAACATTGTATGAAATATTTTTACAGAATTGAGTCTGCCATGAATTGTATCTTGTTCCATTTGAACAGATTCTGAAGAAGTTCAACTTGGACAGTATCTATGAGGGTCAGACAGAGCCAGATGGTGACGACTACTTGGTAGAGTCAGAGGAGGGCAAGGCCGGTGCCTTCCGGTGCTTCTTGGACGTTGGTCTTGCCAGAACCAGCACTGGTGCCAAGGTGTTTGGAGCACTCAAAGGTGCCGTTGACGGCGGTCTGGAGATCCCTCACAGGTAAGGTATACATGAAGTCCATTCATTGACAGTTAACTTGGCAATTCATGAAGGTGAGTTTGCTCTCTTCCCTTAGTATGCTGGCCTTTTTCTGCTTCAAATCTCATTTGCCAGCAAGGCAGGCAACGCTGAGGCAATTAAGAGGGAATGACCGAGGAAATTGAGAGTCACTTCTCGCAGGTCCTCTTGTTAATATTAGTACAAATAAGGTCACAAGGCCACTCAAAAATTATTTTGAAAAAAAAGATCTCTTAACCCTATAAAAGGCCTTGGGGGGGCGGAATCCCCCCTCCCCCTCTACATTTTTCGCGATAAATCCGCCGGCGAAATTTTTAACTGCGTCTCTCACTGACTTTCAAATCTCGCACAACTTTTGAGACCAAATTTGCAATGCCCAGGTACGCAGTCACAAAATTATGCAACATAATGCAAGTGCATGTCAGACCCAAAACTGCTCAAAAACATGAATTCATGTACAAATCCTATGCAAATTGTGTATTTAGCCAAAATTCATAAATGTATCATTATTTCTACTTTTACTGATTAAACTAAATTAATTTTCTCTTGTTTATGATTAGAATTAAGTCTGCAACACTTTCCATCGAAAAAACAGTAAAAAACAAAAAGTGGAAAACAAAGAAATACATAAATTAAAAAACAATAAAATTTATAAGAAAAAATTTGTAATGCCAAATTTTTTTTTAAACATTTGATCGGGATCCTACAAAGAGTATGTGAATAAAATAATTAGCAGTTTGGGGGCCGTATGATAGTTGATTAGAGCACCCGGGGCTCGTAGATACTGGCCAACAATGAATGAATGAAATAATGGACTCGTTTATGACAGAAGTACACCCATTGATGAGATGCCAAAAAATAGCTGGAATTACCGTATGATAATTGCTGATTCAAGCTTGGCGGCTGAGGGTGAATTAAAATATGATTGCTTTTTTGTCAAGGCTTCTGATGGAAAAAAGACTCTTGTTAACTAGCAAAAGTAATCCTTGCATAAGAGTAATATTTGCAGAAGTCAAGGCAATTTTATGACAAGATTATACAGTACATGTACACATTGCTATGGTCTCATAATATTGAAGTGAGGCAAAGTTACTAATCGAAGATATTTGTGAACAGCTTATGGATACACCGTACCAAGGTCTGCATTGCCAAATACGGAACATCCAGGGGGGGGGGGTGTTTCACAAAGATTTTTTTTTCTAAGTATGACTTTAGAGTCAAACTTAAATGCCGACGCGAACATGATATGCAACACGCAATCTTATTGATCAATAAGCAGTAGTGCGCATCCTCATTGCATGATCTGACCAATGTGGTCATGCCTTTTATACCGCACGCAACTAGACATTTAAGTGCATCTCTAAGTCATACTTTTATCTTTGTGAAATGCCCTCCTGATGTGAAGTAGAGCAGAGAGAAACTGATCTCTATTGACAAATTCATCACCTTTGTGTTTTCTCCTACATAGCAACAAGCGCTTCCCGGGATACGACTCGGAAAGTAGTGAGTTCAGTGCAGAGGTCCACAGGAAGTACATCTTTGGCGGTCACGTTGCTGACTACATGAAAGAACTTCAAGAAGAAGATGACGAGGCTTACAAACGTCAGTTCTCCCAGTTCATCAAAAATGACATCACACCAGATTCAGTAAGTTCTTTACCCATCAACGTCTATGCTTTATACATCCAGGGCCCTATTGCAGACATAGGGCAGACAAAAAGTGGTGCTCAAAATTTAGTGAACTCCACCAGAAAATGAACATATTTAAATTGTTCAAGTTCTGCCATGTTTTAGATGTTTAATTGTAAAGTAAGGTGATAAAATATCACATTCAGTAAAGTTTGTTTCTCTGGGCTTGCCAAACTACATGTCTACATTCAACACTGCATGAAGGAGTACATTTTGTGGTTGGATTCACTTTTGAGTACAACTGTATTTTTTTTAAAATAACCTTGGTCTTTGGAAGTAGGTCTTGAAGATTGGCTGCTTACTTTTTGAAAAAAAAAATGATGGATTGAATTGAGAAAGAAGTTGTGGAGGAGTTGGCCAATAGGAGGGATGTAGTCAGGTTCGACCTCGAGGCCAATTCTTGCCAGCCTCTGCCTGAGTCACATGTACAAAATCTATGTGGAAAAGTTTACTCCATCGGCCTTGTGGCTAAAAAATAACACTATAGCCTCGACTACATCTCTGGCTAATAGTCAATCCCTTGGTTTTTGTGATCAAACTTCAAAGTAGTGCCATCAGTGACTCCATTAGGATATTTCTTTCCAAGACTTCTTTGTGATTTGTCTGATGCACACTTCTGCTCGAAAGGATGCTAGTAGGGACAAAGTTTCAAGTTTTGTTTTTTATCCTGTGAATGTCACTCTCAAAGTGATGAAGATGTGACCCCCACTTGATGAAATCCACCCTGTGATGATATGCCAATATATAGCTGGAATTACCGTATGAACTATACTGATTCAACCTTGGCAGCTGAGGGTACTAAGGATGTAACTCTAGTTATGCTTCAGATAAATTTGGCTGTCCCTGTTCTGAATGAATAAACCTTTTCAAATGTTAGCACTATTATTGACATGTTCATTTAACCGGTATTTTCTTTTTGGCCAAAAATGTTACAATTGGAATTATCTGCATGTGAAATTGGCAAACGAAAGCATATTCGATGTTTATAGCTTGTACAGATTTATATGAAATGTATAATTGTAATGAGCCCTTTGTTACTGTATAGATGAATATAAAGGATGTCAATTCCATGGCGATAGACCGCAATATGCATGTATTTAACATAGGTTATTTTCAGATTGTGAATTGTATCCTATGACTTTTACTTTCAGCTTGAAGCTATGTACAAGAAGGCCCACGATGACATCAGGGCCGATCCTGAGGCCAAGTCAAAGAAGGATTTTGCTGGAAAGACCAAAAGGTGAGCTTTAATTAGACTAAAAGGAAACCAGGGCATAAGGTGTGGAAGGGAAAGAAGCTACAGTCAAATCTCTTCAAGATTCCTTTATTGCTCTTATGTGTGTTATCCACCTTGTGATGAGATGCCAAAAAATAGCTGGAATTACCGTATGATATTTACTGATTCAAGCTTGGCGGCTGAAGGTGTTTGTTCATCGAGAGCGATTCTTATAATTTTTGTAAGAATCAATGAAAAATTTATATTGTAGTAAAAATACAGTGTTTAACAGGTTGAATAATTTGAGCTGGGATACTCATTTTCTCCCATCATCTTGATGGAAATGCTTTCATGAATTGATAAAATGTACATTTTAATATTAGAAGTAAGGAGTAATTTGTTGAGATACAAGTGCATGTAACATTTAATATGTGTATTTAACTAGATAACCTACATCAAAATACATGTTATTGTAAAAAGCTGGAACCAGAATATTACCATGTTGTATTGCAGCTTGGAGTCTCCGACTATATTTGTTGTCATGATAATTTATTTTTATCATAATTCTGAATTTGTTGCTTCAGATGGAACCGTGCCAAGCTCACCCTGGCCCAACGCAGGGACCGTGTCCGGCAGAAGAAAGCATCCTTCCTTTACGCCAACCAGTCTCACGACTAAGTCATCAACTCCTCATCGTCGTCCTCCTCCTCACATCATCCAATATCAAGTACTTCAATTCCGGAATAAACAATGAACATGAACTTCACATGCAATACTCCTCATAGACAATATCACCTGGGGCTCGTAGATACTGGCCAACAATGAATGAATGAATGAAATAATGGACTCGTTTGCGACAGAAGTGATAACATCGGCAACTGGCTTTGGGCCGGTATAAAGTGGCTAATAAAATATTGATGACATGTATTTAAAACCGTGTGTGTTGTGTTTTTATTTCGTATTGGTAGAAATGTTTGAATATGTGTCAATGCAGAGAATGTGATCATGATCAAGGCAAAGCACTGTGTGATTCGTTCAAAAAGTATGTGGTTGCAAAATTACGTACCATTATGTAAATGCATGTCAGACCCAGGGGTGTGAGAGTTCAGATTTCTATCTGATTTCAGATTTTTTTTTTTTTTCAGCTTAATTTCAGCTTATATTTGGCCTTCCTTTGTACAAAAAGTATGGGAGCTTTTTCTATTCCAGACTTTTTCAACACTCTTCAGCTTTTTTCAGATCGTTTTATTTGTGACCACTCACACCCCTGGTCAGACCCCAAATTGCTCTAAAACATGAATTGATGTACAAAACCTATGCAAAAGTATCTAGCCAAAATTCTTACATGTATTATTATTTCTACTTTTACTGATTAAAGGTCATGTCCACCTCAGAAAAATGTTGATTTGAATCAATAGAGAAAATTCAAACCAGCATAATGGTGAAAATTTCATCAAAATCGGATGTAAAATAAGAAAGTTATGACAATTTTAAGTTTCGCTTATTTTTCACAAAATAGTTATATGCACAATTTTTGTCACATGGAAATGAGATGGTCAATGTCCCTCACTATTTTTTTGTTTTTTATTGTTTGAATTACACTATATTCAATTTTTTACAGATTTGTCAATAAGGACCAACTTATTCACATCAACTTTGTGTTGGGGTGGACTTGTCCTTCATGGCTGATCGGGATCTTAAATTAAAAATTAGCTGTTTAGGGCTGTATTTCGTTAAAAGGATTTCTTTATTTTACGTACAATAGGAAAAATTAAACTGCAGCCTTGTAGATTTCATCACACACTACCTCTGTGCAAATTTTATTGGTGCTTGCGTTATCAGTGACCGAGATGTTGGGGGGGGGGGCAGAAGCTCTTGCCCCAACATTGCATGACTATCATGCAGGTACAAAAATAATGAACAAAAAAAATGTGTAAGACACAAAAGAAAAGTTATTGAAATGTGGCATGAGCTCATTACCACAAAAAATGGTTTTAGGGGGATTAAGATTATTTTAAAATTTCCTCAAAATTGAGACGCAGTGGACGTCAACAAGGCCAAAATTTATCATCACTCCACACTTATGACAAAACTAAATGCAACATGAAAGATGTACATTTGAAATTTCTTTATTGTATTCTTCATATATTCATCTGATATTTATAAACAAGTGGTGGGTGTTTCATAAAGCCATTTGTAAGAAACGAATGACTGCACTGACTGGTGACCTTTTCTTGTGCTAAATATATAACCCTATGTAGCCGAAATGGCACTAAGAACATACCCCAGTCTTGTATAAAGTCATGCACAACTTAACAGCTTTATGAAATGCCTACCAGGAGCATTTACACACATTTACATTTGCTACTGAACATTACAAAACATTACATATGGAAATGAAGTAAAGGCTACTATTTGAATATCAGGATATGAAAGCAAGAAAAGCAATTATACTAGTGATTTTAATTTAAGCCCCAAAAGAACAAAGATAATATTTTACTGAGAAGTACAAAGAGTCAACTCAAGCAATTTAAATTTGGGTTTTGAGTTTATTGTAGTTTTGATTTGAACATCAAGATAGAGAAATGAAATGGATGTCATTCTTTGGTATGGTTGACTGTATTCTGCAGCAAATATTTACATAAGTTAGCTTTTCTTCTTTCGACTCTGCATTACTTCTTTCTCACAAACACATTTCGATGTGAAATAATTTCTCTGTGTTGCACAGATTGAAATCTTTTAAACCCAACATTTTTCTTTCTCCTGCACGAGCAACAATAAGTCTACTGGCACTGATCATACCTTCACCTCGTTTTCAATCATGAAAATGCAAGGTGCATATACCTACAGTTTATTACTATATCACCTATGGCGGGGGGGGGGGGCAGCATGCACATGAATTTTTGGATGAGTGAATTGTGCTCTGCCAACATTTTGCTTTTGAAAACAGTTTTTCTTTAAAAAGATGGCTAATTATTACCCTGTTTTCAAGTTACAAATGGTGGATTATAAAGTAAGCTACGAATGGTAAGATACAAAACTACTGCTATATAATGCAATTGGATAAATCTTACTAAGGCAGGTCGAATCTCTTGGAACAGAATTTTGTTAGACTTGAGTAAAATTCAACTTTGAAATGGAAATATAATATAAATAAATATATATTTTAATAGGCAATCATTGGACTCAATGATGAACATCTATGCAAAATTTTTCATTCATCCTGCAAAGAGATTGGCCAAGAGAAATTAAGAAATGTACATTTCATGTGTTTGCAATTTATATATTTTTCAAACACAGACCAGATATCCAAACATCAACTGCAATTTAGGCAACTATCTATAGGTACCTTTGCCTGAATCAAATTCATTGGGACCACTAAAATATGTTCGACCTAGGGAGAAATCTGACTTTAAGGTCTACATTATGTTTGAATAATCTGTACTGACTGCACAGAAACGTTGTTAACGCATTGTGTGCTAACAGGGGCCCTGTTACAACCGGTAATGTGGCAGTGATGCCTAATGTTACAATACATTACTTACATTGAAATAAATGTTTTGACTTCATAATCTAAAAGATGTGTCTGGGCTTACTGATAGCGCTCTGTTAGGTTAACAATGTTTCTGTGCAGCCGGCACAGGTCTATACAAAATGATTTGACTTGAGAAAATATTTGACTTTACCGATATCCCTAAAAGATTCTTAAACATTGGCTAGCAAATCCATGTACAAGCATACTTTGTATGTGAAACATGAGTTGTGATATTCATTTAGCAACTGCAAAGGAATTAACCAACCAACTTTGTAAGATGGAAATCATCATTCCGAGTTATCAAATTCTTCCAAAAACAAGTGGAGCGCCTCTGGCAGTCTCGCCTGCATTACGCGATTCAATATTGCCGCAGTGCTGACTTTGAAAATGACTATCAAATAATCATTCACAAAAACACAATTCATATAATAATATACTACGTTCATTGACCGTAAGAGACATTTGACCTTGATCATGTGATCTGAAACTCAGGCATGATGTTCAGTAATACTTGGTAACCCTTAAGTCCAAGTTTCATGAACTAGATCCATATACTTCATAAGTTATGATTTCAAAAACTTAACCTTAGGTTAAGATTTGATGTTGACGCTAATGCCGCTGTCGGAAAAGCAGCAGCTATAGTCACGCACTGCTATGCAGGCGAGACAAAAATTAATGAAGAATATCTTGTCTATCAATATCAAATTTTTAAAAATCATGCATTTTTTTATTCAATCGAGTTGTATTAGTTGTAATAGTATAATTTTTTAAAATATATTTTATAAAATGCCTTGCTTCATGCATTGTCTTTAATCAACTACAATCCATAATGTGAACTTCCCATGAGGGTTTTGAACAAGATGGTCATATTTGCAACAATATTACATTCTTCAACACAGACTGATTAAATGTATTCCTCCATTTTTCCAAAATTTTCCAATCATGGGACTGTCATATTTATCAGAGAGGTTTAATTGCAATAACAAAATGTTTCAATGTACTGCTTCATACAATGTATGTTGTGCATTTCTCAACATCAATCATCATTAAATTGAGACTCATGATACTTTGTACAAAGTTGGTTAAACATACGGTTTATACATTATGTATTATTACATTATCTCCATCAACCAGAATATAAATAACAAGGAAGCATAATATGAAGGCAATTAATACTTGTCTGCATTTAAAATAAAATATCAACATGAAAAACAAAATTAGAGGACATTCATATAAGACTTAAGGCATATGCTATTGTTATTCTTTAATCAATGTATGTAATGTATTCTTTACACTAATTGTCTCTCCTTGTCCTAATTACTTTCTCAACATTATTAGAATTCAAGTGACTACCATACACCAATGATTTATGCTTTTCAGAGAAATAAAAAATAAAAAAACAAGAAATTCAAAGAAGATATACCAGAAAAATACTCATTAATTATCTCCTCTGATACACCACATTTATATCAAAGAAGACAGTTGAGAAAGTGTTTTCTTTAAGCAGTCACCATTAATTTCACTCAAGTCATGAGTAAGTCAAATAAATGGGACTTAACAATTAGTTTTGAAAAGAAAAAGACTAATACAAAGTGTACAGTTTATACAATATCAATCATTAAGTGGTGTTGTAAGTTACGATTATTAAGTACCTCAAAGGTGTGATCCGCCTTTGACTGTACTTCTTTACCAGGTATCTTGCTCAGAGACTTGATCCATTTCAATCACAGCCCCAGCCCCCCCCCCCCCTTCAATGGGGAAGGAACAATGCGCGATTCAGCAAAATAAACATTACATCTTAATAAAAAATTGTGAATCTAATGAAAAACCATGTCATGGACATAGAACTATCAAATATAATATTTCCTGATAGAGTGTCTTTTCCCAAATAATTTGATAAAAGCTTGGATATTCTTTGCTGTGATTAAAAAATTGACTTGTGTAACTGCAATGAGTGATTCAAATGTCCCTAAAGTCAAAATCCAACACAAGTTCAGAAAATTTCCATGCGAAATACCTATTTAATTAGATCAACGTAGGCTCATGATTGACAACAAATAGTGTTTAATGGCCAGGTTTTGTAAAATAACTTATTGAGAAGGTATTTCGCTATGAATTTTACTGCAATTCATGTAGGAATATGCCTTCATCGACATCTGGATTCATTCACTGCACTTATGCCTTTCATTGGCACAATATTTACAATACTCATTATGATCAAGTTTTTTTCATTGAAATGACAATATTTGAGGCCTGTGCATATGCCGCATATCCATCAACAAGTGGAACGCCTCTGGCAGTCTCGCCTGCATTACGCGATTTAATATAGCAGCAGTGCTAACTTTGAAAACTACTATAAAATAATCGTTCACAAAAACACCATTCATATAATGACTTAATACCACGTTCATTGACCATAAATGACATTTGAACGGTGACTAAAGACTTGTCAACTACACCCATGTCCACATTTCATTCACTGTCTCCATAAACTTTCAAAGTTATGATGGCAATTCAACAATTACCCCAACATGGCCTAAGTTTATTGACCTTAACTGACCTTTGACCTTGGTTTTGTGACCTGAAACTCACAGGGGATGTTCAGTGATACTTGATTACTCTTATATCCCAAGTTTTATGAACTAGATCCATAAACTTTCAGAGTTAGGATGGTAATTTAACAAATACCCCCAACACAGCCAAAGTTCATTGACTTTAAATGACCATTGAGCATGGTCATGTGACCTGAAACTCTCACAGGATATTCAGTGGTACTTGATTAACCTAATGTCTAAGTTTCATGAACTAGATCCGTAAATTTTCAAAGTTATGATAGTAATTCAACAAATACCCCCAACTTGACCAAAGTTCATTGACCCTAAATGACCTTTGACCTTGGTCACGTGACCTGAAACTCAAGCAGGATGTTTACTAATACTTGATTAACCTTATGCCCAAGTTTCATGAACTACGTCCATATACTTTCTAAGTTATGTCATTTCAAAAACTTAACCTTTGGTTAAGATTTTGAAAATAATTCTCCTAACATGGTCTAAGTTCATTGACCCTAAATGACCTTTGACCTTGGTCATGTGACCTGAAACTCAGGCAGGATATTAAGTAATACTTTATTAACCTTATGTTCAAGTTTCATGAACTAGGTCCATATACTTTTTAAGTTATGATGTAATTTCAAAAACTTAACCTTAGGTTAAGATTTGATGTTGACGCCGCCGCTGCCGCCGCCACCGCCGTCGCCGTCGGAAAAAGCGGCGCCTATAGTTTCGCTCTGCTATGCAGGCGAGACAAAAACCACTGGACACGACTTTGGTGAAAATACCATCATACGCACAGGCTCTTCCTTCACATTTACAGAGCCACAGAATTCAAACAAGACTAATATTCACAACATTACTGGCACAAATTATTGCTTTGTATAATGCAATGGCTGTGCTAATCTATTAGAACCCCTTGATACCAACCAGTATATTGTATGAATATTGCACTGGAAAGTTACTTGCCCTGAAACCAGATGCAAATCATACTCACTATATCAAAAATGAAATATGCAGGGAGTATATTGCATGCCAAAATTTTACAAGAAAATGGGGGGGGGGGGGTATTTGTTAGAAGAATAAGGTTGTTACATTCAAGATGAAAATTTACCGGGTTTCTCCTACATGTACAACACGGCACACTGGAAATGTACTGCATTGCAAAAGAGTGCAATCTTGCATCGCAACAATACTGGTACTTTTCGAGAATATGGCAACAGTGGCATTTTTATATTGATTGCAAGAATATTTTTACATCATAGCAATAAAAAGTAAAATTTTCCAGAACATATATTTCCTCTGAGCTTTGCAATGGATTCTGAAATAACATTTCAATATATACAATGATTTTGAATGTGAAACAGGCGATTGCACATTGATCTTAATATAACCTATTAAATTTGATTGATAAACTTCATGTACGGACCACCATCTTACAGCAGAGAAAAAAAGGATATTTGTAAACTTATTTGTCATTTGGGACCCCCACTTCAATGGCCATTCATGATTTCTCAATTGTAAAGACTGTCGCACACCTTATGATTGGTCTGCCACCCATTTCGGAATGGAAATGTAGTAAGACGTGATGTGAAAATTGAAACATGGAACATATCACTGTGTAAGGTTCTAAATCATTGTATGAATATTGATGTTCATATCTGCAACTACTCTTCCATCCTTTTATTAATAAAAGCGAAATGGTTACCTATTAGTCATTCATTAAATTGGCTACAATTTTGCATCATCCAAAATTTTTATTATTCTTACAGTTCATGTGAACCTCTTATAAAAAAGATACTTGTTCAGTTCCAGAAAATAAGCAAAAAGCGATTTGTTCAAAAATCAGATTGAGGACCAGTCGTAAGGTGTGCGGAGGTCTTGAGGCATCTACATGCATCTTGACTTCTTTATCCATTAAGCATCTATCAACGCATCATCAGTGAGCAGCAAACTACTCATTGGAAAATTGGCATGATAGCAGTCATTGGTCATCTATCTAGCGATGTCTATCAATAGGCATCCAAACTACTCCATTCTTTGAGGATTGGTGATGGTCAGTCACTGATGTCAACGCAGTAGTTTTGGTATGCAGCTGTCATCAATGTGGCGGCCATACTAGACAATGGAGATGACCAGTCATCTGGACAGTGACCTTGCTTGACTGCAAGAGTACATGTAAGTGTAGTCTTTGGTCATCCACATATCATTGTCTGATGCCAACAATATGCAGGCAAGGCTCCATAAGCAAAGGCGAGTCACTGGTCATCTGCATGTACTTGGCAGTGGTCATCAAACTGACGGGGTCACTCCTACGGTCAATCATCGACATCAATGCCCCAATCATCATCACCCCAGCCATCCGCATCCTGTCACAATGAAACAAATATTCACTTTAAGCACAGGGAAATGGAGAAGTTGTTAACTTGGTTGTAAAGAGCATGTGTAAATTACACATTGATTTCTAACATGCACACAATCGCAAGATATCTTACAATTTTTACACTCACAGAAGCAAAAAAAATGATACTAATGTAGTGGTGGTTTTTAACCACTACCAATAACTTCTCATCCAACTAATCAAAGCACTGCATGGTATGGTCAATGAGTAATGGCTGCTTATATTATACAAGGAGTGTCTTGGAGACTTGTATTACAATCAAATGAATATGTCTGAATCATAATATCTAATTTAATTGCCTTTTATACAGCGCGCAACTAGACATTTAACTGAAACTCTGAGTCATACTTAAATCTTTGTGAAACACCCACCTGGAAATGATACACTAAGGTTAATCATCTTACCTCATCTCCGTCATTGGCAACAGCAAAGGACAGTGCTCCAGATGTATGCTCATCTTTGGATGAGTCCTTCCTTACTGTTGATTTGGCTGCATCAGAGGAAACCTTTGAAATAAAGCTGAGTTTAGGTGCCAGCTCTGCAAACAGATCATCTTCAGGGTCTGGCCTTGACTTTAGCTTAACTTCTGGTATATCATAGATACCAAAGTCTTGATTCGGGTTCAGAGTTGATTTTTGTAATTTCATTGTTGATTGGAGTGCAGTTCTTGTTGTGGATTTAAATGTAGCTGTTTTGGATTCCTTGGGTTTTACGGTCTCAGCAGTCTTTGGCGCAGGAGTTTCCTTCTGGGGAGGCACCATGTCTTTGAGTTTCAGAGGTTTGCCAGTGCCTTTGAGAGATGTTATGGATTTCTTTGGTGATGACTGATCAGATACGGATCTCGACCAGTCGCTGCTCCAGTCTGCTGCGTGGGCAGAGTTCGGTTCGGAGCTTGGAATGGGTTCCGTGGGTGTTCTAACAGGGCTTTCGATTGGTCGGTTCTGTCCAGGGTTGTCTGTATCCTCCCAATCTGACCAATCCTCTTCAGGCTCCGTACCATCTTGTGTTGCGTTCTTCCCTGTCATTTCCTCGCTCTCAAGAGTTTCATCGGGATCTGTTGCCGGAATGTTTGTTGGGGATGCTGCTGGGGGGTCCTCTCCCAGTGGATAAGCACCATTATCAATGCTGCCCTCTGGTGACAGACGATGAGCAAGACTACCAAGCTTTTCTTTATCTGGGGAGAGTGGTGCTAAACATGGAAATAGAATATTTGAAAATATATTTCTTGGGCATTTGAAGATTTTAAAACATTTTATCCAGAATTGTAGAGTACTAAAAACATATTGTAAACAACTTTTGCAAAAATTAGAATACTTTAATAGTTCTGATATTGATAAGATTTAGACCATTGTATATTTCTAACCTCAACTTTTTTCCTTTTTGCTTCGTATTTTATTGCATTTTTTCAATTACAGGTATTAAGAATCACAATATTTACATTAAAAAATAACAACCATCCCTCATAAAGCCCCAAAGAATATAAGAATAAAAATTGTGTCTCTCCTTCAGCCTTACTCCACAGGCTCTTGGGGAGGGCTCCTCCTTCCTTGGGGTTACTCTATAAGCTTTGCTTTTTCTAGCCCAATCTATATTATTTACCTCTATACTTCATGTTGTATATATTTTGTTTATTGTCATCAAGCATAAATTTGTCAATAATTTGATGTGCATAAATAAATAATATGTATTTGAATAACAAGAAATATAGATAGTAAAAGTTGAATAAAACAAATCTGTGAATCAGTTCGTATAATTACTTAATAAACAATAAATTCAGGTTAAAATTATTAAAAAGAACCCCAATAAAACAAGCAAATTGTACCTTTGGCTTTATTTTCCATCACTGCCTTCCTCTTCTCCTCCCTCTCTCTCCTCCTCTGCTCGTTCTTTATCCTCATCTCCTCTCTCCTCTTCTCCCTCTCTGCTTTCCTTGCTGTGGAAACCATCACATCCTCTCCAACGGCCACGCCCGTCTCAGAGGACGTCTCCTCCTCCTCAACCTCGAGATTGCTCCCCACTGCTTCCCCCTTGGTGGGGTAGGATCCTGGTGGAGACATGGGACTGGGCTCCACACCAGGGAGGGTGATGACTCCACTCACAGCTGTCAGCTTGGGAATGTTGAGCATCTCTTTGATATTGCTTGTTTTTTTAGGAAACTGATAATAAAACACATACCGTGGGTTCAAGTAACCAGTACAAGGGGTATTATATGTTATGCAGGAATTTACGAATAACTGTATATGAAGGGCTAACTGAGGTATATATACCAACAGTTTTTACAGATATATTCAAGAGATTGTAATTTAATTACACGTGAATGAGAATCAATTATGAATGGAAATCTATATTCCAAGTTTTTAAAGAGTCATCTGTACAAACAGCTTCATGTCACATCCACTGGAGATAATTTCTGCAAAGGAGCAGTGGACAAATTTTTATCCGTGTATATATTATAAATTAATAACATGAAATTGAATTGATGTGACACAATGAAAGATGTGTGATTAAGCAAGACAAAAATGTAAAATGCACTGAAAAGACGCATAATGATATTGATGTTTCGGTGCAGAGTATAATTAGAGGAAGGTCAACATTGAGTTTGGATATTGCACTTTCATACTTTGCAGGGTTTGATAGATATTGAAAGCTGAAATATCATCTGAAAATAATAATTTTTTTTTCAAATAACCTTTTTTGAGAATATATGACGAGGAGTTGTAAACAAATTTGAAAAATAATTTACAGTATTAAACATGTCCTACATTTTGCTAATTTGTTTATGTGATGCACAGGACCATCGGCCTATTTTCATTTCCATTCATAATCTTCTCCCCCTTAATGAAATAAAGCAAATGGTTAATCAGAACTTTTAAAAATATCCTGACTACTTCAAAAGGCTCATTTTCAGAGCAATGACTGTTCAACTTCACCTCTATAACTGGAATTCCGTTCACAAATATATTTTGTTACAATTAAAATACTTAATTACGAAGTTTGAAAAAACGTTACATTAAGATAGGTATTGAACTAAAACAATCACAAAAATTCCACATACCTTGGGACGGCCTTCCACAAAATATTTTATCCTCTCTCCACCAACGACGACCTCTGGTCCAAGAAGATGAACAAGTTCTGCCAAGGCACGTAGACTGTCTGCTACCAGATTAGTGTGATGGTCCTTCAAACCTAACAAAAGCTGATATTAAAGGAAAGAGATTAAACATTGTATGACAGTTGTGGTTAATATTAAAAATCAGTTTTAACAGAATTAAATATTATAGGAGGGCTCTGATGACAGGGTAATCTGTAAAATGGGCTATTCCAATGTAATGTGCGCTATATAAAAGCAGATCTAAATATCATTATTATTATTATTATCATAATAATATGCAACACTTTATAGTGAATAATTCAAAGTTTTAAGCGCCCCATACTATTACCCCGGCTTTGGCACAGCTACCTTGATCAGGTGCTCGAGCATGCAAGAAATTCCTTCTGACCAGGCACATATTTCCTACACCTGGGCAGAGAGTGGCAATTGTAGATACCAGGCATGAGAATGACTTTCTTGAAAAATATCTGAAAGGAAATCAAACCTACGGACGGGGTTCCAGGGGCAGCGCCCCTGGCGGGGTCCAGGGACAGCGCCCCGGCGGAGGTTCAGGGGACGCTGCCCCCTGAAGCTCCTGGGTTTTAGCATTTAAAGGGGGTATAGGAAGCCATTCTGGAGTACCAATTGTGTTTGTCTCCAGTGGCATGCTGACGCAGTGTTTTAAGACCTCCGTTGCCATACCTTATGCTGTCATTGCACCATAAGCACCAAGCTTCACCGGGATTGTACAGCTTACAATCCCCGGCCAAATGTTGATCAGAAGTGCCTTCCAAAATTATATGGTCACACCACGACCAGTTCCATCTATTTTTTACGTATTTATTTATCTCTTTCGGGTCAGCTTCTCCCCCATCGCGATCAACGAACTTCGGTGTGGATGCCGCCATTTTGATACTAGAGACTGAATTAAAGCCACCGCACGATTTTCGCTCGCATCGTTCATGTCAGTGGTGCGACCGAAGTAGTGCGCGGTGCAGTCTAGCGCTCCGTGCGTGTTGCGGCTTGATCGATCAGTGCGTTCCCTGCCGGCGCGGCCCGGTAAGGATTCAGCCTCGCGGTGACTCGCTACCCCCCAGACCCTACCCCCCAAATATTATATCAAATTCACATCGAACTCGGCGACCACAGATTTTGATGAAAAAAAATCGGAATTCCGATAAAAATCGGACAATTCTCATGCCTGAGATACAGGCCTCGCCAAAGGACATGAGTACCATAATGAGATTTGAACCCTGGACCTTGTGGTTCAAAGAGATTTATCTACTGAGCATGTAACATCCCATTGTAGGTATAACCCCTGATTTAAACCAAAGTGTAACTTGGTACAATGCACTGAAGGTCCTACAATGAAGGAGTTTAATCTGTTGACTCTATTGCATACTATGAAACATTCCCCAGGGGAGGGTTTCACTTTGTCATTTGATAAGTTGTCAGGAGAGCGTTCCATGAAAGGACTTATCGGAAGTTTTATCTGACAAGTCCCATTTTATCCAACAGTGCTTCTCAGCCAATCAAAATCAAGGGAAGTTTTCAGGTCTGACCAATTGTCAGATGAAACAAGTGGGGTGCCTCTGGCAGTCTCGCTTGAAATTACACGATTCGATATAGCAGTAGTGCTGACTTTGAAAACAGCTATTGAATAATTATTCACAAAAGAAAACATTCATATAATAATAAAATGTCCATTGACCAAAAATGACCTTTGACCATTATCATGAGACCTAAAGACATATGTGCAAATAAATCATTTATACTTTCTCTGGTTTTAATTGGCTGAGAAGCATTGTTACTATGGGCACTCTCTGATAAAATGGGACTTCTCAGATAGTATGACCGACAGGTCCTTTCATGAAATGCACCCCTGGTTGCAGTAGCCAACAGATTAACTAGAAAAACAACATCAAATTACCTGAGGCAGTATGACCCTCCTCAAAGTTCCTTCATCAAAGAGGTCCACAAAACTAGAAAAATACTGCAGGATGAGACTGCGGACGTGCATCTCCCTTGACGGAAAGACCTGAGCAATGATAGGAATCATGTGACGCTGAAACATATCCAGAGGCAGTATGGGATTGATGCGGCCAGGTAGGAACTCGGGGTTCTTCTTAGACTCTGACACAAAATGAATGAGATGAATACAGAGTTACATGTACAGATGTAGAAATATTTTTACTTGATCGATTGTGAGATAAAACTGCAAGAACTCTATGTGTATTCCTAATAACTTATACGAATGACAGTTTTTTTGTTTTTTTCAGATAACCTTAAGTTCTGTTCAAAAGCTTGCATTGCACTTATGGAAGAATCCTTGGCTTGGAAATTTCACATGATTTTTTTAAAGCAGCACTTGTCCCTTGTTTCTGATGGGAAGGCAAAATAAAAAATGCATTTGTATTGCTCATTGATTAAAATCCACACGTAATGTACCACAATAAATCATATCAGTTAAGTCATGGCAGTCTTATTACCAAAATTCTGAACGGTTCAAATTTTTTTTTTGGCGATAAACTACAACAAGTGGAGCGCCTCTGGCAGTCTCACCTGCATCACGCGATTCAATATAGCAGCAGTGTTGACTTTGAAAACTACTATAAAATAATTATTCACAAAATAAACACCATTCATATAATGATACAATACTACGTTCATTAACAATAAATGACATTTGACCTTGATCATGCAACCTAAGACTTATCAGTGATACTTGATTACCCCTATATCCACATTTTATAAACTAAATCTATAAACTTTGAAAGTTATGACAGCAAAGTAATAATTACCTCCAAAATGGCCACAGTTCAATGACCTTAAATGACCTTTGACTTTGGTCATGTGACCTGAAACTCACATGAGATATTCAATGATACTTGATTACTCTATGTCCAAGTTTTATTAACTAGATCCATACACTTTCAGAGTTATGATGGTTATTCAACAAATACCCCCAACATGGCCAAAGTCCACTGACCTTTGACCTTGGTCATGTGACCTGAAACTTGCACAGTTACCTGATTACTCTTATCCCTAAATAGACTGGGCTATTTCGATGCCTAAGAAGACTGGAGGGGGGGGGGGCTGATTCAGCCCCCCTTTATGATCTCGGTCGTCGATTGCGCGATCGCGACAGAACTTGGCACGCATGTTACTAATGGCATAATCTACAAAACTACAAGATCAAATTCTTCGGAAAATCTCATTGCTAATTAATTAGGCTAATTTATGCCTAAAATCAAAAGTTTGCTTTAATTAACTAAATAATGCCCCTAAAATGTTAATTTTTGGTACACAGACACTTTATATGAATCTGATCAAATGTACTAAAAAAATTTTCAAAATCACATTTATTTTCTTATGTATTTTATTGTTTTCTAAATTTCTTATGAATTTCTTTGTTTTTCGACTTTCTGTTTTTTATTGTTTTTTCAATGGAAATTGTCGGGGACTTTATTTTGACCATAAATAAGATGGAATTAATTGATTTCAATCAGTAAAAGGAAAAATAATGGTACATTTATGAATTTTGGCTAAAAACACTATTTGCATTGGATTTGTACACAAATTCACGTTTTTGTGCAATTTTGGGTCTGCATGCCCTTACAAAAAATTTCGGAACCACGTACCCAGGGGTCGCAAATTTGGTCTCAAAAGTTGCGTCAGACTTTAATGTTAAAAGTCAGTGAGCGACGCGGTAAAAAAATTTCGCGTGGCGGATTTATTACGAAAAATGTCGAGGGGGTGAATCAGCCCCCCCCCCCCGTCTTCTTAGGGTTATGTCCAAGTTTCATGAATCAGATCTATAAACTTTCAAAGTTAAACTTATAATGGTAATTCAACAGATAACCCCAACATGGCCAAAGTTCATTGACCTTTGACCTTGGTCATGTGACCTGAAATTTGCACAGGATGTTCAGTGATACTTGATTCTCTTAAATGTCTCTTGACTCTTAAATGTCCAAGTTTCATGAATCAGATCCATAAACTTTTAAAGTTATGATGGTAATTAAACAAATACCCCCAACTTTGCCAAAGTTCATTGACCTTAAATTACCTTTGACCTTAATCATGTGACCTGAAACTCGCACAGGATGTGTAGTAATACTTGATTACTCTTATGTCCAAGTTTCATGAATCAGATCCATAAACTTTTAAAGTTATGATGGTATTTCAACAAATACCCCCAATTTGGCCGAAGTTCATTGACCCTAAATGACCTTTGACCTTGGTCATGTGACTCAAAACTCAGGCAGGATGTTCAGTAATACTTGATTAACCTTATGTCCAAGTTTCATGAACTAGGTCAATATCTTTTCCAAGTTATGATGACATTTCAAAAACTTAACCTTAGGTTAAGATTTTGATGTTGACTCCCCCAATATGGTCTAAGTTCATTGACCCTAAATGACCTTTGACCTTGGTCATGTGACTAATAAACTCAGGCAGGATGTTCAGTAATACTTGATTAACCTTATGGCCAAGTTTCATGAACTAGGTCCATATACTTTCTAAGTTATGCTGTCATTTCAAAAACTTAACCTTTGGTTAAGATTTGGTGTTGACGCCGCTGCCGTCGGAAAAGAGGCGACTTTAGTCTCACTCTGCTTCGCAGGTGAGACAACAAGCAAATCTTGGCGTTTGTAATGGATCACAAGACAATGGGAACAAGGTTTAATCCTTTACACTGGGGCTTTACCTCTGCGTGGTGTCAGAAGGTGAGGAAAGAGCATATTGACAGCGACAGGCTCGGCCATGACGAAACTGTCAAGGATTGGCGTGAGGAGTCTGGAGGCTACCAGCTGAGCCGGGAGACGGTAGAGATGAGGGGCTAATCCTTCAAAGAATACAGTCTTCTCCACCTCACTCTTCAAGACCAACTTGTGTAGGAAGCTTATGATGTCAAGAAAGTCGTTCCTAAAGGCAAAATAATCAAACGTACAACGATGGAGTATTCAAGAACAGACATCTAAACAATATCTCTAAAATCTCCATTTTCTTTTCGAAGGTGCACACACCAATGCCTAGATCACCTTTTTCACCAGTGTAAACAAGAATTTTTATTCTGACATGGGTTCCGTAACATAAAGGTTAGCGATTGGTCGTATGCTTGATTTTCATTATTGATTGTACGGAATGTTGTGGTCAATGGAATCAATCGTAAAGATATTCTTCTATGATGGTTCATAAGGTTTGTGTTTACAGGCCTGTGATCTTCTTTGTGTAGGTACATGTACACACAGAATTGTTTCAAAGGCTCTACAGTCACATGAAAGAAGCAACATTATTTTAGTATTTAAACCTCTGAACACAAACCATTGTGTTAGAATGTTGAACACAAATTATGTTTTACAACGATCAAATAGTTACCCCCATCACATACACTTTCTTTTATCTACCTCCCCTGTATCTTCCTCTCCCTTCTCCACTTTACAACTGCCAGTCATTCAGTCTGGGGTAGTTTCCTCTCCCCCTCTCTTTTTAAACTTTACACTCCATCCATCCATCATCATTAACCCCCAACCTGTACCCTTACACTTATCTACCTCTTCTCTCTTCCTCTCTATCCTCCACTTTATAACAGCCAGTCTGTATGTCTGGGTTTTTTCTCAACACTTTCACTGTCTCTCTCTTATCTTTCTCACAATCCATCCATCAACCCACTCCTTTATTTCTATCTGTATGTCTATCTGTCTATCTGCACACCTGTCTATCTCTGACTCTTTATCTTTGTGTCCCTCATTCCCTTTTCATTTTTATATATCTGTGCACACTTCATCAAAACTGAGGGTGGGATATAATCGGTAAAAAATACCAATAAAGGAGTTCTTACCTGAACATTTCATCTGGTAGAAGTGTCTTTAGCTTTGGTCTATGCTTTGGTTCAGGGTTCAGAAACTGCTCTTCCATCTTGACAGAGAAAGATGAACTTATACTTCCTGTTGTTCAACAAAAAATGAATAAAATCAGTTTGTGCATGAACAAAAACACTTTCGTCAATACAAGGATTAAGATTGAATCCAACCCAATAGACATTTGATATAGAGCCCTTTCCTTTTGGTTACAAATCACTGCAAGAATTGATGATTTAAGATATTGGTAATAACGAAACAGAATCCACCAAATCAATTGTAATTATTTATCTTTCTATTCATCTGTCTCATCATCTACTTCTACATTGTGGTTCCGTAGATAATTTTGCTAATTTTAGAGCAAAGCCAGTCTAATACCAATACAGATACATGTATTCCTTCAATCAATATCATATACCCGTTAGATACTAAGCTCCTATGTATGTGGGCTGGAGTCGAAGGAATTTTGCAGCGGGTTAAACAGCTTAAGTGCATGTGTAGAATACAACCAACTGTTTATTAAAGAGACAAAGAAAAACAAATAGGGTGTTAATACTTACCAAGGTCACCGAGATATTCAAGAAGGGTGAGAGCTAATGCACCAAACCCGTAAGCATCTCTAGCATGACCTATACTAGGGCCTATAGAGGTTTTTACTCCCTCTTCTTTTTCCTCTGGTGGTATGGCTTGAGAGTTCCGAAGTGGTCTGCTCTGATTTAAGAACTACCATTTAAAAAAGAGAGGGAATGTATATATTAAATTACTTTCTTACAAATGTAATTGGCAGTTTTGGTATAGCATACATTGCATAGAATTAATTTTCATTTTTTGCAGAAGTACATGCAGAATATTTGAATACAATTTTGTGGAAAGTTCAGTCCTTAGAATACCATAGCAAATCTTTTTATCCGGAATATCAATTCAATTTGATTTGGAACAAAGCCATTTGTAACACTCTGGACAAAAACATCAGTATTTACTCAAGTATGAATAAATACAATGTACTTTTATGTGTCATAGATCTGAATCTGATAGTGACTTTGGAACATCTATCAACACTAAAAGATCTATTTTATATTTTGAAGTATCAATTTGACAGATTTATTTAACAGAGTAATTTTTAACACAAGGTATAGTAAGGTACATTTAATAAAACAAACTCAAATCTTTTATCTGTAGAAAGCCACTTTATAAAATGCAGGATTTCAGTAACCTTTCCCTGATTCTCCACTGCTGCAGAAATGAGAAGATAGTATAGAAATCTATTTTCAAAGGAGATAGTTGGAAATACATGTACATGTATACGCCAGAATGCTTGTGGAGAACAACAAAGTTCAATTAAAATCAAATTCAGGCTAAACTGAAATCACATTAATTTCATTACCACTTGCTTTTTCTCATGTACCTAACGCAGGAAATAACTTGAGGGACCACACTATATACCGACGTGCATTTTTCTGATCTTAATTTGCTCATTACTCTGTAATTAAACATTTTCCTGAAAAATGGTTTGGCAGTTATCATTTATTCATGTTTCTTTTTTTTTTATTCTGTGTATACTTTCTTAAATTCTGTGAACATTTTATTTTGTTTGTTACCAGTACCAGACTTTATCTTTAAAAGGGAAAACATGCTGAGTAACAATCTTGCTGCAAGACAAGGTGGCTGGACATTCATTTGCTTCCTACTGCTAGAGTCACACCACAAATCAACAGATATTACACCATTGGAAATAACGCTCTGGGTCCCGTAACACAGCTTAGCGACTAATCATATTCATTATTTTCACAATTGTACATTGTAGCCAATACAATCAACCGTAAAAAGAATGTTCTACGATGATTTCTCAGCTTTGTGTTTTTGGCCCATGGAGTTGATTTTGTTGGTTTGGCTTTAGGCATCAAGATATATTTACCTGCAAAGTTGCATCTTCAAATTTACATAGATGTTCCATACCCCCTAGCCTCCAACCACCATCAGAGCAGCTCACATAGATGGATGACATGCACACATTGTTATGGGACACGCCTCCCTGCAATTAAAATTAAAGATTACTTTGATGACATAGAGTACTTGTATGTGCAATAAAAGAAAAAATAAACATTAGCAAAGGTTTGACAAAATCAAAGAATAACATCGCCATGATTTGTTTTCTTTTCAAATTTTAATTCATGACATCATCTGTGAACAGTGCTCAGCCTCATTGGGGTGTTATATAAATTCAATAAATTCCCTTTTTTTTTCATGGATGAGGATTTTTTCTGACAGAAGCAGCTAGGAAATGATATCCGATTACATAAGTAATGCACATTTAAAATATTCACTAAATTCTGAGAAAATGGAATAAAAAATATTTTTTTAATGGAATTTATATTACCTGACATAAGAAGAGCTGCTCCGCTAGTACATGACATCACAAAACCAAAACTTAAAAAATCCATACTTATCTTTTGTTGATCTTTTTAAACATTGCAAAAAATTCACCAATAAGTTTATGTTGTTTTTCTGCTCATTATCAAAACTAACCATTACACAAACAGGCACATGTAGGCCTATACAATATACATGTGCACACAGCTTACCCTATCATGAAGAAAACTGAGAGCCTCAATGATATTATACATCCCAGCACATATCTCCTCTGGACTCAGCATCTCGATGACCAACTCCAGAGGTTTGACTTGTTCCGTTACTAGGTAGGTACTGTCAACATTGTTACAGGATGCAAAGAACTTGAGAATTGTGGGGTGACGCAGTACCTTGAGTTGCTAAAAGGCAAATGAACAGATTAAGAATAAAAAGTAAAACATAAGAAAACAAAATGCAACATTCTTTAGAATTTAAAACCTAGTAAATGTATATTCCAGTGAAAAAGTGCAGTTATATTGATCCCAACTGTACTGTTTACTTCTGCCGTAAACTTTGAATTCTGATTAAAAATAAATATTATCAAAATAATTATTTATAACAATTCAAATTTTTTTATTTGTTAAATAATAATTTTTATCTATAGTTGGATCTTCAAAGCTGCATTTTGTAACATTGCTCATCAAATGTACGTCATAACGAAGCATTTCAAGGCTCAAGCCTATTGTATTGTGGTGTTTATGAATGGATACACGAGATCGGTCTGGTAAACAACCTCTCATTTTTCATATTTATACTACATGTAAGAGATTTTTCACACCTTCATACATATGATGGTTTACAGATAAATAAAATCAAGCATATCGCTGTTTTTTCCCCCATTTAGGTTGATTTTTTCCTGTTTTGGTGCATTTCAGGCCAAAATGGAATAATAATCTTTATTTTGGACAATATCTTTTTATATATTTTTATGAAATAAAGACAAAAATCGTTGAGCCCCGACAGGGAGATTTTGCATTGTTAACCCCCAAATGGTGGCTGCACGATATAGGGACAGTGATTTTCCGTTTCTAAAAATTGCCTTTTCCGTTTCAGAAAATCTCAAATTCCTTTTCAGCATGTCTGAAAACGGAAATTCCGTTTCCCCATAGACTTTGTGTACATAAAAAAAGTGACAATTCCGTTTACATAGAAAACCAATACGCAATGAGTAGCGCGATGTCAAAATGCTAGCGCTGGTCAAAATTTGCATCCACCAATGTACTAAATTCGCTTTAAAATCCATTTTAATCGAAGAGATTCGAGTTAAAAAACTATTTAGAGAAACATATTCAACATTAATACATCCTCACCTTTCATATTATTAGCATTATTTTATGGTTACATGGGATTTTATTGCTGATTTGGGGACTTTTCGGACATCGTTTTGAGCAGTCGACGACTTCCGCTTATCCGCCATGTTGGATATGTTGAATCACCGTGATCATTGTATTATGACCGAACGCAGAGGGCGTATTCTGCCTTATATGCGGACGTCAGTGTAAACTAATTTAGATACGATCGAGTGATGGAGGGGCTCGAGTGTAGTTACGATGTGTTGATTGTCATGATTGTTGTTGCAAAGTGAGATCGTGTTTTTTTCAGTTGATATTCGTATTTTGTTGAGGATTTGGGATTAATTTCTGTTGAAATTTTGTGCATTTTGAGAAGTTTTCCGTGATTTTCCGTTTCAAAAGGCCGATTCCGTGAATTCCGTCCGTTTTCCGCGATTGCGGAAAATCACTGTCCCTAACGATAGCGAGCCCTATGTGTACGAGGAGAAATATAAAAAAAATTTAAAGGTCAAGTCCACCTCAGAAAAATGTTGATTTGAATCAATAGAGAAAAATCAGACAAGCATAATGATGAAAATTTTATCAAAACCGGATGTAAACCAAGAAAGTTATGACATTTTAAAGTTTCGCTTATTTTTCACAAAATAGTTATATGCACAATTCAGTCACGTGCAAATGAGAGAATAGATGATGTCACTCACTCACTATTTCTTTAATTTTTTTATTGTTTGAATTATACAATATTTCAATATTTCAATATTTGACGATAATGACCAACTTGACTGAACCATAAAATGTTAAACAATGGTAATTCCACATGTTCAGGGAGAAATTAACACTTGTTTCACAGGATAATGAGAAAAATAGAATATTTCATATAATAAAATACAAAAGAAATAGTGAGTGATGTCATCAGTTCCCTCATTTGGATACCAACCAGGATGTGCATATATTAACTGTGAAATTTAAGCGAAACTTTAAAATGTCATAACTTTCTTATTTTACATCAGATTTTGATGAAATTTTTAGTGTTATGCTTGTTGGATTTTTCTCTTTTTATTAAAATCAACTGTTTGTTGGGGTGGACTTGTCCTTTAAAAAAACTCCTCAAAACAGACGGCTGCCAGCTGTCGAGACTTAGTCTTAGACTCGTCTTTCTTAGTTAGGGAAGTTAAGCCTAGCCCTAGTAGTAGTGTTACAAATCAAAATTTGCTGATAAGCAATGAAATTAAAAACACAAAATTTATTTGACAGAAATGCCTAACTCCCCCCCCCCCCCCCCCCCTAGCCTGGAGGCGTCTGGGGAGTGAAAATCATAGTACTAACGTACGCTCACTCCCCACTGATGCCTGGCTTCCTTGAGCATTGGTCTACACACACACTAGATTTTCCCACGGTGAGAGTGGACCTAAATTATAAGTTAGAGTTAGGATTTTTACCCCAAACTACTGTACATGGGCCAAAACTAAGTTTTCCCCCCAAATTTAATATATTTGTATATATATTCCTTCATAGATATTATGAATATGAAAAATAATTAAGAGCACGAGCGTTGACTTACCAAGTCTGTTTTGGTCGCCATCTTGATCTCTTTGTTATCGATACCTAGATACCACACGTGTGTATAGCTGCCAATTTAAATTTAAAAAATACTTGCATCGGCCGATAAATATTTTTGATCGTAAAATACTTGTCTCGGTTGATAAATATTCTAAAATTGCTTCATGATATTTATCAAGCGAGGCAAGTATTTTGCGATCAAAAATATTTATCGGCCGATGCAAGTATTTTTTAAATTTAAATTGGCAGCTATACACACGTGTGGTATCTAGGTATCGATAACAAAGAGATCAAGATGGCGACCAAAACAGACTTGGTAAGTCAACGCTCGTGCTCTTAATTATTTTTCATATTTATAATATCTATGAAGGAATATATATACAAATATATTAAATTTGGGGGGAAAACTTAGTTTTGGCCCATGTACAGTAGTTTGGGGTAAAAATCCTATCCCTAACTTATAATTTAGGTCCACTCTCACTGTGGGAAAATCTAGTGTGTGTGTAGACCAATGCTCAAGGAAGCCAGGCGTCAGTGGGGAGTGAGCGTACGTTAGTACTATGATTTTCACTCCCCAGACGCCTCCAGGCTACCCCCCCCCCCCCCCCCCCCCGAGGACTGAGTAAGACTCATCTGCCCAATCATTAGACTTTCATTATCAACACAAAAAATATTGATATTCCAATTTCCATAAATAATTCAATTTTGATTTTTTGTTTTCTAGAAATTAGTCTTCCTACAAATTTACTTTTGCAGCATGTTGATAAATTTCTTGGTGTTCTTTATCTTCATCATGTTTGTGAACAAAAACAGATACTCTCGAACCATCTGGCCTCTTGGCGGGATGAATTCTCCAATCTTGCGCCGATGCAGAATCTGGAAGCGGATCCTCCAACGTACAGCCGGAAAGTGCACTGCTCTCCACGCCCATGCTTCCCCGTGAGCGTCTTGTCCCGATCCACTCGCTTGGGCTTGGCGACAACGCAACGTCAACGCCTAACTTGCAGTCAGAGATCGCTGTTGGATTCAACTTATTCAACACAATTATCCGCTTTATACACAAGTAGATGTACAGCTACAGATCTTTTCAAAGTCGTGTATAAATACCGATCAGATCTATAAGAGATAAATGTTCGGTTCATGCTCAGCTCTTTTGACTAACTTGATGACATGGAAGTCGCCATCTTCAGTTCCTGAATTTGCTGCTAGCGCCCTCTAATTAACTCTCAGCTTCTCGCACATCAGCTCAGGAAATTTGGGTAAAATAAAAAAGAATCAATGAACAATTTTTTTTTTTTTTTTTTTTTTTTTTTTGGGGGGGGTATACTCTTCATGTCCACTTGGTCTATTGACAGACTGTCTAGTCTAGTAAGTTGTTTATACTTTGTTAAATCTGGGCCCCATTTTATAAAAAAGTTGCCTCTAATATTTATCAACTCTTGCTGCTGCTGCCGGAGTGTCAACTTTCATTGGATGGAAGGGCCAATCAAGAAGCAAAATATTAACTGTATGATAATTGACATGGTAGGTTTTTTGTATGTTTTATCGAAATGAGTCATTATAATTGCTCATTTCTAAGGAATGATTGACATTCCAACAAGACATGCTATCATATCAACCTTTTTTAATGAAATGAGGCCTCGTCCCTGGTTCATATCATGCAGAATAAGTAAATATTAGACAAAATAAAGTGAATGGTATTTATGGAAAACAATATTCATTTAGACCGAATTTTTAGTAGACAACACCACGTATAGCTAGGCTATTAGCCTACGAGCTAAGATTTGACAATGTTGGACAGCCGAAACGGAAATAGATAAAGTGATTGTATTTTTCTTATATATATGTGCCCTAATTATGACCCCACTTTGATTATCTTAAGCTTTTCCTTCATAATATATATGACCCCACTTTGATTATCTTAAGCTTTTCCTTCATAATATATATATATATATATATATTATTATGAAGGAAAAGCTTATATTATGAAGGAAAAGCTTAAGATAATCAAAGTGGGGTCATAATTAGGGCACATGTAAGAAAAATACAACCACTTTATCTATTTCCGTTTCGGCTATCCAACATTGTCAAATATATATATAATAATATAATTTGTATATACATGATATTTATATTGGTCTCCTTTTTTCATCACTTGGGTAATCCTCGGGACGGTCATCACATCCCTGACCCCCCCCCCCCCCATCCCGGGCCGCTTTTCATGACCAACTTTGACGAGGGAAACAAAACTCAGTGTGGATGTTATTGTTTTTTCTTCCGAAATTCTGAAAGGCGTCTTGTTCTTGAAGGAAATTGTTACTTTCTGAGATTAGATTTGGGATATTGATTCTCGAGTACATTATTTCCTTTTATGTAATAAGGCACATTAAGGGAGCAATTTCGTGCAGTTAAATATCGATAATGGAAAAGTGGATTTCAGATTTAATGCGTTTGCCATGCACCCTACATAATCTCCATCGTTGCTTAGCATAAAGTGTTGACGTTCGTAATTGTTATAGGCCTACTATATAATAATCAATTAGGGCCTATATTGCTTTACCATAGACGTAAAACTCAAACCAAAAAGAAATAGCTGTATAGCTTTCACAAAAACCTACACGATGCCCGACGAGGCCTATTTTACTTTCAAAATTTCACCCACAGACATGACAGAGTATAGTCCTCTGCGGTATTGAGATTATTAGAGGTTTCTGCATGATTTATAAGGGTCCTTCATGATTGCGATTTTATGTCAACAGTCAAAATTACGCGGCCTATTTCCATGTTTTGAACTACGTCCGATATAGTGATTATGATGGAGGCCTAAATGAAGGGATATGTATTTTTTTATTATACCGATGGAGGATCATATTGCAAGTGAAAAGTATTATGAGTTTCATGGTATTTCACGACAGTCACCTTTTTAGTCTAAACACAGTGACTGTCATTGGCATAAATGTTTGAATTGTAAACTGAGGATTTTTATGACGATGATAGCCAGATGATCTTGTCGCAGGTGATGATAATAATATAAACAACAACGATGATGATAAAGATAATAATATCATTGATGAAAATAATGATAATAAGGATGAGGATAATAATGATAATAATGATGATGATGATAAAAATAATAATAATGATAATAAAATAACAATAATGATAACTATAGTAATAATAATAACAATAATAATAATTATAATAGTAGTAAGGACAGTAATGATTATGATGATGGGGGGATGATGGTGATGATGATGATCATGATGATAACAATTGCCCCTAATATGATATTAGACGTTTTCTTCGATTTCTCATTGATCTCAATCATTATCCATTCTTCCATCGCACCTCCTCACTACAGTTCGACACCCTTCTTCTGCTCCTCCCATGCACTTACATCTCCTCACCTCTTCTTCTCATTCCATTCTCACTTAATTACTGCCAACCAGGACCACAATAACCATCATGATCGTTTACCTGCTGAGCCCTAGAATCAACCTCAAATCCCTTGTTTCTATCTAACCCCGTTTCCCTTCCCCCTTTTACCTTCCCCCAAGACGCTGAAAGATTGGGAGCATCCTTATCTTGGGGTCATCCCCGACGTACGTGCATGCCACGCAACCATCATTTTGATTAGCTTTCCGCATTGCTAATGTAAGCTCAGTTCTGGGCTCCAAATAAGAAACCGTTCCTTGTCGGAGAATTCCTGTAACTATTTTCTAAATAAATGATCATCTAGGAATATTGTTTCATTTTCTTTCGTGTGATCTTCCCCTGGGAATTAACAGATGACAGTATCGGTTGATATTATCAGGGGCGGCGCCAGAGCACTTTGGTGGGGGGGGGCGACATATTTTATTCACTTCAATTGAATTACAGCTAGGGGTATATAGATATACACGACCGATGTCTATAGTTTTATGGTCCTTCTCCTGATTATCTCTCCCTTTTTCTTCTTTGGAGCGCAGCCGTGCACATAATATGATCATGAGGGGATATCAGAAAAGACATATCATGCAGGAATTCGCTTTAACATCATACAGCTAAGTGGTGTGTACTGCTCGGGATAACTTCAACGAATAACATGTTCAGGTACCGTGCCCTAACCAAAAAGCCATTATTGAAGTTCCCTTGGCGACCCTTTTCCCCGCTTGTAATTAAACAGCTGTAGGAAGAATACTAGTATTTTCATATATTTGCCATCCCTACAAGTTCCTCATAATCATGATAATAATATTAAAAGTCTTTAAAAGCGCACAAGTATCGCTGTATGAAGTCTCTGAATAAGCTCTAGGGAAAAATCTTAATAGCCCCGCTCTAACTAATGCAGCATAGTTACCCTATAGGGCCTAATGTAATTGTGAGTACGCGGCTGACGAGCTTCCAAAATAATGTGTATATAGATCGCCTCGCGTTTCATTATCGTGGAAGTGCCTTGGGCAAGTGGTCTAAGCCATCTGACTATATAGACATGAAAATCCAGGGTTCGATCCCGACACGGCAGGCACACTTAAAATGTTGGGCAACATACTGTCCACACTGCAAAAACTCCGGTGTTGATTTAACAGCCCGGAATCTACATCCACATCACCAGAGAAGTATTGAAACAACACCAGTTTGGAATCAAACCGATGCTGTTTTAATACTAATTGGTGTTGTATAAACACCTATCTGGTGTTAGACTAATACCAAAACCGGTGTTGTTTAACACTTCTCTGGTGTGGACATATATAGATTCCGGGCTGGTGTTAAATCAACACCAGAGTTTTTGCAGTGCACTGTGTTGGGTAATATGTTGGCAAAAAACATATATTCTGGGCAAAATTTATAACCCATTTTGGGTAGATTTTAACCAATAGTTGTGTGGACCGTATGTTGCCCAGGGCCCTTGGTTAAAAGTTGGGCATTTTTTGCCCAACTATTTTAAGAGTGCATTATGCAGTGGCCGGGGGATCAACCGTGTTTTTTTTATCGTGCATTCAAATAAATGGGAATGCTTCTTGAAAACTGTACTGTTATTATTATTATTATCATTTTTTTTACAAAACACACAAGTACAGTAAAAAAACGAAACCAAATATATTTTTTTTTTCAGACTTCCAGTTACATCATGTAAGTTGAATGCAAAAAAGTGACTAGATTCCAAAAGGAAATACAAGGCCTTGGACATGGAAAGGGATTCGAACAAAGTAAGACGTCACCGGAATCAGTGGCTTACCGTGGGTCACCAGCAAAAGTTTCGAGTCACTTAGGGAGCGCGCGAAGCGCGCTCAGTTGCCAGGTATACTGACCTAATAGAGACATTTTAAGGACATGCAGTGCCATTAAACGGATATATATCTCACTGATTAAATAATGCGAGCGCGAAGCGCGAGCTGAAAATTTTTTATATTCAGACCTAAAAAGGGACATTATAAGCATTTTTTTTTGTAATCATGATACGTACCTGTCTCGCTAAGCAAAGAATGCGAGCGCGAAGCGCGAGCTGAAATTTTTGTATATATTGACCCCCAAACAGGGACATTTTAAGGACTATATTTTAGGAATCCATTAAGAGTATACATATCTCAGCATAGTCATCTAGTACTAGAGCCATCCTTTGCTGATTTTGTTAGAATTACATCTAAACACATATAGCACTTTTTGTTGTCATAGTCATACGTATCTCACTAATCAAATACTGCGAGCGCGAAGCGCGTGCTGAAAATTTAGGAAATTCAGACCTGAAGAGGGGCATTCTACGGCTTGTTTGCAGGAATTCACTAAGACCGTATGTATTTCTCTAACCAAATGATGCGAGCGCGAAGCGCGAGCTGAAAATTTTTGATATTGAGATCAGAAAAATTGACATTTTAAGGACTGATTTTAGGAATTCATGAAGAGCAGACGTCTCACCAATCAACTAATGCGAACATTAGCACGGACATGAAATGTTTTATATTAAGACTTTAAAATAGGGCAATCACTTTAAGTATACATGAAAAAGAACCAAATGTCACTACATTAAGCAATAATAACTCAAATTGCGAGGAAATATATTTGGTGTACAGTATATTGATTTGAAAACGGGAGGTTTTAGTACAACAGGATTATATATCTCGTTAAACAGTCTATGCGAGCACCAGGAACAATGAAGACATAGGCCCTGAGCAAATAATGTTTCATAAAGTGATGAAAAACTGCTTCTTATGTAATATAACATAATATAATAATAAAACATTATAATGAACAATAATTTCTTCTCTCCCCACTACGTTTCTCTTCCTTTCTCCCTCCTTTACTCCTTTTCCCCGTTTTTTGTTTTTTGTTTATTTTTTGGGTGGCCAGCCGATGGGGGGGGGGCATCTCCTGAGGCGAAGGGGGGGGGGATGGGCACAGTCAGACTACTCATCTCCCTGCAGAATTTATTTTCCTTTTCAGGTTGACAGAAAAAAAATGGCTGGAAATTGTTTTCAGATAGGTGGTGGCATTTGACATCCTTTATTACTTGAAAAAAAAAATATCGCTTTTCGCCCCTTCTTGATAAGGTTTTCCATTTACGCCACTGTCTGACACTATCTATTATAGGCCATAATTTCAACGTTGGCATATGTTATCTCTCCCCATGTTTTCCACAATATTCTTAATGCGTCATACCGAATGTGCATGCCATCAAATATACACAAAATTATTGATTTATGGATTGAATTTTGCAGTAAAATAGTTTGCAAACTCTAAATGACATACATTTTACACATTAAGAATGATAATTCATTCCCGCTGTTAGATTAGCATAATATATACATTTATCACACTATTGATCACACGACCCAAAGGAGTAACAAGTTATTGTAGACTAATTAAAGCTGATCGTTCCAATCTGTCAATGATAAATTGGGTGTTTACGGCACCGAGTTGCCCCCGCAGTCATTTCATTTTTAAATGCGATGCTATCTTCAGTAGATAGCAATGATTACATATCAATTCAATACTCTAAATTGCTCGCAATTTGCTTAATAACGAATTATGTTGAAGTTTAAATTGAAAGACGTAATTTGAAAAAGTAGCGCGAATATCCACTGCAATCCATTTCACACATTACACCACATATACCACGAAATACAAGAGAGATGTTTGTGGTTTTTAAATATACATTTTCGATGAATGGCCGACATGCCACAAGTAAGGTAATCCTTCAGGGGCTGATTGAACGAAAGGGTCTTTCCAAGGACCGTCTTTCATGTCACCCATCTTTTATGATGCGCTGTATTTGGGATATCTCTAAAAATTTATGATAATTCGTTAGCTAGCTAGCTTTGAAATCAATTTTTTTTGTAGAATTTCATGAGATATCAGATCATTTCATAAACAAAGATTTTGTTTACTTTAACGGATGAATAAAATATGTTTGCAGATAATTTATTTGAAATGCTTTTAACATGGAGTATCATGATATAAATGGGCGACACGTAGGACGGTTCTTCCAAAGACCCTTTCGTGCAATCGGCCCTGTGAAATTACAAAGTTCATCATTCCCTGCTTCATCCATCTTATACTTTAAAAGAAATGATGTGTTATTTGGTTTTAAATCGACGAAAAGTAATGGAAGAATAAAATTATATATAATATCTCGCTGCCTTTAACTCCAGACCAGTCTCTTATACAGGTTATACTGACTGATAAAAGGGTTTCAAGTTTGCATTCTTTCTGAAACACTGACATCTTTGTGGGGTGCAAACTTGCGCCCTAAGTGATTAAGGTACAGCAATGCATCTTTCGGTCCATGATTGCAGTGTAAGGTATACGTTTTTTGCTCTCTATTTATTAAGATGGAGGGACCTTTAGCTTTAAGAAGATGAATAAAGGGCTGATAGGTGAGCTGCAGTTATACTTCATTCAATAATATGGCGGCTTTTGATGTCTTCTAGAATACCCCCCCCCCCGCCCCAACCTGGCGGTCCCAATTATATAGTTTTACTACAACAACAACAACAAAAAGAAAACCAGACACAATCCAGATATAGTTTCAAAATACTCTTTATTTGTCGATCCAAATGGTGCAGCCACAATAACTCGTTCTTGTGTAAACCACTAATATATATCCCCACTACTGTAAGAAGGGCACCCTTACATCAAGGCAGAGGGGGAGGGGGGTGGCAGGGGACGAACCTAATGAAAATATTTTGCGGGGGAATTCGGATTTTCCTACCTGGATAATTTTGACATCCTTAAACAATATGCAATGTAAATATATGGGTTTTTAAGCGTTGAAAAGAAGATTATAAAACCATAGAAAATGACAAGATAATACCATTTAACTTACAAAATTGTCAATTTTAAGCTCGGAGCACAAAAGTCTGTAGCAGAATTTTTAATTTTTTAATTCAAATTGACCTCCCCCATCCGATGATGGATCGACGCCCCTGCATTCAGGTGCTGGTGGAACCTACAACCGTATACCAAGCAGGAATGGGGCAGAAAGTCCCCTTAACGATTGTTACAGCGACCTTTCCAAAGACAATAACCACCTCAAGCGTGTTAAAATTCCTTCATCTCCATAAAAAACAGGTATATAAACAGTGGTTAAATGCCCCCTATAAGCTGGTAAATATTACTAGGGCGCAGTGACACAAATGTATTTAACCAATCGCTAAAATGGCAATGGCTAATCAAGATCACTGTTGCAAGCGTATTTGATTTCAAGCATGCATGCCCAGTGACCACTCAGAAAAGCTTATTTGCTATATCCATCGCAAAGCTCTGTGTTTCAGAAGCATCTACATATCTACCTGATGGGTTGCAGTCACTAGCGTACCGCCCCCCCCTGACGAGTCACAAGCAAAAAAAAGGGGAAAGAAAAGAGGAAAAAGGAAAGAGAGAAAAAAGGGGGAAGGAGAAAAAGAAGAAGGAGTTTAAGAGAAAGGGGAAAACAAAAACTGGACTGCAGGCTGTCGGAAAAATTTATAAACTGTCGGACACACGAGGCTGTTCCAACTGATTCGTTTTTTTAGTTTCACCATCTTTGTCGGTAAATGTCAATTAAACTGTACACTTTTATCGGTAAATTGTGATTTTTACGCAATGGGAATTTTAGAGCTTTCTGTACCAATAGGGAGGACGGACTGGGCTGGTCAGGGACAGGAAAAAGGTAGAGAACAACTTTTAGGTAATGCAATTATAACAATAAAAAATTCGCTCGCGCTAATTAAAGCGCTCGCATCAATTTTTTAGTTGGATAACCAAGATAAATGTCTAGTTTTCAGGTAAGAATATCAAAAAGTTTCAGCTCGCACTTCGTGCTCGCGTCAATTGATTAGTTAGAAACCAATTTGTTCACGGTTACAAAAAGTGCTTATAATATCCAGTTCTTAGGCCGGAATAGCTCGCACTTCGTGCTCAAATATAACTTTTTAGGTATATCTATCCTGTTCATAGTTAAATGAAGTGTTTAGAATGTCCGGTTTTCAGGTCGGAATATAAAAAAGAAAAAATATATCATTACAAACCAATTTGTTCACGGTTACAGACATTGCTTAGAATGTAAAGTTTTCAGGTCGAAATATCAAATATTTTCAACTCGCGCTTCGCGCTCACACCAATTAATTGTTTTTAATTACCATCTTGTTCATAGTTAAAAAAAACAAAGGTGCTTAGAATGTCCACTTTTCAGGGGGGAATATCTCAAACTTTCAGCTCGCTCTTCGCGCTCGCATCAATATTAATTATTCAGTTAGAAACCAATTTGTTCATGGTTACTAAAAGTGCTTAGAATATCAAGTTCTTAAGTCGGAATATTAAAAGTTTTAGCTCGCGCTTTGCGCCCACACGACTGGTTAGATACCATCCTGTAAAACTGCTTAGAATGTTTAGTGTCCAGGTATGAATATCAAAAATTTTAGCTCGCGCTTCGCGCTCGCATGATTTATTAAGGAAGATACCCATCGTATTCATAATTAAGTGCACAAATGTATCGTTTTAGGTCTATTTTTTAGAAAAAAATCAGCTCGCGCTTTGCGCTTGCAATTATTATTTTTAACTGATTTCAATGTCAAATACCTCTTTTATAACGTCTCCAAATGAGCAGAATTGGGAACATAATTTAAATACCTTCAAAGAGGAATAAAAGAAGTATGTTAATATAAACATTGCAATTATCAGTTGATTAGAAATATATCGATCACGATCCAATACATTTCATTTCTGGAATGATATACAAAAAGAATTAATTTCGACAAAAAAGTGCAATCGCCCGATAGCAAATATCAGTAGTAGCAAGATCCCAACTGTTTTATTGGGCACCCCTGGGTAACCCTTTCCCACCTTCAGTGCCACTGCTAGACCTACACATCCAAACGTGGGGGGGGGGGCTGCAAAATGCAGGGCAACGAAGACTGCGAGGTGCCCAAATATCCTCGTGTATTGGTAATTTTATGACCGAATGTATAATTTCTCCACGTTTCACATCATGTAAAAAGGCTGAATAATAATTGAAAAAATGTTCGCTCGCCTTGCTCGCTCGAAAATTAAAAACTGTGAAGTTGATATTTGGGCAACTATTATCTGCCCCCCCTGAAAAAAATTGTGCCTATATACGTTCATGCCTACTATCCCCCCACCTTGCTCATTCTTGTCGCTTGCCCCCCCCCCCCCCTGACGAAATATGCCAGGTACGCCACTGGTTGCAGTGGTTATCGATACGTTAAAAGCAATGAAATTTTGTGAATTTTTAAAGGCCATGTACACTGTGTACATGTTTATACATCGTATGTGCACTCATTTTACCATTGTTGCAAGTTTATGGCAATATTCCAAAGTACAATAGAGCCATAGTTTTACTCTTGTAGACTCCATATTCTCAAGTCATATAAGCCTGCACTATTGCGTCATAATTGGCTGTGGAATACTGCAATATATACCTATCTACCCGTGTGCCATACAGTGACAAGTTATACAGTCAATTTTTAACAGTTGGAAAAGATTTTTCCTCCAGTACATATGTATCTGAAATAAGCATAACTTCTTTAAAGAGTTCAGGAGGTCGTACTTCAATTCATACTGGGCTTGTTCGGTCTAATTTGTCCGTACATGGCACTGTGACTGTCATGACTGTGGTATTATAATATACCATGTATACTATGTTAAGAAACTTAACGCAACTTTACAGGTAGGCCTATTTCAAATTATGTATTGTTTCTTTGAGATTTCGGACATTTTGGAACTTTTTAGAATATTTCCATGAGGGTTTGTTGAAAGAACAACTTTAAAAGGATGGTCAGGGCTGAAAATATTTATATCTGAGTAAATAGAGTAAAATTCACAAAGCAAAATGCTGAAAATTTCATCAAAATCGGATAATAAATAACGAAGTTATTGAATTATAAAGTTTTGTAAAAACAGTTATATGCATATAGTCATGAATATTCATTAGGTGGGCTGATGATGTCACATCCCCACTTTCCTTTTTCTTATGTTATTTACATGAAATCATAATTGTTTGATTTTTTTCATACATGTGTAAATGATGTGTCTCCATTATGATGAAATAAGTTGCGGCAATAAATAACTAATGCAATTAACCAGTTGTCAATCCAATTGTTTTAGTTCTTGGTAGAAAAATGTTGAATAAACCTAATTTCATATAATTAAATACAAACGAACAAGTGGGGATATGACATCATCAGCCCAACTAATGAATATTCATAAAGACATGCCGCCTAGAACTGTTTTACCGGAATAATGCAAATCTTTAAAAATCAATAACTTCGTTATCTGTTATTCGATTTTGATCAAATTTTCAGCATTTCGCTTTGTGAATTTTACTCTATTTAATGAAATATAAATATCTCCAGCCTGGACCATCCCTTTAAGCAAGATTGTCAGTCAGGCTATGCCTCTAAATTTGGATTTGGAAGAAGAAAAAAAATAATTTTAATTTATGCCAGTGACGATCGAAGTATAACAGTGATTAAGAGGCACTGGTAAAGCCCCCCCCCCCCTCCCCTCCCCCGGCCGGCTTGCAATACAATTTACATTTACAAGGACGATTCGATTTTTAACTTAAGTTCTGAAAAAGAAACCATCCTATATCCACATAGAATGAATATACAATCTCGGTTTATAAAACCTAAACGTGTGTGTGTGTGTGTGGGGGGGGGGGGGTTAAAGGATCAAAGTACACGTAACTAAAATAACTCAAGATCTAAGACCAAAATGTGATGATGCCGCGTGCATCCCACTGGGATAAATATTATAAAACATTTAAAGCAGAGTTCGGGTTATATGCTATCCATTATGAAGTCATTATCACCATATTCGAGCAATATACACGACTTTGTAATCATTACGGCAAATACTCAAAATGATCATTAGATACATTATCCGAGGCCTCGATATTGCATGGACAAATATTGACCCATTTCCCCCATGAGCTTTGGATAAGTCAAGATTCATACATCAGATTACGCATCATTCCCTTTTCTCAACATAACACTTCTATGACGAAAATCTCCAAAACTAAAATGACAAATATATATGCAAACTGACATAAAATAGAGAGCCTACAGTTTGAGAAATCGGAGTTTAGACTACTATAGGCCAAGTACATTGTGATTCGAACACAAATTTGATTATATTCCTAACCGTAGGCTATAAAGAGATCAATAATGCGAACGATGCCTCTGACATTTCCTAATTTTGTGGGTAAATTGATATGTTTCTCGAGTATTCTATATAAACTGCACTCACGGCACGACGGAATAGAATACAGTATCGTGTTCGAATCCAGTACATGTACTCGAAACGTCTTGGTACTGAAATGAGACATTTACAATTCGAATAGAAAGCCTATGTCGTCGTTTTCATGGCCAATATATATATATATATATATATATATATATATATAATTCTCTTCATAAGATCGCAATAAGAAGGTTTTACTCTATAAATTCATCAAATATTCTTAAACTTTAGTGTCAATTTCCTCAAAGATCGAGTGGAGAGGCTCGTAGAGAGTAATTGCATGTTAAAGTAATACACAGGATGCATGTATTACATAACAAATCACACATTTAAAAATAAAAGTATTTTCAAAAGTGATTCTTCACTTCTCACTTATCTCCTCAGGATCATTTTGAAGCACCGTATTACATTATTATCATGATGATTATTTTCCTGCAACGTTTCTCAAACATCAACCAAGATTATAACTAAGCTCTTAAGAGCTTTCATGGGTTCTTCTATATCAAGCTGCAGGAATCACTCTATCAAGCTGTAGGAATCACTGTATCTTGTGTATTTGTATTATAGACTTTGCAATTAAATTATGTCAAATCATGAACCTACGACAAATCAAATCAAATCAAAACATATATAATTATCATCACGATCAATAACAACAAAACTTAAATCATTGCATCGTTCGATATATCGACCCTCAAATCTATGGAGATTGACTTCAAGAGGCATCACTCACTGTATGGTGTAAGTAAAAGTTTCATCCTGTTTATGCCGCTGTCACCTTAACGCCACCGATTCCAAATACTAACCAATAATGTGCCGCTCGAAATAACGTTTGATCGTTTTAGAGTCGGTTTCGTTGAGCGTGACTGTGGCTCTATGCCTAAATAGATGTAACTTAGCAGAGTCGATAACCTATATACGATTAATGAGAGTAAATGAATGTTTCCACTGGCAGGGAGATCTACTTTACCCACTTACCTTGCCGAAATTGGCATTTATCGGCAATACATATACATAATCGGCACCATTGATACCTTGCCTATACACTCTTTAAAGGAGAATGAAACCCTTGAAACCAGCTGAATCCATATCAAAGAAAAAAAATCAAAGAAACATATTGTTGAAAGTTTGAGGAAGATTGAATAAATAATAAGAAAGTTATGAGCATTTGAATATTGAGATCACTAATGCCATGTAGATCCTCCCATTGGCAATGCGACCAAGATCTGTGATGTCACACACGTACAACTCCCTCATTACTTTAGTACTTATTTCACTTTATATTCTCACTTTTATAGAGTCTATCACAAGGTGAGGTGTTCTCTTTTACCCTTTTTACACACGCTAAAATTTCCTTAACCCCGTACTATAGGTGGGGCTAAATGGCAATTTAGCCCCACCTATAGTACGGGGTTAAGCTTAGCCCACTTTCTTTTTACACAGCATTTTTGCAAAGTGGGCTAACCCCACCTTTAGTACGGGATTATTTGGCCCTGCAAAAAAGCAGGGTTATCCCAGCAATTGCGGTGCTAAGAGCGATAGTACGGGGTTAAGATCGCTAGTGTAAAATGAAAGTGGGCTAAGCTTAACCCCGTACTATAGGTAGGGCTAAATGGCAATTTGGCCCCACCTATAGTACGGGGTTAAGGAAATTGTAGCGTGTGTAAAAAGGTACGAGTGAAGTACTTGTACTACGAATGATCGACAAAAACCACTAGTCCGGGGTTAGCGAGTTTCGTGTGTGAAAAGCAAGGATTCCTTATCCGGGGTTAGCAATAACAATTTGGCATGTGTAAAAAGGAAAAAAAAATAGTACGGGGTTAGCGATAGTCCGGGGCTAAGAAAATCCTGTGTAAAAAGGGTATTTATGAGATGACAAGTACAGAGGTTTCACAAAATTATATCATTGATGAATCGTTTGTCATATGATTAGAATGAGCAAAAAGAGATGTTTTGGGGTATATTTTCAGTGTCCAAAAGGGGAGAGTTGTTCATCTGTGACATCATAGATCTTGGTCGCATTGCCAATGGGAGGATATCCATAGCATTAGTGATCTCGACATTCAAATGCTCATAACTCTTCTATTGCTAGTCCTATTTTACTCAAACTTTTGTTGATCTTATTCTTTGATTTTCCTGCTTTCACACAAGCTAAGTTGCTCCAAGAGTTTCATTCTCCGCGGTTCAAGTTCAAGAGGAGCGCCACATAACAAAATTATCCCGTTACAAATGAACAACTTGAGAGACATCAACATTTATCTCCACCTAAAGCTTCTATAACGCAACGACCCATTTATATTGTTGCTATAGTTACGTATAGTAATTGTTCATAAAACAAGTAATGAATAAGGCTATCATAATCTTTAGAGTGCAAAGATAAATACCCATTCTTCAAGCAATGCTCGATTTATGGGCTAGCCTTAATGAGGTGATGCTGCTAAACATATAATTCATATCATGGTCACACTATAGAGACTGACGCCATTGCGCAGGGGCGGATCCAGCTTTTTATAAAGGGGGGGTTGGGGTGGTATGCGAGGGAGCGTAGCGACCGAGTCCAAGCGAGCGGAGCGAGCGAGGGGGGAGTGTGTGGGAGGGGGGGGGGGTCCCCCTCCCACAGAAGGGAAAATTTTTGAAATAAATACATAGAAATAGAATAAAATAAAATCACAAGTTAAAAAAAAAAGATAAGATTTAAAAAAATGGTCCCCGGATTTTTTTTTTTTTTTTTTTTGACCCCCCCTCTAGATCCGCTTCTGTTGCGACCTATTATCATGATTATATTGTCCTTCAAAGTAACATAATACAGCAGGTAAACTGCCGATTCGTCTATTGCCAACTCGTCCACTCATCACAGTCATGGTCTACCTAAATTTAGTCTGATGCACTTCGTCCATCAAAATTTTGTCTAACATCCATTTAGTCCAATAACCATTTGGTCCAATAATCACTTCAGTTAGTCACAAGTTCGTCTCATATCCAGTTGGTCTAATATCCATTTTCATTTAGCCCAATTAACATTAAGTCCAATGGACTAAATGGCTATTGGACAAACTGGTTATTAGACGAAATGGTGAGTAGACGAAATGGAAATTAGGCCATGTGGATAGTAGACGAACTGAGGGTAGACCAGATGAGAGTAGATGAGTTTGTATATGCGCTCATATTATATACATAGTCATGTATATTATTCGTTTAATTATTTTCTTCTTAAAATTGCAATTAGCCAAAGTACCTGCTCCTGCTGCCCGCCTTCTCCTTTCTTTCTACTTAGTGTACTGCACTCCTCTGTCCATCCTGTCTCCCCCCTCACCCCCCCTCTCTTATAATATTGTAAAACGTAATTTTTTCTCACACGATCCATCAGTTACGTTTTTGTCAAGTGCACACAAATTGTTTGTATTTATTTTTAAACAAAATTATTATTAAGACCCAATATTTGTTTGTTGTAATTTTGTAATGTAACTAAGATAGGGGCTTATCTCTTGTACAAGCTTTGCCTTTTTTCGGCAAGTCCCTCCGTTTTACTTTTAAATACAAATGTCATTTGAGATATCTTTATTTACTGAATTGTGTTCCTTAAATCTATGATTATGTTATATATATTATATTTTGTCTTGTAGTATTTTCGACCTTGTTATGTTATGTTTATCATATTATGTACAATTGTGAAACGGAAATAAATAAATCAAATCAAATCAAATCAATTAGACGAATTGGCATTAGACCATCAATTGGAAATAAACCATACGGCTTCGTTCGGCCCGGGGTCGGGTTTGTGGTTTGACTGGAACATTCTATCCGCATTGAATGGAGCAAAATCGCATTCCGAATATGAAAGGTTGACTAGAAACTGTTTTTCGTCCAATTGTAGAAAAACAAGAAACGCAAGTGTTTCAGCCATTATATGCTGACTTGGTACACTCATGGACCTACTACACTCGAACACAAAAGCGAAAAGGGTGAATAAAAGTGTTGAAAACGGCCAATTTTTTGACAGCGTTTGCCACCCTTATAAAAAAAAACGCTGTCACTTCTCAGCCCTTAAAGGGTGATTAAAGGGTGGTTTACCCCTTTCATCCTTTTATTTCTAGAGTGCAAAGCAACCTAAGGCTCAACATCATTAGCCAAAACCTGATTAATGCTATTATACTTTTTGATAATTCGCGTGAAACTCCATGTTCTTCCGTGAAAGAGAGTAGAAAGAGTAAATTTGAACTGAAAATGTGTATTTAGTTCACTCAACTTCGGAGTGATCTCAATATCCAAGCGTGATCCCCTCAGATTCGAACTTTCCAAATGAGTGAAAATACACGATTCACTCTCAATTCGTTTCCACGAATAAACGTTTATATAAGACATGCAATGTATTCTAAATAAGTCAAGTTAAATACAGATCAGAAAAAATACAGGAGCTGAACATGTCATCTTAACTAGAAACAAACCACATCTGCTCCTCTTATTTCATTTCGACTTTGTACATTATTGATGCCCGAAATTGATAACTAATATAATGGAATGTTAAAGTTTCTTTTCTCCAATTAGCCATATACGTTTGATATGAAGAGATTATCTGTAAAAACATGTTAACATGATTTGTATCAATATGACATATGATATTCAGTTGATCGATCACATATGCCTACCTTTGCCAAGTTTGTAAAGACAGGATACGTAACAATGGAAAGTTGTCACAATATTCTGCAGCCCTGCGTGTTGTATTTTGAGAACGGTGTGAATATCATTACATGTAAGGAGCGTTTCAATGACGTTTTGAGTGAAATGCATTATAGCAAACGACATCAGGAAATAAAGGGGAAAAGCTCATCAGGGAACCGCTTTGGAGTAAGTGTCAAAGTACCTGCTGTTTCTATACCCAGTCAGACATACTGGCCCAGTAGTAGAACGCTCGCCTAATGAAAAAAAAATGACATTAAAAAAACACAACACAGTATAACATTATGCTATGCAGTTTCATCACTGAATTCGCTTTTTGAAACCATTTTTTAATATTGCGAATGAAATGTTACAATTTATTACTTCTACATGTATAAATACAACATTATCTGAGTATCATTACATAAAAAGAGGCTCATGTTTTATGCTACAGCCATACATGATCGGCGCCAGCCAGATTATTTGATAAGGGGGGGGGGGGTTGGCAAGACGTCATATATTTCTCAACTGAATTAAAGGGAACTGTATAGATTTACAGTACGATTTGGGTTTTTTTGCTGTTCTTCCTTCTTTCTTTATTTCAAAAATCATCAAGGAGACGGCGCCCCCTGCTTCACCGCCCCCCCCCCCAGTGCCGTCCCTGTGGTTCCACCAACATATCCGACTCCAAACCAAACTATTATACGTCCTTATAGAGATAGTTTAACTTCATTACATCGGTCTCAGTGGAGTATGTTTAGCCGCTGAAGCAAGGGTTACACCGAAACCGAATCCCCCCGAATAAATTTGGACCGATTCTCCCCGAATATGGCCTGGCTCGGATGAATTCGATAGAATCGGAACTTATTATCTCTGATTCTGGGAGCTCTCCGAATAGAGACGAAGGGGTCCCGAATAGGTCCCAAATCAGTGCAGACTCACAAACAATTGACCCGAATCAATTTTGACAATCCCAAATAAATCCGAATTCCACCCGAATAGCGGCAAGAATCGGGCTAGAATTGAGTCAAAGGTGACCAGAATATACCCGAACGAGGCCCGATTGCTCTGATTACAGCCAAATGACGATCGAAATGTTGACCCAAATCGGAACGAATTTGGCCGTATGCACCGAGCTAGGACCGTTACTCCCCAAATGATACGAATATGTCCTAATCTTCCCAGAATACTCAAAATGCCTCTCCTAATCCAACTGAACGTCAACCGAATACATTCCGAATGTGGCCCGAATGAAATTTGATGTGGCCACATTCGGGAGTATTTTGGAGGGTATTTGGCTGGTTTTGAACATTTCAAAACTAACCGAATTTCTCCGCGAATGTTCCTGAATCCCTGTCGATTTTTTTTTTCGCCTTCGGGAGAACATATAATACGCCCGATTCCACCCGAATGCGTGTATTGTGATGCTGATTCTCTTCCGGTGTAACCCAGGCTTGAGACTGACACCTTACAGTATCTCTTGTGGTATTCATATTGCAGACAAGTTCATTTATGATGCAAATTTGCTCACTCATGTTAGGATGTGCGCATGATGCTAGCATGGCGCAAGTAATATAAATGCGAGCAAACCAACAGGCGGAAACAGGATGACTGAATAATTCATGTCCAATATACAGAAATCATTCCCAAACCATGAAGTTACCCAGGGTTGTTGGCTTCGCTATCCGTAGCGTCCCTGGAAACATAAATATAGTAAATGGATATCATAATGTCCTCATGGGGATCAAGGTTTCATTTATTTTTCAGACAGGTTGTCTGATCCCAGTCCTAAAGATGTTTTGATGTGGAGTTTACTGACCAGTCATCAATAAGAAGCTGGTGATTCTCTGTGGATCAAGTGGGTGGATAAGGAAAGATTGAAATCAAATAGAGCAAGATGGGAGCCTAGATTGAAATGAGAACTAAAATGGAAATAAAAAGGAATAGAAGAGGAATATCCACTGAATTGGAGACACTGAGGAAGAAGCAAAAGAGTTTCATTTCGCCTCGCCGATGATGGTTATTATTCCTTCGCAACAATAAATGGCCCCAAGAGAGTAGCATATACTCCCTGCTAATCAATTATGTTACTAGTATCAATCTCCTGCCAAATCGGTGATTGACCAATTAATATGGAGTATACGCACCGCGATACATGTTGGATTCAGGAACATAGGAAATGGATTGATAAAGCAAGACAAATGTTAAAGTACAGCAGGGAGGTCTTTGTCGATAACTGGTGAACCAGGACAGCAGTTTCGTCTTATCCTAAGTTTCGGAGCTGACGAAAAATCGCAAATTTGTCGGTTGTCCAGAGTCCAGGACGAAAATTGTGGTTTTGATTTGTCAATTTTGACAAAGACCTCTTGGTTGTTCATTGTCATGAAGGGCATTTGACAATACATTTTCTATGTTCTTGAATCCGTCGTGTGAACACTCACTAATGTCATTTGAAGTAAGTTGTCCATCCCTACTGGAAAGAACTCACTGTCACACAGTGTGTGCCGCAATGTGTTCACAGCGTGGAACAAAATATGAAATGGCCTTCACACTGTTAAATTTGAGCATTTCAACAGTGTGAATCACACATTCACATAGTCATCCATGTGAACAATCTGTAAACAGTACTGTCAAGGTGTCAGAGAGTGAATATATCTTCACACTGTTGAATTTGAGCATGTTAACAGTGTGAATAATATTTTTACATAGTCCACGGTCGATCATCTCTTTCATTATTATAAAATTATCATTAGCATATTGATACGTAGCCTATGTGAGTGAAGCGAGTATATCAACATAACAAATAACGCCTGACCATGCATGCACACGCCGCTTTGAGCGATGCACTTTGATATACATTGCTCTTTTATTTTACATTAAAAACGAAATACACTATTGATACCAACGTGTGGACAGTGGGCATGTTTGTTTTATTTATAACATATGAAAATGAGGGAAAGTACGTGAGGGGATAAAGTTATAACATGGAAAATGAATATGAAACGAACGCGAGTCAACAATACCAGAATATGTGTGTACAGTGTAAATCCTTGATGTATCGAATCGAGCGTCTAGACTCTAGATATTGTGCAGCTATAGCCTTCTTTGCAATATAGTATACATGATATAGTGTGATTCCTCTTAAAAAATAGCTATCTGAATTATTATATACATAGCACACTATATTACCTGGCACTTACATCCAATAAGCATCACGATTTTTTTTTCTTGAATACTCTTTTCTCTTTCTTTCTTTCTTTCTTTCTTTCCTTTTCTTTAATTCTTTGTTTCTCTATCTCTCTCTCTCTCTCCCTCTCTCTCTTCGATGACACCCTTTTTTATACTCTATAATGTGGAAATGGACCAATAGGCCTGTAAAGTCTCTCTTAGAGTCATCTACCGGAGCCACCGCCGCGGCAGATGAAGAACCTTGATGAATCCTCGCCTAAAATGAACGTTGGTCATGCCATAGAGGGCGGGATTTATGAGAGAGTTCAGGTACAGAAACCCACTAATTGCTTCAAAAACCGACGAAGAAACAATGTCATTGTGGTCTAGGATTAGGGTGGAGAGAATGACGTATGGTAACCAACAGATTACGAATGCTGCCACGATGGCAAACAGCATGACGGCAGCCTTTCGATGTCCTCTGAGGGAGTCTCTGCCTGATTGCTGACTTGTCTCAGTCCCATGGTCCGCCAATGTTTTATTTTGGAAGGAATCTCCTGCAACTGCCCGAGTTCCAACACGAGGAATGGTACCTGCAGAGGTTTGTTGAGATGGGGAAACTCCAGAAACCTCAAATTGGTTGTCCGTGTTTGCACACAAATAAGCATTTCCTTTAACATCTACATTAGCATTTTCTTTATCACTAGAACACTTCTCTTGTACTTCGTTGTTTTCCTTCTCATTGTGTGTACCAGAACTAGATGAAGATTCTCCTGCTTCCTGAAGTTTCAATTGGTGCAGGCCTTTAGGACCATCTTCTAAAGTCACCTTTTGACTACTTTTACAGCGGTCTTGTTTTGCTAATTGTTTTTTATCGAGCGATTTGTTTCTTCGTGGGCTGTTGTGGGAGCACGTCGTCTCGGATACTCGCCACGATGTATTCCTGATACCTCTGGATCTCTGTCGGATCTTCCAGAAGAGGCAAAAGCTGATGGAGAGTAGAAGCATAAAGGGAATCACGAATTCAAAGAATATCATGAAAAGTGATATGGGCTTATTGAAAGTGTATTCCAAGAGACACTCGGAATTGTAATTAACGGAATCACTTCCAGCAATGCCCGGCCAGGCAAATGCCAGGAAGAGGTAGATGCCGATGGTTGCTACCCAGAGAACAAAGATTACCCACATCACATGTTCACGCCTGACGACATTTTCCCGACTGATATTTGTGACGAGGAACAGACGGAAAGCAGTAACAGCCAGGATGAAAAGGCCTGGTATAAACGTCACCATGTAGTTGAAAGCGGTTAATATCTTACAGGCGATCTCACCGAAGGGCCAGTGACCTGCTGACATGATAGTAATGGTCAAAGGAAAGATAGATAACCCCACCAAGAAGTCCGCGATGGAAAGGTGGAGGATAAAAAGATGAGAGATGTTCTGCCAGACACGACGTTCTGTCCAGTAGGTTATCATGACTATGAAGTTAGAAAACATGATGGCAACTCCCAGGAAAGTATAGGTTACCATGCCCAAGATGGCTCCGATGTGCGATCCATCATCACCACTATTAGTCGGATAGCTGCTGGTATTGTGGTTCTCCATCATTGCAAGATATCGTAAGGTATGACCTATGATGATGAAAAGAAAAGAAAAGAAAAACATTCGTTATTTTTTATGTCAAATCATAGTTCGCTTATAGACTTTCGATAATGATCCAATGGCATTTTCCCCGACGACAGTTGTTGCAGTGTATATTGCTCAGATATGCAACGAATACCGTGGAAAATTCGTCACCGCATCGCTACACCAATTCGGTTTGGATGCTGTTGTTTATGATATTTCTAACTGGGGGGGGGGGGGGGGGCTCCCATTTTTTCTAACAAAAGATAATGTATGCACTGACATAGCAACGCACCTGGCTCATTGTCTTACAAATTGGAAGTGCTTTTATTCTTCTTTGGAAGCTCCCCGGTCATGGCCGCCAAAACTTGAAGTGATCTGAGATCGAATTCATCGAAAAAATGCTGTTGTCATGGTTGTAGTCCCTTGGGTGTATGACCATATGTAGGTCAATGCATAATTATTTACACTCTCTAAGAACGGGATGTAACAATTTGCTGAGCAAAGTTGCTGCTTAAAAAGGTGAGTAATTTCTTGGTCAATGTTGTGTTGAAATATGAAATTTCGCAAATACATGTATATATGCACTTCACTTCCCATTGTGTCAAATGATCACTCACTCTTCGAATAAAGAATATCACGATGATTTGGGAAATTTTACTTTGGGTACAGTCGGTATTTTTCTCAATTTCCCATTTCACCCAACATAAATATTAAACATTTTGCAGTTCCCATTGTGTCAAATATTCTGCACATTTGTTGAGTAAAATATTGCACATTTTTAAAGAATTATTTTACACAATCTATGTTTTGTCACGTTTTACCCAACAACAATGTTCCCTTTTTACCCAACCTAAATGTGTCATATATTCTGCACAGTTGTTGAGTAAAATACTGCAACTTTATTGGTAAACATTTTACACAACCAGTTCAGAGTAAAGTTTTACTCCAATGGCAACCATGTTTCCCTTTTACGTAGGTTAAGGGTAAAATTTTACTCAATATCGAGTAATCATTTTTTTAGAGTGTAGTGATCTGAGCTCTGGAAATGGGCTTTTACAACTGAACGTTTCAGTGTATGCAAACGTACGCATATTATGCCTGCTCATTCATCATTCAATCTGATTTCTTTACATAAACAATAATTAAATAGGTTATATCGCAAAATTATTATTTTGATATCTAGAAAACTTTTTTTACGTTGGCATGACCTACCTAAAACGTATAAATGAGAAAGCCCCTACACATTAGTTCAAATTCAAATCACTAACACAACGATCGTCTACCTTCGATATCTCCCCCCCCCCCATTATCATTGGTTCCATCATCATTCTGCTTCATAAAAGACAAGGGCCCCGTCTTACAAAGAGTTTCGATTGATCCGATCAATCGTAACTCTATGGAAATCCATCAGTGTCATAATTTTTTTCTCTACGAACAATTTGCACAATGTCCTTTGTAAACAAAAAGAAGCACAGGGAATTTTCAAGAAAACAATGATTGCATGAATAAACATCATAGTTAGAAAATATTTTGAACAAACATGAATAATACATGTTGACATTGCTGGCCGTCCATAGTTGCGATTGATCGGATCAATCGTAACTCTTTGTAAGACGGGGCCCTGGGCTTCTTTTCAGTATATATCAACATGATAGATCGGACTGTCACTTTCCCGGCATATTTTCTTTCATATTTCGTGCACTGGTCATCAAGGGAGTAGTATTTGGTATATTGCCATTAGTTAATAGCCAGTCATTACCCTAAATGGATGCTCATATTATGCTCAAAGTCATCATAAATGAGAAGAAACTGTAAATTGACTTCATTGAAAAGGGCCTCTAGACGAGCTGGTTGTATTCGAAGTAGGATAGACCACACGGTACACAAAACGGGTATTATAAAAAGGTGGAGGAGATCAAGTGAAAATTGGCCCTCTTTTGCGTTCAAAGTATAATTATGTATATCATCATTTTCGGCCTAACCGTTGTACTAAATTTAGTTCAAATGAAAAAGTAGGTATTGCAAAAAAGTAAAATATAGATAATAATTAAGAAATTAGTAAGAAAGCATACAACCCGGGGAAGGGGGCCACTTCCATTGACGAGTGGATACCATGCGTAACAAAAAAAAACACGTAAAAGGGATCTCTTTTTCAAGATAGGGCACGTTACGTACGTAACATAATAAGAGTGTCATAAACACTTAAATAGTGAAAAGAAAGTATACATTCCGATAGGAAAACTACGTATTTACGATCCACTTTGCGATGGTATAAAAAGCCCCAACACTACGTGTTTAGGGTCCGATTTGAGCGAGGTGTTTCGGGTGTTACTAAACCAACCGCGTAGCCAGGATTTCATTTTGGAGGGGGCGGTAAATGCACGCGAAGCGTGCCAAATGGTGCCAACACTTACAGAGCGCGCGAAGCGCGCTCCCTAGGGGGTGGGTGCAGGGAGGGAAGCGCGAAGCTTTCGGTGTTTCTTAAATTAAAATAAAAAGGAGCCGTCTCTCCTGTCTCTAGTACCTATATCAGCTCCAATTCAGTTGACTATATTTTGATTTTGAACCTTGTTTTTAAATTGTGATTGTGAACGCACAAAAAGGGATAAAATGGAGGAAATTAAAATGATATTTACCCCGCGCGAAGCGCAAAAGCTAAAGCGTTTTATCAAGTTTTTTCTAAAGAAAAGGGTCCCGAGATAAGGGTATTCCCTAAGTTATACTGAATGCTTCCCTTGGAAAGATTACATTTGATTCCAAACAATTTAGCGGCAGTGCATATATTTAACTCGCAAAACAAGAAGGGTATATGCCGGGAGGAAGATATTTCTCCCCGTGCAGAGCAATAAACTCTGAAATTTCAAAGTGCGGACATTTCATCAAATGCATATATCTATACCCCATCGGCTCCAATTCAATTGATTTTCTAAGATTATTGAACTTCATTACAAGGAAAATAGTGCGCAAAAAGTTGAAACTTCTGCGATTTAACTGGCAAGAAACAGATAGCTGAGGTCGAAAAACAGGGTTAGAGAAAGGGATAGGGAAACAAAGGAGAACTGCAATACTGTCATTTAACCGCGCGCAGCGCGGAAGCAAAATTCATATATATAAATTTAGAGCAAGAGTGAAGGAGTTTCTCTTTTGAGAAAAAAATAAAGAATAAAAAGAAAAACCCACAAAGCTACCTTTCTTCCCTTCGTTTTTCCTTTTCTCCTCTCTTTTTTCTCTTCTTTTTTTCTTTTTGGGGACGTTTGGGGGGGGGGCGACCGCCCCCACCGCCCCCCCCTGGCTACGCGCCTGTACTAAACCAGTAAAGGTAAATCCCACGTCCGTGGCATAACAATTAAGATATCGTTGTACTTTTTTAGGGGGCCAATTCAGGGAATACTTGTCAAGGGTACCGTTTTGTTTCAAATACTTCGTCAAGGGTAGGGTTTCACACGCCAATACTCGTTAAGGGGTGCATTTTGTTAGGGGTGCTTTTCGAAACTCCGTGGTCAGGTATGGTATCCACTTGTCAATGGAAGTGCCCCCCCCCCCCCGGGCATACAAAGAAAAAACATGAAAAACTATTGTCATTATTCTTCATTTCTAATGATGAAGTAAACACAGAGAGAAATGCATAGCTGTTTTAGATCAAAACAAAAATAGATTGAATGCACGATATGAGAGAGGGGGTGGGGGTGGGGGGTTAAGACTGATAGAATTGTCTTAACCATCAACGGATTAAAGTGTGTGGTAAATAGAGTGAATAAGATGAAAACAAGTTAAAGACATCAAAATTTGATCTAAAAAGCCATATAGAAGATAAGATCAAAACATATTATTCATGTCACTGATTACCCCACAATTACTCAGAAAAATAAAGAATTCAAGAGATGTCAAAAAATGAAAGGTGCAAGAAGAGAGTATTTCATAAAGTTGTGAACAAAATATAGGCAAAAAAGTTGTTAAGACTGATGCACTCGAGCAAGAATAAATCAATATGATGCACTGGGGCCATCATTTGATGAAAAAACCTTTCACAACAAACACCCCTTTCATGCGTGATAATTCATCCTTAATCAAAAATAAAAAGAGAAAACTACTGTCAATTCTTATCAAATGCGGGGTATAGTTTGAATGGCATGAATTTCATTTAGGAGGGGTTGCACTTAAGTTTTTGCCATATATATCTACGTCATATGCTATTTTCCTAGTTTTTTGTACTTCGAAATATACCTGGATAATATACGCTATTTCTAGGAAAACTATCAGATTACATTGTCATGATGAGAGGAAATAAAAAAAGTGACCACGCAGTACTGGACATTAATTTCATTTCGTTATTCAATATAAGGTCAGATGAAATAGTTACCTTTTGATGAAAACTGATGAAAATAAAATACTCATAGGTTTTATTCAATTTACGGGAGGAATAATGGTGTGCACGTCCGAACGAACGATAAATTATTAAGAAAGAATAAAAATGAATGATATTTACACAGTAAAAAAATTATACAACGCTGTTTACTATATGAACCTGACAGTAATTGTTCAAACAGTTTAAACAAGTGTTTAAATCTTAAGCAACAAAGTTTAATTTTCAATATCTAATCTTCAATAAATTAAACATCATTTTTTAAATGGTTAAACAAATACTGTAAGGTTCATATAGTAAACAGCGTTGTATAAAATCTTAGACAGCGTTTTTACTGTGTACACACACACATACCCATGCACACACTACATTAATGCTATACATGTAAGCATGTGTATATATAATAAAAGAGATGTGGATGATTTCATTTATAGTTATCTACTTGCTTATTCGTGTCGATGAATATAATTTACCATTTCGATTTACATCTGGTCAAAAAAAAATCATACAATGTTTCTGTGTCTTCCAGTTTACCAATTTGCCAGCTGGTTATAAATATTATTTTTTGTTAATTTTTGTTTACTAATAAAGCACATTAACATGAAGAAGGCCAACAGTCAAAAGCTTGAGCAGAACATGAGTCTGTCATATGTCCTTCTTGTTTTATTTTTCATACTTCTACGAGCCTAGCTCAAACAGACAACATAATCTTTAATTTCGAAACCCCTTTTTGTTTTCTTACGATTGACATTTCATCCAATATCATATAAAATATACAAATCAAAACCTTACTTCAGATGAAAGCTACAGTAAACAATTTTCTATAACATACTGACATGTTTTTTTTTCAAATATACTGTTTACCGACTCACTATACTCTCAACGAAATATTCGCTTTCTTGATACATTGTATAATTTTTTTTATTTATTTGCTAATGCTTACACTACTGTAGTAAAATGTATGTATACATAGCTTGACAATTCCGATATAAATCTGACAACAGCCCTCTCCATATATATATATATATATATATGCACATATATATATATATATATATATATATATATATATATATATATATATATATATATATATATATATATATATAAATGTGCGTGTTTGTGTGAGGGTGTGTGTGGGAGGGTGAGTGTATGAGTGTGTGTGGGTGGGTTGCATATATATATGAGTTAATTTTATGTATATATATATTTTTTAAGGTATTTTATTCCATCATTATTTGCTTCACTTTTTTTGGTAAATATTTTCGTATTTTGTTATTGATATGATAATGAAGATTTGTGAATTTTGCTTAAATTTAGCTTGAGTTTATTTGAATGAAAACCTTAATAAAAACATGTTAATTTATATATATATATATATATAAATTAACATGTTTTTATTAAGGTATTATTAGTGTAACCCTTCTGTTCTGTACCCTTTGTTACACATTTACTTTGTTATTTCGACCTTATTTGTATGGTTTGTTCTGTTTGTTTCAATGCATTATAGGCCTGATGAAGGCCCCATTGGCCGAAAGCTTGTAATAAAGAGATACATGGAAGCTACGTCTTGCGTTGATGCTGAATTATTTACAAGCATATATATATAGATATATATATATATATATATATATATATATATATATGCGCATGGGAAGGGGTGCGTATTAAGTTTAATGAATGACAAGGATTCACTATTGAATCTATCATCATTACTCTATGTAGTTTCCTTTTTTGGACTCTCTATTTACTATTTAAAATTAAACTTCTGAAAGATGCATTGCAAATCGTCTTGATTGTACTTACGACACCTCGATAACTTAATTAACGAGTTTGATTTTTTAAAGAAAACTTTATGCAATAATAAAAGCAAACCACATTATGGTCCACACCACAATACCCACGTGACTGATAAAAATTGCTTTATGGTTACTTTAAAATTAAACCGTGATTCTCTATCATTATTTTGAAGCTTCTAACCACTAACATGCACTGGCCAAATAAGCTGCATTAGTGTCCAGTCGTCCAAGATGATTAAAAGGCAATGCACTTTTGTTTTCAATAGCAGGCAACGGTACGCAAAAGTTACCTCGAATCCTTTTAGGGGCTCGACTTCACTTCGGTTCACATCGACATGACTGTTAAGTAGCTATTAATATAATGCACGTCACTTTCTATAGAGCGGCATTCATGGTTGCACTACCCCATTGTATCCATACATATACAGTATATATGTAATATCATCAGGGGTATAAGAACATATTTTAAAATGTCCATCTTTCCCGTTAGTTACTTATATTTGCCTATTATACATAAATAGATTAAGAAAATTGACTTTTCAAGGCCAGCACCGTTGACGTTAGATATCCTCACAATAACAAAGAGAATCAAAGTTTCACATTGCTTTAAAATTTTTTAGATAAGCGTCAAAAACAGAATATAAAAAATAAATGCTATTATTCAAAGGGGGGGGGGGTTCACCCTGTCGATAAGTTCATATCAATAAAGGCAGATAAATAAAGAAAAAGATATTTGGTGAAGGTTTGATGAAAATTCGTCAAATAAAAAGAGAATTATGAATTTATAAAATTGGGATATTGTGACGTCGCAGACGAGCAACCCGTGCATGCCGTGTAACATTATTCCCCAAAATGCCATTTTGTCCAAAAAATTTGAAGTGAATTTATTTTTTATATGGATATATCATCGGACGCACCATTCTCTGCCCCCATCTATACAGTACGTATCTAAAACAAAAACGGGACAGTTTCGCAGTTTATCATAATTTTGTATCAAATAATGATGTCTATATTTTGATGTTCATATGCTCTGAAGTCTTATCTTTCAAATACCAATAAAAAACAAGTCATGCCTTAGTTTCAAAAAGACTTGCACCATACATTTTTTTTAAATGGCATTTGAAAGATAAGACTTCTAATCAGGCAGAGCATATGAACACCAAAATATAGACATCATAACTTAAAACAAAATTTTGACAAACTTTCCCATTTTTTATGCGCACTGTATAAGATGAATATATTCATTGCACACGTTCCATAAAAAATGAAATTTATGGAATTCAATGGGGAGGCAGGTACCATACGACGTCACAAGTTGAAAACTTATATCTCTCTCACTGTTTGATGGATTTTCATCCAAACTTCACCAATATTCTTTTTCCTTTTATTAAAATGAACTTCAATCCCATTTAAAGGGGTACTTCAGGCTGAAGTAAATGTGATTTGAACAGATTTATTAAAAAAAATTGATCAAAGTCGGACAAGGAACAATGAAGTTATGACATTTCAAAGTTTTGCATTTTTCGGTGAAACAGTTTTTGGCAGTTTTCATGAATATTCAATGAGCAAATTGATGATGGCATTTCACCACTTGTTCTTTTGTATTTTATTATATGAAATTAGGTTTATTCAAAGTTTTCTCCTCCAAGAACTTACAAAAAAAAAAGATTGACAACTGATTTAGTGCATTAGATATTCATTGCTGTAACTTATTTCATTATAAGGGAGACATATTATTCACACATCTATGGAATAATGAAGCAATTATGTTTATAACATAAGAAAAAGGAAAAAGGTAATTGGGGATGTGACATCATCAGTACACCTAATGAATATTCATGACGACGTGCATATAACTTTTTTCACAAAATATTGCTTAAATCTAAAATTCAATTATTTTCTTTTTTTGTTATCCGATTTTGATGAAATTTTCAGCATTTTACTTTATTTATTTTACTATATTTATTCAAATATAAATATTTTCAGCCCGTAGCATCTCTTTAAGCCTCAAATGCTATCCCTTTACTCTCTGTCACTCAACGCTACACTATTAAAAATATTGGGTAAAATTTTAACCAGCACGAGGGTAATTATGTGTCCAACCAATTTGGGGCAATATTTTACCCGATGCGGGAATCATATTGTACAGTAAGGTTAAAAAATAAGCAGTAAATACTTCAGAATGGGCAAAGTTTTCATCACACTGGATTAATAAAAATGCCCCAAAGAAATGCCCAATATTGGTTGGACACATAATTACCCTCATGGAGCATTTTTACCCAATATTTTTTTAGAGTGTATTAACATTGTTAATAACATAATGAAATGCTTTATGAATGTGGTAAATCATTATACTCTCACATTGTTGGAACAGATGAATGGGTAGGTATATACTCGCCAAATTCACCCACTCTCGTTTGAAGCATTTTCAAACAACTAAACGTTTCTCCCGAGGATATCAAAATGGTTATAATAACAATCAATATTGTCTGGATCCCAAAAGCATGAAGCAATTGTAAGGAAAATAAAGCAATCTGCAACATGATGTGAATTCTGAACGGTGAGATATCGGTCCATCCTATCTCCTCATTGACCCCGAGTTGCTATATTTGAACTCTCAAATCAATCATGTCCATACACAAATTCCCTCGGTAAAGTGACAATTTAATGCTGGTCTTAAAGCCAGATAGTTGTGGATGTCACGGTTGTCACCACCCCTATATCCCCGATATGTTCAAACTTCCAACGCTTCGTGCTGGCCTTACTTATTTACTCTATTTGTTACGCCACTGCCTCTTGTCTTCCCCATCACATGTTGTTACTCTATACCGACAATGTGAAGAGACCGTTTGGCAACCGAGAATTTGACCCCAATTTAGCAATGTTTCAAGTACCATTTCAGTCCTGTATACCCTTATTTTACGCGAATAAAATGACGACTTGTAACCATGGCCCTGTGAAGCGAGGGTGCTGATTAAGCACCCCCAGGAATTTCCTTGGTGGTGCTGCGTGTATTATTCTACATAGGCACCCCCAGGTATTCTGGAAGAGATAGAAAATGTATTTATAAAAACCTTGATTTTGTAGTGAAAGACTTTGTTTTTTCTTTTCAAATTTACATCAGCATCCCCACTCAAAAACATCGTTCCCAGCCTTGCTTGTATCCCCTCCATTTTTGGCCTTCTAGGTTTTGATAAACTACCAATAAAATAAATTGATAAACTACTTTTTTCACTTAAAATGTTTTCAAGTACACTTTCAGTACGCAAGAAAAAAATGCAAGGAAAAGGGGAAACCCCCACCCCATATTTCAATTTGAATGAACCTTCTCAGATTTCGAGTACATGCCCTGTCTTTGTACACATTATTTTTTAAAAACAACTTCTTGTATGTTCCCGAGCATGCGAAAACAAGACCACTTTACGCGTAATATTTTATTTTCTCTTCTCTTGGCCCTTTATTTTGTTAACTGCTGTTTGGCCATGTAGTGTATCCCGAAACAAGCACGTGTTTTTCTAGATTTTACGCCTTCCTCCATATACATAATTTAAATACTATATTCATATTCATTGTTTTGTACTATATTGTATACTTTAGATGGAAAATGAATAAAATTTCAGTTGGAAGAATAATGATTATTTACTTCAATTGAATTGTATATAGGGTGACAACGCCCCAATCTTTCCGTTTCCAAAGGAATCATGGAAAAGGAGAATCAACACCCTGACATATTCCGTCATCAGACAGACAGCATGATGGCAAGGTAAAAAGTAACTGAATAACCACTGCCAAAACTATTGATAAAAGAAAACATGCACTGCTATATCCATTATGATTGATGCGTTTAGGCTTTGGGAGTTCTAATTTAACCTTTAACATTGAATACTTGTCCCCAGATCCTATAATTTCTTTAACATGACATTTGATTTGTTAGCTGTTTAATCTCACAAAATTGTGACTTTAATCCTTGAATCTAAAGTGCAAGAGCTTGGAATACCCCCTTCCCCCACAATATTATATTAGACTTCTACCCCCCCCCCCCCAAAAAAAAAAAGGTGACTGAAAATTAACCGGTTATACCAGGAACTTCACGAAGCTGCCTCGAAATTCTAAAAAAAGACGATATGAAACTTATGAAAGTAACTGAATTGCCATAGTATCTGTTTTCCGTTTCCTGATGTTTGTTGTCAATCTTTTAAAAATAAAAAAACAACCCATTTATCCACAAATGATCACAATTTCTCTTATCATGAGTAGTTGCTGACCTAATACATGTAGGTCCATGCCTACATTAACCTTCTTATTAGAACAGTAAGGAAATCGTAGGTTTTACATTAAAAAGTATAAAAACGTATACAATAATATTTTACGTATGGAGTCAGTTGCAAGGAAAATATATAGTATTATTTGTGAGTATATATATATATTTTTTTTTTTGGGGGGGGGGATTTATAAACGATATCGTGATAAGATTTCTAGGACCAAACATATCTGAACACAATCATGATATTTAGTTGATCTGATAATTTCAGGCCAATTTATGATCTTAATCAACAGAGACGCTGATAAAACAAGGCTTGAATTTATGTTTTAATTCATAACAAGCTCCAGTTATCAGAACCTAGGACAGCTTTTAAAAATACCCCCATTTTACCACAGTCCCCGTTAAAAAACACAAACACTTACATGCCTCATACACACACCCTCACACGCACTTACACGCTCATCGTAGCAGTTAGTGATTTCACACACAAACACACACCCACACTCCCCACTTCCTCCCCCCCCCCCCACACACTCGCACCCCGGGAAGTCCTATGCATAACTACTACAATATACGATAATTCCTTACCTTGGTTTCAATGCGTGCCGTGTGCGTGGAGCCTTTCAAATTAACTGCTGTTATTCCTCTCTGCTCACAACGATCTAATAAAAATACAATCAAGATTCATCCCTTAGTAAATATAAAGGATAATCGCAGTGTTTTTGATGGTGGTAGCACTAGCACCTCACATTAATGAGTGTTTCATCAATAGGCCTGCCATGAACAGTATATTAATGGCAGTCAAGTTCCTATACTGTATATTAAGAGAGTTTCTCGGAAAGCACTTTACATGATATGAAAATCCCCCGGAAAATGCAGTTTCCAGGAAGATAATGCCTCGCTTAGAGCATTTAAATTTTTGCATGTCGTTTTGTTACAAAACAAATGCTTATAATTGGAGAAAAAAAACGCATGATAACTCGAACGTGCTACTTTATGGGGTACAATTACACGTACATGTATATTCGAATAGTGTTTATATTAGCTAAATCTCCGTGGATGGCGTTGTGCGAAGTTAGGTAAGTAAACTCCTCAATTCCAACAGTGGATGTGATGCTACATGAGGTCAATGAAATATGCATCAATGTTTCCTCTTATTGTCAAATTGTCAATTCCTCGATTCGGGCACATTGTAACAGAAAGGTTGCATATATTCATCGCCTTTTCAGCTTCCTCCGAGTCAGAACACATTCATAATGGGTGTACTTGTGTGTGTAAGGGTGTGTGTGTGTGTGGGGGGGGGGGGTGATGTTTGTAATCAGACGGTGTCTGTTCTACAGGTGTACAGAATATTCTTGAAAATTTCTTCCTTAAATTTAAGGAGCCATATCTACTCAATCGAATTGGTCTGTTTATATTACGCTCGCCTTCGGACACACGCGCATACACACTCTCTTTTCTGCTCACCCTCGCGCACACCACAAAACACCATTTTTACATCGTAGGTAATCGATAATGGTACATCTTGTACAGATAAGTGTGTGTGGAGAGGATGTGGGTGGCTGGGTGTGTGTGTGTTTGTGAGGGTCCGTGTGTGGTTGGAAAAACATAAATAAGAAAGACTCGAGATGGAGACGAAAGAGAAACAGATAGTCACAGACACAAACACACAAAGACAATGATACAGATGGAGAACGACCCATCGTCCATCAGTAGCATTTGGTGACATTCTTTACTTTGGCCTAATTATGCTAATCGTGATAGTGAAATTGAATAAGTACAGGGTACATGACCAAAATTAAAATGCCAACAACTAAATCTTCATGTTATCCATGTAAGAGTATCGTATTAAAATAATTTTTCATCAATCCTGACATATCGTGGCATCTGAAGACTGTCATGCCCTTAAGCTTGTGGTTTCATTTACGAATCGACTGAAGACCGCAGTTTGAGAAGTAGTTCATAATAGCTGAAAGTGCTCTTGTGGTACTGGTGTGATGAGATTTACTGTCAAAACATGTTATGTGTACATTTTAAATGATTCTGGTTGAGCCGCCTTCATAAGGTGGAGGCTTTAATCTAGCATTCCGAGGATCCGGCATTTTTAAAAGTTGATTTACTTTCATTGAGAGAATAGAAATTAAGCCCACCTGATATATAAGCAAACACTTTATTTTATGTTCAAATTCAATTTCGTTCTATTAACACGAGAAAATGTTGATTGTTGTGCTTTTCCTGAACAATGCAGCGTTGTATTATGCGTTTATTACAAATTCATGGAACATTCACGCCTTGCTCTTTTTTTTATTTCCCCGATATCCATTCGAAATTAATTTTAGTGTTATTGTTATTAAAACGTTTTTTTTTGCCACGCATGCTAAACTAGCTGTCGACATTGCTGTTTCACATAATATTTCGGGATTAGTTTATGCATGTTGTCGTTTCATCGGAAATCTTCCCTTTAAACGGTACATTGCTGTTAGTTTGTTTGGCTTTATTTCCGCATATCATAGCACTAAAACAGGCATTTTTTTTTTTTAATTGAAAGAAAAACAGTCATTTTACATACAAATTGGGTCAAATTTTATAAGTTTTTAGGAAAAGGAACCAGATTTTATAATTTACTTTTATAACTAAACAAAGATTATCTTTAGGACAATGAAAGAACCATACTTAAGGATTGTTAGATGTACATACAGGTACTTAAGAAATAGCAGCATAATCTCATAATGGTAAATTAGTATAATATTCCAAGGACAGAGTTAATTAATGATTTTGCTGACTATACCCGAGCCTCTCTTTGTGTATACCCAATTAATAATGGATTAAACACTCCCAGGGGTCTTGTGGCAAAATCGCGCAGACTAAAGGAAGAAAAAAAAAGCTATCGCAAATAGAAAACAACATCAACGATCATTATTCATAAGGTCGTCTGGTAGTAATTGAAAAAAAATATTCGTAATTAAGCCCATCAATTTTATAATATGTTCATACTTTGAACAGCGAGGGACCGAGGGTGCACATGATTATGGTTCAGTAGGTTTGGGTACCGTGGAAGGGAGGAATGCAATCATGAATTGATTACCTATTAAATTGGACAACAAAAATATTATATTGAATTGAATGTTTCTCGGAGTTCTTTTGCCATCAGTCCCAACCCCCTTCGAGAAACATGATTAACTGCAGAACGCGGCTGCTCGTATGGCAACTCTCTGCAACAAAAATCACATTACACCGTAACTCTGCACTGGTTGCGAATAAGTGAACGTGCCATATTCAAAGTTATTCTGCTTGTATCATTGTGCACATCGCTCTGCCGCACTAACAGATATATCCCATCAAGATCTTTCCGCTTCCAAAACGAACGATTTTTTTAGTTCCAAAATGCAATTCTAAATGGGGGACAGAGTCACAGAGCTTTTGTTCATGCTGGGCTAGTCTAGGTCTGGACGTTAGTAGTTATTTGTTGGGAAAAACCCTATCTATTTTCACCTTCTCCTACTAAGAGTAAATGTAATATCAGTGGTATTAAGATTAACCAACAAAGACCCAGGTCCCGCTTTTTGATAGCTTTCTTCTCTCTTTTCCCCCTCCTTCTCTTCTTTTACTTCTCTCTTCCCCTTGTCAATAACTTAAAAATCAAAGGAGGTGGCTGCCGCCTCATCCGTTCAACTACATCTTCTTTCAGTATTGAATATTATGTGTTTTCTTCCTGGCAATGAATATTACAAGTATTGTTATAACATTAAAAAACTCAACAATTGATAAAAACAAGGGGAAAATGCCCATAGATTATAAGCTTGATGGACATGCTTTAGGCTAAATTTGCAATTTGTGTTATTTCTTACAAGTAATCATTCAAGCTTTGATTCTAAGAAATATATTTGGGACATAGAATAAGTGATGGTCAGATGATTTGATTCATATCGAAAACGGACCTCATCAGCAATCATCATGATCGTACATCAATGAAGGTACAGGAAAGAAACATAACCATGAAAAAAGAGCCATTCACTTCATATAAAAATCACCATTTATACGCGTCTCTCAACAAAGGCCAAACAAGATTTAGCCCCCCCCCCCCCTATTTCCATGCATTTCTTTAAAGGAGAATGGAACCTTTGGAACAAAATAGCTTGTGTCGAAACAGAAAAATAAAAAAATAAGAACAAAGAAAGTTTGAGAAAAATCAGACAAATAATGAGAAAGTTATATGAGCATTTGAATATTGCAATCACTAATGCTATGGAGATCCACCTATTGGCAATGCGACAAGGATGTGTGATGTCACATGTGAACAATTTTCCCTTTGATGGACTATAAAATACCCTCAAAATGTCTCTTTCTGCTTTTTCTTGTCGTGATACAAACTCTTTATCCGTATGATGTATTCTTTAAAAATCTGTGATACATGCCCTCCTATATGCCAATAGGAGGATCTCCATAGCATTAGTGATTGCAATATTCAAATGCTCATAACTTTCTCATTATTTGTCTGATATTTCTCAAACTTTCTTTGTTCTTATTTTTTTATTTTTCTGTTTCGACACAAGCCTACTTATTCCAAAGGTTTCATTCCCCTTTAAGCTTCAATTATGGAGGCAAATCCGGTGGATCTATATGCTACATTTTTTAAAAAGCATCATGAATACAATGAATATTTCGAGCGTACATTGTTTTGAATAGCTTTGATGTATATGACAAAATGAAGCAAATATAGGTTTACAGCTTCGCGACGCGTCGTGGTGTCTTGGTTCTGACTCGCGCCCTCTAAAACAAAGGTACTGTGTTCGAATCCCAGATTGGTTTTCGTAGGTTAATTGGTATGTCTAAAAATGTAATTCTAAATGGAGGACAGAGCCTTTGTTCATGATGGGCTAGTCTAGATCTGGACGTTAGTAGTTATTTGTTAGGAAAAACCCTATCTATTTTCACCTTCTCCTACTAAGAGTAAATGTAATATCAGTGGTATTAAGATTAACCAACAAAGACCCAGGTCCCGCTTTTTGATAGCTTTCTTCTCTCTTTTCTTCCTCCTTCTCTTCTTTTACTTCTCTCTTCCCCTTTTCAATAACTTAAAAATCAAAGGAGGTGGCTGCCGCCTCATCCGTTCAACTACATCTTCTTTCGGTATTGAATATTATGTGTTTTCTTCCTGGCAATGAATATTACAAGTGTTGTTATAACATTAAAAAAACTCAACAATTGATAAAAACAAGGGGAAAATGCCCATAGATTATAGGCTTGATGGACATGCTTTAGGCTAAATTTGCAATTTGTGTTTTTTCTTACAAGTAAGCACTCAAACTTTGATTCTTAGAAATGTATTTGGGACATCGAATAAGTGATGGTAAGATGATTTGATTCACATCGAAAACGGACCTCATCAGCAATCTACATGATCGTACATCAATGATGGTACAGGAAAGAAATATAACCATGATAAGAGAGCCATTCACTTCATATAAAAATCACCATCTACGCGTCTCTCAACAAAGGCCAAACAAGACTTAGCCCCCCCCCCCCTAATTCCATGCATTTCTTTAAGCTTCAATTATGGAGGCAAATCCGGTGGATCTATATGCTACATTTTTTTAAAGCATCATGAATACAATGAATATTTCGAGCGTACATTGTTTTGAATAGCTTTGATGTATATGACAAAATGAAGCAAATATAGGTTAACAGCTTCGCGACGCGTCGTGGTGTTCTTGTTCTGACTCGCGCCCTCTAAAACAAAGGTACTGTGTTCGAATCCCAGATTGGTTTTAGTAGGGTAATTGGTATGTCTTGAAAGCTTGGGAGTTTGTATGTGAATACTTTCCAGGGAGTAGTCTATAGGATTACTTTTTTTTGTCTATAGACCTACTATTTAAAATAATATTTTTAATGGACACTGCACTTTACAATTCCGTTGTTTAAGCAGCCTCCTCCATCCTGTCCTATCTGAATAGCAATCTCGATGTAGAAAATGTATTTATTTTAAGTTTACTTATTTTTAAATGTACAGTGCCATCGTTGTAAATGGAAATAAACGAAATGAAATTAAATGAGAAAATAACTCAGACACTGAAGAAAACGACTCCTATCGTTTGCATGGTTTGTGAGTTGCGCGTTTTCATTTTTCTTCAAAACTTGAAGATACCGACAATCCTTTTATCATGAGCAGGATGAGCTACCTTGGTTTTCTTGCTCTTACCAAATCAATGACATCGTTGTACCCAAAATCAGGAATATGTCCCATCCACACAGTTAAAAAAAAGGAATTTTATAAAATAAATTTTGACCTTTCCTCGCAATATCGTTCGCTGTCGAATTTAGACCTTACATCGGTCGTTCATTAAAACAAATGTGACGAAATGCATTTTCATTTGGACAGCAAACCTCGTAACGACGTCCGACTATTCTGTTTAGTTAAGATATAAGGGTTGATGTTGGATGGATAAGAGCATTCTTGAAATTTCTTTACTTCCCATATCAGCTGATTTCTCCTTTGTGTGGCATTCATTTTAAAATGATTACGTGACCATGCAGAAAATATTCATATAAGTTTACCATTGTCACGATGTAAGTCAATTTGATTTTTAGTTTTCCTGAATTTTACGAAATATTATGTAGTCCTTACTGAGATCCTTCTGTTTGAAGATACAAGCCATCTCATGATGCCTTTTTGCTAGCAATTATATTTGAAAAGTATGGTATAATCATAAAGAAAGAGAGGGGAAAGAGAGGGGGAGAGAGAGAGAGGCGGGGGAGGGGGAATTTGAGCGAAAATTCATTTTTATTTCAGTCAATTTTATTTTCGCTCAGTGCTATCAACACTATATTCCTTTCAATCTGCAATCAAATGACATCGGACCAGTTAAAATGGTTAACAAACGATTGCGATCGATTCAGTTATATATGTCAAGTTGTGTTTTAAATTATTATTATTATTGACATATTATGATTGACACTCAAAAAGAGAAGTAGTGAAATGAAGAAGAGACAAATTTGAAATTCTTCTCTCGGAGTATAGGTCGCTTTTACCGGAAATATATATTCATTTGGGTCGATTAAATCCTCTAAAAGTCTAAATCAACTAACTGCTTGTTTATGTGAACGCCCTCAAGACTGAATTAATTCGAGGAAGATAAGTTTTATGTATATGCGTTTTCAATGTCAATATTGAAGTATATAATAAGCAACACACTTACCTACGCCAGTCAAAATAATAAGCAGGTCACTGTCTAAAGCCACGAAAATGAAATATCTTGGTCATTAAAACCTTCACCGCAACCATGTATCAACATGGGTATTCCATACCAGAGCAATATCGGTCAAGATTTATGTTTATGGTCTAATATAGGTATCTCAAGAGCTGATGAAGTATGTATTTTTAACTCTAGAGACTGGGTTTGCACAGGATAGGAGTGTCTGAAAAATGGCAAATATCTGACGCCAAAGCATTTTATGCGTGCAAAGTGCGCATAGTTTCCGCTGGGGGTTGGAAGAGTCGTCAAACACGTCGGTTATTTGGCGAGATGTAGAAGCTGAGAGGCGAAATGATAGTATGTATATAACATTCTTTGAGATTCTGTAGAACTGAAAACGAAATACAGGCAATGACGACGAACCACCATTACACAGGTTCGGCAAATATTTCGAGAATAATGAAAAAAAATGATTCAAGAATCACAAGGGTTTCATATAATTTCGATGATTAAATATTCTCATGAAAACACATCCTGTAATGTTATTTTTCTTGTAGTACAGTAAGAATAAAATGAACGGACAAGATGTCGAGGGCTGATATAGCTCAAGTTCAAAGGTGGCAGCTTGTATTCTAATATAATACTAGTACTCTGGAGAAAGTCTGGTCGTCTCTGACAATAACACCGGCTCATGCAGGGGCGGAACCGTGATATGTTGCTAGAGGTGCACGACGATGGTGACCCAATGTTTTCCTAAACTGAATAAACAATAGAGTTTCACGACCCATATATCTTTTTATGCTCTTCTTCATTCCTTTCTTCCCCTTTTTTTTCATCCACCTCCTTTTTTTTATATTTGAAACAGCCATAGGGCCGGGGGGGGGGGCTACTTAACATAGATGTATGATACGTATGTGCCGCGGTCGAGACCCCCATTTTCAACCTAAATTTCTGTTCCAGAGCATCACCAATTTAGATAACAATTGAAATTCCTATTTTTCCCCGTTCCAGAGACCCTCAAATTTGTGTTTCTCTTCCTGGTCAGTGCGCTACCATAGCCGCTACCATGCTTCGTGAGTTCCGGAGACCCTGTAATTTTGATGAGCATTACATTTTTAGCAATATTGTTGATCCAAGGGCCGTTCCGGAGACCCCCATTTTAAGACCAAGATTTAGTTCCAGAGCCCCCGACCCCGAGTTTGCATGGCGCGGGACATACGTATCATGTTATAATTCGAGTACCCCCCCCCCCCACCCCCGGGCCATAGGGGGCCAACACCCCTTGCCCCACTACAGCACCGTCCCTGGGCTCATGCAAGTACCAGGAAATTCTCGTCCCTGGTTTTCAGCGAATCAACAAGTCGATATTCGTTCTGCTATATTTTTGTATCATTATTTATCATGATTATATATGTTCGGGATGGTACTACTAGGAAAGCCCGGTTGTTTATTATCTTGTAGTTCCTTGACGTATAATTCAAGCACTTCAATCAGCCCTTGAAACAACACCTATCCTTGAAGAAGAAGGGGCCAGGGACCAACAGTACTAGCTGTTTCGAGTCCTTTCCCCTGTACTTGAGAATGAAAACTTGTTGAGTGCATCCATTGACTTTGAGTTGTCAACTGGTTTCTAACCAATATACTTTAATTATGTGCCACGATGTTACCGACTATATCTATTCATTTTAGTTGAGTCCTGTGCTTTCACTTCCATAACCTTATACCTGTTTTCAGGACTTTGGACGTTTTGAAAGACGATTTCATGCAAAATTTCAAGATTTTGTTCAAGTAAATTCCGGATATCTATCAGTGGCGTCTAACCTGACCAACATAAAACTTTGAAATGAACAAAAAATAAGTAAAAAATCGAACGTTGAAACTGTGATGAAACAAATAAAGCATAATTTAGCCCCCTCGCCCATTATCTATAGTGCACAGACGGCGGTCATACCATGTTAAACTTGTGCCTGCAATTTCGAAGAAAAAGTAACTGCAACTACGATGGACATTCACCTATATTACTTCTATAATATACGGTACTCTTAAATAATTATGCAGCTTAAAGTTGAAAATATGGCAGATGGTATATATATGCTCTTTCCAAGATTCTCCAGTTAATGTGGGTATATGTCATCAAATCCGAATCAAGCAATAACCATGTTATAATGGTACAGATCTAAGATGACAGCTTCGTAATGTAAGATGGCGTCCAAATGTATATTATGATAATTATGTAGACAAAATTGATAAAGAGAATGGCATACGGTAATAAAGTAGCCTACATTCAATCGCATTCAGCTATATCCAGTTAATTCCTTAAAAAAAAACATGAAAGAGAAAGCACATTAACGTAGATGATGAAACAACGAGATTGATATTTCAGATTTAGCCGGAGAAAAACTTTCAATACAAATTTTTAGTGATACGATATGCATTAAAACTTTCTTAATCTCAAATGGATTTTCGTCAAACCTTCACCAATATTTTTATCATTTTTTCTTGTATTTCTACAGCAAACTTTTCGTCAGGGACGGTGAACTCCCCCTTTAATAGTAAAGGTATAGAGTGGATATAAACCAAAGAACCTGCTTAGCTATTACATTTTGCTTACATCCTTCTCCCATCAACATACATCATTCTGTCCTTTGTCATTTTTTCTTGGGTCCATCATGTTTGCCCCTTTTGATATTTTTAATTTGCGCGGAGAATTCCCAAGTGCCTAATTGCTCAAGTTTGTGGCATACATAATAAATCTATATTCCTTGAAATTATAAACTTTTTCTTTTCATGTTTTATGAAAATGGTACTTCTCCCATAGTTCTTAGAATTCAAATTGTATAGCTGAAATTCGCTAAAGGTCAGTGTTTAAAAGACCTTTCCCATACAATGTCTAGTATCAATCATTTCGTGTTTTATTTTACTCTAAATCATACAATTATCTGTTAATTCATTTCAATGGGTATTAATTAATGTTATTATGTTCAGTGATTACATTTGCTTTTCGTTCATTGACTTGCAGGCGCGCGGCATAGCTGGGGGCGGAGGGGAAGAGAGGAGGGGGACAAGGTGACGTAAAGTTGACGTCATTCTTCCTTAATTGAATTGAGGTAAAGGCTTCGTGTTTTGACCATAGTATTTCTTCTTTCTTTGCCCTTCTTGTTAACCTTTTAACAAAATCCATTCTGCCTATAAAGCGCCCATTGAACTGTATGTTATTGATAATTGATTTGTATTTTGAAATTGAAAAGTGAATGAAATTAACAAAATGAATCTGAATCTATATCAACACAGCAAATATCAATCAAATCATTAAAAATCCACAGACAGTGCTAATGAATTGCAAAACATCACAATATTAGAAGAGTGGATTTTCTAAATCAAAATGACCTAATAGAACAAAAAGACTGTAATCTTGGCCTTATATATTAGACATTTGAATTGTGTTAGTGATATCACATCCATTTGCCATTAACAACCATTTTTAACCGGGTACTAGCACTAAATCCGTTTAATATACTCAAATTCGCGCATGTATACGGCTACCACAATAAGCACCTTAATGACCAAGATATGATTTAAATCATACATCATGATAAAATGAAACATATATATTTCAATGGGTTTCACACTTTATATGATTTTGAAATTGAATAACTTAAAGATGACCTCTACTTGTATACAATTAATCATACTTGTCATTCTAATGACGAAGTCGTCCTGTATCCTACGTGTTTCCAATCATTATGTCAGCAATTATTTTACTTTGTTTTTCCAAAAATCATCTAGATAACCTAATACATCAATGACCACAAGTACAAAAATAATGCTTAAGTAGATGGAGAGTGCACATAGAGATAATGACCGTTTATTTCGCAGAATACACAGCCTACCATAAACTCACCCGAAAACTCAACTTGAGTAACAAAGCGCAAATGATATGAGTATATATATATAGTAACATGTTTTTACGTTCGCCAAAGACGCCAATTAATGAAGAGTTTTTAAATTTCATGATCATCATGATCTTGGTTGCTATTTCAAAAACTCTGGTTGATTGCGTTCCGTTCTTTTTATTTTTTTTAAACTTTTGTTTTATTCGAAACAGTTAACTGTGAGTTATCAATAATATTGCACAAGCATAAGCATTTTCAGTTCAGTTTCGGTACGATACGTCTCTAACATGACTCCTTGCTTTATCAGTAGTCGTGGACATGATGAAATGCAAAGCTTTTCTGCAATCAGTCATCCCCTATTCAATATTTTTGCTTTGGGCGATGGCATCTTTTGGAATAAGTAATCACTTTTCTACATCATCCGTCATCAAGATTTTTCTTCTACTACTTCTCCTTTTTCATTTTCTTCTCCTCCCCTCTTCCTTCATGTCGTTTTTTTTTCTTCTTCTTCTCCTTCTTCTTCTCCTTCTCATCTCCATCTTTCTCCTTTTTTTTCTTCTTTTTCTGATGATGACAATGATGATTATGAATGTGCATCTCGAAACCCTTTTTTTTCATCCTCATGTTCATCCACATATTTCTAACTACTCTTCCACTCTGTGTTTTGGATCTTCTTTATGTGTGTGTTTGTATTCCTTTTCCGTACTATTTTGAAGTTTCCACTTCTTCACCCCTTGGAAGTATGTCTGTTATGGTATCCAATTCACTACCACGGCGTTTACCTAAAGGATCAACAAGCATTTGGGAATCATATAGTTTTTAGTGGCCTACTTGGAACTCCTCGTCGGAGGGGGGGGGGCATATATTTTCCAACAACAAGAAAAAGTCGGGTGATAGATCACCCAGGTGTCGGGCCACTACACTGCAAAAACTCCGGTGTTGATTTAACACCAGCCCGGAATCTATATGTCCACACCAGAGAAGTATTGAAACAACACCAGTTTGTAATCAAACCGATGTTGTTTTAATACTAATTGGTGTTGTATAAACACCTATCTGGTGTTAGACCAAAACGAAACTGGTGTTGTTTAACACTTCTCTGGTGTTGACATATATAGATTCCGGGCTGGTGTTAAATCACACCGGAGTTTTTGCAGTGTATCTGTCAAACGCTACCGCCCCACCCTCAGGTAGGCTTTTAGTTTATATTATTCATTTTGGGCGTCATACTCCTTTCATACCAAATAAATTCGACGAGTAGTAATAAAGGATAGAAATTATTCGATTCATTTTTTTTTCAGCAATCGACTACGAAGCTACATGATTCCATGGCCAACAAGAAAACCGAGTGAAGCATTCATATAAATAAAATAAAATAAAAAAACCTCTCTGGCAGATTCAATAATTAAGTATAAATCAGTATAAGAGCATGAATAGGTCAAAGGCACTATTTTTTCAAACAATACAATCATAATTATAGTCTCTTTGAGTTAAATTAATTTATTACTAGGGCAGTCAGTTTATAGAAAAGTCATGTTCACTTTCTCCTAATTATAATTTAATTGGAAGAAGTGAATAATACAAATAATACAATCAAATGATACAATCATATATTCTCCTTGGGTAAATTAGTTGATTGCTAGCGGACTGTCAATTAATGGAAAAGTCATGTTCACTTTCTCCCTATAATTATTGCACGAAGCGAGAATCAACTATCAAACGAAGGCGCCGCGGCGCGCCGGTTTGCGTTGTGAATTTGGAATATAATCGGGTACTCGAAATCGGAGTAATGTTCAGTGGGTATGTCGGGATCACTGAGATGAATTAAATCGGTCAGATTGGATTCGGTTCGGCGGTTTGTCTCCCTAAAGTAAAACCGATATTATTTCAGCTCGTTCTTACGCCTATTATCCATATCCGGGATGGTGGCTCACTTTGGGGATTTGACGAACAGTCAATTTGACTAGAAAGTGTAAGGAATATGCATGGTTGATGAGTCGTCTATAATGCAGGTTTTGGGGAGAGTAAGACGTCTTTCAGCGCCGAAATCTTTTATTGGATCTGTGTTCGTATGATTGTTCCAAATTTCAATTTAAATAATGAGGAAATGCTTGCCTTTGTGAGATTGAACTCGAAAGGAGGAGGGGTTGGGGTTTGTCGTGATCTGAGCTTGATATTTTTTTACTCAGTATACATACAAAAAAATAATGTACTTTCAAATATTGCGAAAACAGATGTATTGCTAATGGCCAGTTAGCATCGATTTCGTGCAAAATAGGGGTAAGAATTTAATAAAGGCACTACTAAATAGGGGAGGAACGATCGTGGACAGGTCCATTATGAATAAAAAGTGACAATGTCGGGGATCAAAACTTGTATTCTCCGAGTCTGACAAATTTCCCTGGTCAAAAGATTCAGGCCCGACATGACTCAATTCAGGAGCATGTTATTATAGTTCTATCAACTACTTCAGAACAGAAATTAGACCAGCACTGAACACTTGATACTACAAAACAATAACAAAAATTACAAATACAATTTGTAACAAAGAGTGAGTGAAATGTATATAGGTCTACCCTTCATGCTAAAGAGTCTCATCAAAGACATACGTTATGCCCCCCGGATTGTCACTGCATGAATTGCAAGACATCTCTTGATCATTATGATGGCGCACTGTAAAAAATTATTCGAAATTACTCAATAAAATTGAGGCCAAAAATTGTCTTTTTTCCCAAAAAATATAAGTTTGGCAGTTTTAAGTAAAATCTAATCCTTTTTGCATCCATTTTACTCAAGTAAATTAAATTAAAACAACTTCATTCAATCAATCACTGATATATATATATATATAGCAAATATGGGAGTGGACTTTCGTGATTCAAAAGTCCCCCATCGTCCCACTTTCAGTAGCATTATTTTTCTTCTTATATATCTTTTATTCTAATACTGTATTAGACTTTATGCATTGTCACTTACCTGTACATGATAGGTACTGACATTTATATTTATACCCGACCGGTTCATCCTTACAAATAAAACAGTGAGAATTATATTAACATTTTCCGAGAACCTAAAAAGAAATCTGAAATTTTATGATGAGTGACTATTTAATGCTGCTCTTTCTTTGATTCAACAAAAGTATACAACATTTTGCACACCCTAATCCAAATCAATTTCAAACGCAAATAGATATGACAGTTATATAAAGATTTCAACATTTACTTGCTCTTAATGAATATATGCAGGTATTATTTAAATAAGGCGTTAATTGACAAAATTAAGTACATTCAACATGATTTTATAAGGAATAATTATCTTTGCCTAATTGGATTTAAATTTACTTAATCGAAGCAAGCTAGCAATACGTGAATTTTCGTAAATGTATATTGCACCCAAATAAATCAAGTAAATCAAGTAAATTAAAAGACAAGGTAAATCTACTGAAAAAATCGAGAAATAATCACAAATGATAAATTCTACTTACATACATTAATTGTTAACTAATTGAGATTTTTTTTTTACAGTGTGATGGTGATAGTGATGATGATGGTGATGATGGTGACGATGATGATGGTGATGATGATGACGATGGTGATGATAATGATGATGATGATGATGGTGGTGGTGATGATGATGATGATGGTGATGATGATGATGATGAACATGGTGGTAATTTTCTACCTGATTGCTAAGAGAGAGCATGAATGCTTGTAATCAAGCAACCAGAGGACAGACGGCTTAAGGTCCCTCCGAGGGACCTGGTAATGAGGATTAATGCATTACCTAAGGGCACTAGCGCACAGAGTGGAAATATTACATTGAAATCTTAACTCTTAGCATAATACTCAGATTAGAAGAGATACGGGCCGATTATCACCTGCTTTGTGCCAAATTTTGGCTAAATTTTACTTTATAGAACACTGCTGCATATAAGGGAGAAACGATCATGGTCACACTTATTACGAATAAAAAGTGACAATACCAGGAATAAAACTTGGTGCTTAGACAATTTTCCCTGGTCAGACAGTTCACGTCCGAAATGACTCAATTCAGGAACATGGTATTATAGTTAACTCCTCAAGAACAGAAATTAGGTCGGCACTAAACTCTGTATACGAATTAATAATAGCAAAATTTACATATGCTAACCATGATATTGAGTGCATGTGAGGTGTACGAAACTACAACGAAGGTCTACCCTGCATGCTACACAGATCAAACTCTTCACAGACAGACCTTATGCCCCCCCCCCCATCAGCAAGCTATGTCGGGGATAGCAAAGATTTTGTGGATCTTGATGAACATCATAATTATGATGATGATAATGATGATGATGATGATGGTGATGATGATGATGGTGATGATGATGATGATGATGATGATGATGATGATGATGGTGATGATGATGATGATTCAATTCAATTTTTCAATTCAATTCAATTCAATGTCTTTATTTCCATATCAGTAAAATATCAAATTCATATTTACAACACATAACATTATAAATGCATTTCTAGTCATTAAATATTTACATACATAAAGAGAGCAGAAAAAAAATGCATTTCATAATTCATGTACAATAATATAGTAGATGAGGAAAAAGGGGGGAAATGATGATGGTGATGATGATGATGGTGATGATGATGATGATGAATATAACGTTGAAATCTTCACTATAAGTATAATAGTCTCAGGGGGCACTTAATTTTTAATTTCTTATTTTTAAAGAGATCAAATTTTTTATATTCTATTACCCCCATTTCCTTTTATCAGGAGTTATTACAAGAAACTTCTATACACAAAGCAATTGGCCTTCTTTGCTATGTTTCATATGAAATTAAAGTTTGACAATCGACACACAGATCTGTCGAGTGCAATTCTTTAATTTCGATATTGACTTAATCCACATGCCAGAAACGATACTTCTTTATGGAGAGTATCATCTTTCTGAATCATCACTTATACAGGTTTCATTTTATAGCAAGTGATAAATGTTCCTTCTGTAGAAAATACGAAGAAACATATAAGCATTTATTTTTTTAATGTGAAAAAGTAGGAGATTTGTGGGAACGGAGTAGTAATTTGTTTGGCCTTCCAATAAAAAAAAAAACTAAGCTGGATGGAAATCCATATTGGTCTCGAGGAAACAACCGAAAACATACAATTACTTAATCATATCATTTTGCTAATCAAATATTTAATATATCAAGGGAGAGGGAAGGGTAAACCACCAACTCCTGAAGAGATAAAGGAAAAGTTACTTATTAGCAAAGAAGAAGAAAAGAAAATTGCATTAGAGCGTAATACGTTAACGCGACACTATAAAAAATGGGAATATTTAAAGGTTTTATAAACATTAACCAAAATAAAAAGGATGGGGAAGGGAGGGGTGCCCCTCGTCTGTTCGTGCGTGGAATCGATCAATCACTGTCGCTGTAAACTGACCTCTGTCCTGTCTGTTATTGGTTCGTGTTTTTTTTTTTTAATCCTTTTAATTGTTCCTGTCCTTTGCTTTTTTTTTCTCTCTCTCCGTTATGTGTATGGTGATTTTTTTCTGTCTATTTCTCCCGTTTGTTGTTGTTGGTGTGTTTAATTTGTTCAGCTTTGGGGTCTGATAGGGGGGGGCTCATGGGACGGGAGAATGCTCATATACATTAATTCTTTAAATTTGCGTAGTTGTTACGTCTTTGTTTTATTATTTGCTTTATAGCTGCATACATAAGTTGTTGAAATGTTATTTTTGCATAAGTTCGGATTATGTCTCTTTTCTGATACAATTTGCCTGCTATGTTTATTACACTGTTATTTAATTTGTGTATTGCACTGCTGCAATTATCATTTTGTTCTATATTTTCTTGATTATGTATGTATGAAATTTATTTGAATGAATAATAAAGATCACTACAAAACACAAAATAATTGATCTCTCTTAGGGCCTTTTCACACGTGAATCTAATCATCTAACCGCCTTTTCACACGGTAAAAAAATTGTAATTTGAATGATGATTCCAGTGAAAAATAAGGCTAATGACCAATATTCAGCACGTGTGAAACCAAAATAAAACATGATTAGAATCACGAACGCCAATCGCAGTCACGATTACAATAGCAGTCATCATTGCAATGATGATTCAAGATTCACGTGTGCAAAAGCCCATTGTAATGTTGATTGCTATTGTAATCTTGACTGTGATTAGCGTTCGCAAGTCTAATCATGTTCTAGTTTGGTTTCACAGTACTCACTCGTGCTAAATATTCGTCATTAGCCTTATTTTTCACTGGAATCATCATTCAAATTACGATTTTTTTTTTTACCGTGTGAAAGGGTGGTAAGATTAGTTGATCCCTGTGACTTCTATAGGTTTCCTTGCACAATATACTGTAGGTTAATTCGTTATGTATAGGGGAAGAAAACGAACAATTTGCAACCTTTTTCACTCTGCAGAAGAATTAATCAAAAGACAGTGATCCTTGATTATTTATGACTTTAATTAATGATGACTGATATAATTGCAGTTTATTTGCTTTATAATTCGTTTTAATTGCATTTTATTGATAGAAAAAATTATAGAAGTCTTTACTATAGAGACATTGATCGCAGCCCAACGGCTGAATTGATTATATGAATGTAGATTCAATACATACTACAAAAATTAAATACAACTTCATTTTAAAATACTGAAATAAGAAATATATAGTTATTTGCTGGGTTAGATTACTCTCAAAATGAGAGAGGGGTAAAATATGAACAAGAGGTTATTTCGTAATAAGCTATATACAATTTAATGACTTTTATTTTTTTTTAATTCACGGTTATTAAAAAATAAATTCATGCAGGCTCGCCCGGTATACCAGTCTTTGATATTCAACTATAATTAGGAACCGTTGCATTGATAGGGGACACGACTGGCAGATTGTGTTAAATTAACTGGCGAAGCTTCTTTTACATCGCCCGTGTTAATCTAATTTGCATCATTTGACCCGTTGCAAAATACGAAACATGATACACTTTATTATTCCTTAAATAGGATATCAAGCATTATATTTCAAAATGACATATGAATATGGATTCAATATGTATTATTCCGGTTTAAGGCCAATCAGTGACGTACCGTGGGCCAAGGCACGGGGGGCATAACAACAATGTTGAGTCACTTAGTGGGCGCGAAGCGCGATCAATTGCCAGGTATAATGATATACTAAGAGAGACATAACATGTATCAAGGACTGCATTTGCGATTAAACGGATATGCATCTTACAGATCAAATAATGTCAGCTCGAGCAGATTTTTTTTTTCAGACCTAAAAAAGGGACATTATAAGCAATTTTTGTAATTATGATACCTGTCTCACTCAATATACAATGCAAGCGAAGCGCGAACTGAAATTTTTGTATATTTTGACTCCAAACGGGGACATTTTCAGGACTATCTTTTTAGGGATTCATGAAGAGCATACACATCTCACCATATTCATCTCATGCAAGCGCCAAGAGCATGCTAATTTTACCAGAATTACACCTAAACACCTTTTTTAGTCATTGTAATCATTAACATCATTGGTATTTCACTAACCAATTGATGCGAGCGCGAAGCGCGAGCTAAAAAAATTTTATATTCAGACAAGAAAAGGTGACATTTTAAGGACTGTGTTTTAGGAATTCACGAAGAGCAGACATATCTCACCAATCCACTAATGCGAACGTAAGCACGGACTGGAAACGTTTATATTCAGATCTTAAAAGGGGTAATAACTTTTAGTCGTGAAAAAGAAGCATATGTCACTACATATAACAATAATAACTCGAAGTGCGAGGAAATATATGAGGTGTATATTGATTTGAAAACGGGATGTTATAGTACAACAGGATTATATATCTCATTAAAATAGACAATGCGAGCACCAAAAATGATGAACACATAGGCCCTAAGCAAAATATGTTTCATAAAGTTACGAAAAAATCTTATGTAATATAATATATAACATACAATAATATAATTTGTTTTAAAAAATTCGGCATTACTCCTATTTGTTTAAGATCAGTATGATCGATCTGTAATTAAAATCATAAGATCAGTATGCTCGATCTGTAATGAAAATCATAAGATCATAAGTCAGAAAAAATTGGAACCAGTGGGATTCGAACCTGCCATCTACAATAATATAATTATTTATTCCCCCCCCCCCACTAAGATTCTTTTTCCCCATTTTTTTTTGCCAGCCGATTGGGAAAGCACGTGCCCCTTGCCAATCACCTGTCCATGCGCAAATTGTAATTTCATACGAAATGGAAACAAAGAAGCAAGTTATTACAGTACGTATCCATGACATAAGATAACGGTGTTTTGGAAAATGTCATCATCATGGATAAACGTGGATCTTTCCTCATTTATGATTATCTAAAATCGATATTGCAAGTATTAGTGATATTGCTTTCAATTTCATACAAAATGGTTTATAGAAACAAAGAAGCAAGTTATTACCATGATTACAGTACGTATCCATGACATAAGATAAAGGTGTTTTGGAAAATGTCATCATCATGGATAAACGTGGATCTTTCCTCATTTATGATTATCTAAAATCGATATTGCAAGTATTAGTGATATTGCTTTCAATTTCATACGAAATGGTTTATAGAAACAAAGAAGCAAGTTATAACAGTACGTATCCATAACATAAGATAAAGGTGTTTTGGAAAATGTCATCATCATGGATAAATGTGGATCTTTCCTCATTTATGATTATCTAAAATCGATATTGCAAGTATTAGTGATATTGCTTTCAAACGATTCATTGGTTTTCAACTGTGCTTGACTATACAGGAAAGACTATAATGCCCACCAGTTTAGTCTTTTTGTAGCACCTGTTCGCATACTAAATTATTTATGGTTTTGTGACAATATGAAATGTCAGATCTACAAATAGAAACGCGAGACTCTGAAGTTCTTAGGGGAGTATACATATAAATAGAAAATTATATCTAAAACTCTCAACTATTAGCGGTAATACAATTAATAACTCAACCCTTAATGCTAGCTGCATGTATCCCTCGAGAAAATTCGTAAAATGAGACCGCTTTCGAATGATCTCCCTTGAGAAATTTGCAATAGCAGGTCACGCGCTCAAAATTGATTTCGAAACAGCGTACATATATATTCTAAGTGTTTGATTATGGCGATCTTTTAAGACTTACCAACGAATTGCACTTTTTACAGAAAAAAAATCACCCGGTTAACATTGGCGGACTGTACTTGTGGCGCCATGTCCAGCACCTGTAATCTAGGACAAGTAGTCCAGTAGATATGTGAAAAAGATGCTCGAATCTGGCAGAAAGTGTGAAATTTGGCATACAGGGGTATTTTTGGGCGCTGATTTCAAAAATTGCCGGCCCCAAGCGATTTGACCATCGGGTCGGCCGCCATTTTGAAATCCAAGATGGCCGCCATGAAAAATCATTAAATGTCATTTTTTTTAGTTTAACATGGCATGTGACACTGAAATTTGGCATATAAGAGTATTTTGAGGCACTGATTTCAAATATTGCCGGCCACCAGCAATTTGACCATTTGGCCGGCGGCAAAATGGCCGCCATCTTGGAATCCAAGATGGCCGCCATGATATATTATTGCAATCATTTTTTCGAGTTTTATATGAACTGCGGTATTGAAATTTGGCATATAGGCTTAATTTGGAGTGCTGATTTCTAAAATTGCCGGCCCCAAGTGATTTGACCATCGGGTCGGCCGCCATTTTGAAATCCAAGATGGCCGCCATGAGAAATCTTTATTGTCATTTTCACGAGTTTTACATGATGTGTGACACTGAAATTTGGCATATAGGGGTATTTTTAGGCACTGATTTCAAATATTGCCGGCCCCAAGCAATTTGACAATTTGGTCGGCGGCAAAATGGCCGCCATTTAGAAATCCAAGATGGCCGCCATGAAAAATCATTAAATGTCATTTTCTTGAGTTTTACATGATAGGCGACACTGAAATTTGGCATATAGAGGTATTTTGAGGCACTGATGTCAAATATTGCCGGCCCCCAGCAATTTGACCTCCAGGTCAGCAGCAAAACGGCCGCCATCTTAAAATCCAAGATGGCCGCCATGAAAGATAATTTGCTCGAGTCTTACGTATGGCCTGTAACACTTTAAATTTGGAAAACAAACTTGATCTTTGCATCCTTGATCAATGAAAAGAACATAGTAAATAGATGCTATTTTGAATTCCAATATGGTTACCAAGTTTGAATGATGTTCAACATTATAATGATGAATAAAACCCATTGCATTGGCACTGAAAACAAATCCAACACAACCACATCTTTGTCCGTTGCAAGGAATTTGGCATCCTTAATTGCTGATATAGATGTTACGTAAGTATGAAGCACCATAAATACACAAACCAGCTAGCTTCTTCTGCAGTTACACATTTGAAGTGGCTTTGGTTGAATAATAACCATCCGGAACAATCATTTTCTGTTGAGAGGCTTTAAATTATTTCTTTGAGTTTTATATGATCTGCATTATTGCACTTTGACAAATCGACGGAGTGTGGGGTGCTTATTTTAAATATTGCTGGCCCTCGGCGATCTGATCCCGAGTCAGAGGCAAAATGTCAGCCATCTTGAAATCCAAGATGGCTGCCATGAAAAAAGGTCATTGAAAAAAAATTACTTTATCTAGTATCACGTAACGTATTATTTTAAAGTTTGGCATCTAGGGATATTGAAATTGCCCCAAGTAATCTGTCTAACAGATATGCTGCAAAATGGCCACCATCTTGAAATCTAGAGAGGATAGACTGTTATGAAAATTCATTAAAATAATTTTCTTGGTTTTAAACAATTTGAAGCACTGCATTTTAGAAATACAGGCAGGATTTTGGCCCGCTGGTTTTAGAATATTGCTCCAATAATTGCAATATTTTATTACAAATCAACATGAAGAAAACTGCTCCAGACTTGAAGTACTGATGGTTATATAGTGGTATGATGATGATAATGATGATGATGATTAAATGAAATTAATATTAATGATGGATGATAATAATACATATTTTATTGTTCAAAATAGAATTCAGTAACAGAAATGCTCCGAAAATTTATTTTGCCCATACCCTGAAGCAGTGGCGTACCTAGGATTTTCCACAGGGGGGGCAAAATCGGCCGCCAAAAAATTTGACAAGCAAAAAAAAAAAAAAAAAAAAAAAAAAAAAAATGGTCTTCAATAAAAAAATAAAGGTCTTCAAGCTCATCAGGGGGGGGGGGGCAATAAGGGTCTTCAAGCTCGTCAGGGGGGGGGGCAAAAAAGGTCTTTTAAGCTCGCCAGGGGGGGCAAGTATATGTCTTTTTTATGGGTTGTGGCTCGTCAGGGGGGGGGGGGGCAGAGTGCCCCCCCTGCCCCCCCCCCCCGTAGGTACTAGTGCCCTGTATATCGTGAGCCCGGCAGCAACTTAGCAGCGCCCCATCGGACGTTGCTCTATCTATTAAAAAGGGAGTTCACCCCAGAGAAAAGTTTGTTGTAAAAACAAAAGAAAATATGATATAAAAAAGATATTGGTGGATCCATCAAAGATATTAGAATTTTAAGTTTTTGATTTGTGACGTCATATAGGCTACTGTTCGAGCAGCTTTCCCGTTATGTTGTGTGATATAAAATGCATAAATGGTTCATCATGGGTATTTTTTTTCTTTCTGGAGCGGGTGTGAAATCATTTGTTTGTTGATATACTGAGGGTCCAATAAAAAAACATTTTCATTTTTTTGAGGAGGCTATATTTCATTGATTTTTGTACTATAAGAAACATGGGGGAACTGCTTGCATCTGACGTCACAAATGCACCAAAATGAAATTCCAATAGCGTTTTAAATATTTGATGGAATTTCCTCAAACCTTCAATATTTTTTTCATTACTTATTCTGTTATTGTTTCAATAAACTTTTTGTCAGGTTGAACTTCCCCTTTAATTCGTTGACCGCCAAACAGGTTAGAAGCAGCTCCCCTTTTCTAACATATTTTGGTCTGATGCTGTTGGAGCTTGAACTCCCGATCTCCCGATTATGAGGCGAACATGCTCCCGTTGTCAGATTGGCGAACACACGATGGTTATCCAAAAATGCCGAATTTCAAAATAATACCTACATTAAAATTATGATACTTGATTTTTTTTAATGATTTTTTTTATGGCAGCCATCTTTGATTTCAAGATGGCTGCTATAAATTGGATGAACATTACTGGATTCGAAAACTTTGAGTCTATGGAGATCACAGGGAAATCTCAGTTGTGGGCGATGCCGTCGAACTTAACACACGTGTAGAAAGCAACTCGGCGCCAAAAGAAAGCTTATTTTCTTCTCTTTTAAATGATGATACATATGTTTACTCACCATTATAATGCTAAACATCATTCAAACTTGGTAACCATAATGGAATTCAAAATATCATCTATTTACTATGTTCTTTTCATTGATCAAGGATGCAAAGATCAAGTTTTTTTTTCTCCAAATTTAAAGTGTTACAGGCCATACGTAAGACTTGAGCAAATTATCTTTCATGGCGGCCATCTTGGATTTTAAGATGGCGGCCGTTTTGCTGCTGACCTGGAGGTCAAATTGCTGGGGGCTGGCAATATTTGACATCAGTGCCTCAAAATACCCCTATATGCCAAATTTCAGTGTCGCCTATCATGTAAAACTCAAGAAAATGACATTTAATGATTTTTCATGGCGGCCATCTTGGATTTCTAAATGGCGGCCATTTTGCCGCCGACCAAATTGTCAAATTGCTTGGGGCCGGCAATATTTGAAATCAGTGCCTAAAAATACCCCTATATGCCTAATTTCAGTGTCACACGTCATGTAAAACTTATGAAAATGACATTAAAGATTTCTCATGGCGGCCATCTTGGATTTCAAAATGGCGGCCGACCCGATGGTCAAATCACTTGGGGCTGGCAATATTTGAAATCAGCACCCCAAATTAAGCCTATATGCCAAATTTCAATACCGCAGTTCATATAAAAATCGAGAAAATTATTGCAATAATATATCATGGCGGCCATCTTGGATTTCAAGATGGCGGCCATTTTGCCGCCGGCCAAATGGTCAAATTGCTGGGGGCTGGCAATATTTGAAATCAGTGCCTCAAAATACCCCTATATGCCAAATTTCAGTGTCACATGCCATGTTAAACTCAAGAAAATGACATTAAATGATTTTTCATGGCGGCCATTTTGGATTTCAAAATGGCGGCCGACCCGATGGTCAAATCACTTGGGGCCGGCAATATTTGAAATCAGCAACCCGAATTAAGCCTATATGCCAAATTTTAATACCGCAGTTCATATAAAACTCGAAAAAATGATTGCATTAATATATCATGGCGGCCATCTTGGATTTCAAGATGGCGGCCATTTTGCCGCCGGCCAAATGGTCAAATTGCTTGGGGCCGGCAATATTTGAAATCAGTGCCTCAAAATACCCCTTTATGCCAAATTTCAGTGTCACATGCCATGTACAACCCAAGAAAATGACATTTAATGATTTTTCATGGCGGCCATCTTGGATTTCAAAATGGCGGCCGAACCGATGGTCAAATCGCTTGGGGCCGGCAATTTTTGAAATCAGCGCCCAAAAATACCCCTGTATGCCAATTTTTACACTTTCTGCCAGATCCGAGCATCTTGGCCATTTTTTGTCACATAACCGCTCCACTAAAGAGGTAAAATGCGACGCTATCCACATCTGACGGGTGCTAGTAGAGAGTTTTCGCATTTACAACGGAGCCGCTCTCTCCAACGCATCAATTCCTTTGAAAATGCAAGTCAAGCCACAATGGAGAGCTGAGAAGCTTTTGTCGAAAGTTGTTGGACCGAGACAGCAGCGTATTCCCTGGCTCTGGGCAACGACATATTTGCAATTGTTCGTCCGGTGCAAATCATCTGATGATCTGCTGTCCTGGTCCACCAACTTTCGACAAAAGCCTCTTAGCTCTCCATTGCCGACCTGCATTTTAAAAGGAATTGGCGAGTTGTATAGAGAGCCACCCGCACCTGTTATCGTTATTCGTATTCATGGCCCTGTACATGGAGGATGATCTGTTGATAATGGGGGTGCGGTGACAATGCTCAGCACCTCCAGTAACAATAGAATCATCCTCCGTGGACTGGGCTCTGTTCATAATGAACTTTCTTTTTTTTCCTTCTTCCTTCCTTTTAAATTTTTTTAATCGCCCCCTTTTTGTCTCATTTGCGTTCAATGAATGTGACCTTCGGAGTATGTGCCCCCTACCCCCCCCCCCTACTGACTCCATCGACCAGATTCATGCACTGCAAAAACTCTGGTGTTGATTTAACACCAGCTCGGAATCTATATATGTCCACACCAGAAGTATTGAAACAACACCAGTTTGGAATCAAACCGATGCTGTTTTAATACTAATTGGTGTTGTATAAATACATATCTGGTGTTAGACTAATACAAAAACCGGTGTTGTTTAACACTTCTCTGGTGTGGACATGTATAGATTCCGGACTGGTGTTAAATCAACACCGGTGTTTTTGCAGTGTGGAAAATGCTTATAGAACGGGTGGTAGTGTTCAAGCTACTGTATATTATTTTCATTATTATCTTTTCTCTCATCGTGATAAATTTGGGGAAATAAGATCAACAAAAATGTAGATTATTGGATCTTGAAGGTTACCATTAGGCTTATATTGTCACTGAGCTTTGTCCAATTGAATACACCACATGGGCCTAGGAACACAAAACTTTGCGATGGATTGCAAATCTGAAAGACCACATCAGATTGGTTCCTGATCGCATGTCACTCTTGTCTTGATTGGCCATTGTGATTTAGCCATTGATAGCAAACCTTTGTGTAACCATGGTAACACAGCCCCTGTCTTTTCAGATTCCACCTTGTCTCTCAGTGAAGAGAAATGATATAATTATTTTTACGACGAAATGAACCATTCTATGAAATTTGTTTTCATCATTAAAGGACAAGTCCACCCCCAACAAAAAGTTGATTTGAATAAAAAGAAAAAAATCCAACAAGCATAACACTGAAAATTTCATCAAAATCGGATGTAAAATAAGAAAGTTATGGCATTTTAAAGTTTCGCTTAATTTCACAAACAGTTATATGCACATCCTGGCTGGTATGCAAATGAGGAGACTATGACGTCATCCACTCACTTTTTCCTTTGTGTTTTATTATTTGAAATATGAAATATTCTTATTTTCTCCTCATTGTCAAGTGATACAACAATTAATTCCTCCCTGAACATGTGGAATCAGCATTGTGTAATACTATATGGTTCAGTCAAGTTGGTCCTTAATGTCAAATCTATAAAAAATGAAATATTGTATAATTCAAACAATAAAAAACAAAATAAATAGTGAGTGATGGACATCATCGACTGACTCACCTAGTTGTTCATATCACTGTTTTGTGAAAAATAAGCGAAACTTTAAAATGTCATAACTTTTTTATTTTACATCCGATTTTGATGAAATTTTCAGCACTATGCTAGTTTGAATTTTCTTTATTTATTCAAGTCAGCATTTTCCTGGGGTGGACTTGACCTCTTACTATTTGCCTTGTGTCATGAAACAAAGTGATCACTATTGAAGTTCATTTTCATTTGGTTGACAAAGACACGACCCATTTGGTCTAATATTCACTTGGTCTATTTGTCAAATCATCATTTAGATACCCATTGGGATTTTTATATTCTACATTTGGCAAACATTCCTCCCCCCCAAAAAAAAAAAAAAAAAAAAGAAGAAATAAAGAAAGAAAGAAAGAAAGAAAGAAAGAAAGAAAGAAAGAAAGAAAGAAAGAAAGAAAGAAAGAAAGAAAGAAAGAAAGAAAAAGAATAGAGGCGGACAGCAAATCGGTCGGTGTTGCAATTTTTTTTTTCTTTTTTTTCAAATTTTATGTCAAGATCACGAAAACCATTCAAAACGGTATCGCATGAAATCACAGCAACATTCATTTTTGTATTCAAATTGTATCAAAATTGGAAGTAACAAAAATGAACAAAAAACAATTGGAAACATTGGAACTTGGAAGTATCAAAAGATATCGAAAAATATAAGAGTGATGTATAAAAAAAGAGGAAAGGGGCAGAATAAAACAGGTAGTTTATGTAGGTCGAAGTGTACCCTCCATAATTCAATTCAAGTATTCATTTCCAAAGATTATGAAATCAAGAAAAAAAATCAATTTTGAATATGACTGTCAGTGATTCTCAAAATCTTTTAAACAGAAGAAAGTCGACTTGTCAAATGAAATTTAAAACTTCAACCCGAGCAAAAAAATATTTGAATGACAAGCCTTTCTTAATAAAGAAAAAGGACTTTCATTACGCACTACCAGCATAAATCGAAAAAAAAAATTACGATTTTTTTTTTTTAGAAAGGGCTTGAATGTTGTGTAAGTGAATAAATAAAAGATATCAAAACTGACACCCCAGAACAAAGGTTCTTTGCGGATCCTTGGATTACTCAGAACGATACAATGATTATTTCAACATGGCGGAAACACATAATGTACAAATTTCTCACCGCATCGCTATGCTCCCTTGTTGTAAATAGTAATTTTATAGTTTGTTGTATGCATATAGGAAAGAATACCAATGTTCCCTCAGAATCCCTCTTGAATAATATAGGTAATTGATGCCGCTCGATATACAGATAATCCCTTGCACGTGAAAAGACATTGACATTTTTGGAATTTCCGTGTTTGGTGGGTTTTTTTTGGAGATGTAAGCGATGGTATCTTAAGGACGTTCCACAGTTAAAGTGAAATCCATGTCATTTTCACCAAACTTTGCACATAGATACTTTAAAACCTTAATATTCGAAATATGCAAAAATTAACATAGGTCCATGTGCTTGATTTTTTGCTATAGAGCTTCAAAATTCACCCAAACATGCCAAATTGATGTTCTTAAGAATTGCGCATTCAAAAGAATTTGGCATTTTTAGACCGCCCAAGATTACTACAATGAGTTTAAACCTCTATTACTCAGTCAAAATACATGAAAAAATCATCAAATTTCGCAAGAGAGTTAATAATTGTATCGTTAAAATGGAGAATCTATTTATAGTGCTATTGTTTGCAATTTTAAGTTTAACAGCACTGTCAGTTCTTAAAAATGGCGTAAAAGATAACAAAATCCCAATCTAAAAAATGTAAAATTTCAGTAACAAACTACAAACGTACAATACATGCTGCACTTTTTCCAAATCCATGTCATTTTCACCAAAATTTGCAGAGTTGGTAGGAAGGTATACCTTAGAGGTACAAACATTAAAAAATAGGCGTTCATGTGCTTGTTTTTAAACTATCAGCATTTTTATTAGAGCAAATGTGCTTTCTAAAACACCAAAAATGCGCCGAATGCTTTGTATCTATATGAAGAAAAAATCAAAACCACTCTACCATTTATACAAACTCGGGGTAATAACTGTGGAACGTCAGGACGTTCCACAGTTATGTTTGTGCGCATTATGATCTGCGCATAGTTTACACTCTGCGCGCTGACGTCACAATGGATGAACAGGTGATTAATTAGCTGCGGGTATGAGCTGATTTTTCTCATCTTCTGCACTTTAACTGCAGATCCGATACGTTATTTCATGAAGCTAAAAAATTGAATTATTCCATGGACCATTAAAAAAAAATTCTCTACAATTTCAAAATACTTTACTCTGCAGTGCTGCCAGGAATCACGAATATTACCCCGAGTTTGAATAAATGGTAGAGTGGTTTTGATTTTTTCTTCACATAGATACAAGGCATTCGGCGCATTTTTGGTGTTTTAAAAAGCACATTTGCTCTAATAAAAATGCTGATAGTTTAAAAACAAGCACATGAACCCATATTTTTTAATGTTTGTACCTCTTAGGTATACCCTCTTCTACAACTCTGCAAATTTTGGTGAAAATTACATGGATTTTAAATAAAGTGCAGCATTTGTTGTACGTTTGTAGTTTGTGGCTGAAATTTTACATTTTTTAGATTGGGATTTTGTTATCTTTTACGCCATTTTTAAGAACTGACAGTGCTGTTAAACTTAAAATTGCAAACAAATAGCACTTTAAATAAATTCTCTATTCTAACGATACAATTATTAACTCTCTCGCGAAATTTGATGACTTTTTCATGTATTTTGACTGAGTAATACAGGTTTAAACTCATTGTAGTAAACTTGGGCGGTCTAAAAATGCCAAATTCTTTTGAATGCGCAATTCTAAAGAACATCAATTTGGGTGAACTTTGAAGCTCTATAGCAAAAAATCAAGCACATGGACCTATGTTAATTTTTGCATATTTCGAATATTAAGGTTCTTAATTATCTATGTGCAAAGTTTGGTGAAAATGACATGGATTTCACTTTAATTGTGGAACGTCCTTAAACAAGCGAATGCCTCTGGCGGCCTCACCTGCATCACGCGATTCAAGATAGCAGCAGTGCTGACTTTGAAAACTACTATAACTCGCACAAGATGTTCAGTGATACTTGGTTACTCTTATGTCCACGTTTTATGAACTAAACCAATACACTTACAGAGATATGATGGTAATTCAACAAATACCCCCAACATGGCCAAAGTTCATTGACCCTAAATGACCTTTGACCTTAATCATGTGACCTGAAACTTGCACAGGATGTTCAGTGATACTTGATTACTATTATGTCCAAGTTTAATGAATCAGATCCATAAACTTTCAAAGTTATGATGGTAATTCAACAGATATCCCCGATTCGGCCAAAGTTCATTGACCCTAAATGACCTTTGACCTTGGTCATGTGACGTGAAACTCATGCAGGATGTTCAGTGATACTTGATTATCCTTATGTTTAAGTTTCATGAACTAAGACCATATACTTTCTAAGTTATGCTGTCATTTCAAAAACTTAACCTTCGGTTAAGATTTTGATGTTGATTCCCCCAACATGGTCTAAGTTCATTGACCCTAAATGACCTTTGACCTTGGTCATGTGACATGAAACTTGCACAGGATGTTCAGTGATACTTGATTACTATTATGTCCAAGTTTAATGAATCAGATCCATAAACTTTCAAAGTTATGATGGTAATTCAACAGATATCCCCGATTCGGCCAAAGTTCATTGACCCTAAATGACCTTTGACCTTGGTCATGTGACGTGAAACTCATGCAGGATGTTCAGTGATACTTGATTATCCTTATGTTTAAGTTTCATGAACTAAGACCATATACTTTCTAAGTTATGCTGTCATTTCAAAAACTTAACCTTCGGTTAAGATTTTGATGTTGATTCCCCCAACATGGTCTAAGTTCATTGACCCTAAATGACCTTTGACCTTGGTCATGTGACATGAAACTCAGGCAGGATGTTCAGTAATACTTGTTTAACCTTATGGCCAAGTTTCATGAACTAAGACTATATACTTTTTAAGTTATGCTGTCATTTCAAAAACTTAACCTTCGGTTAAGATTTGGTGTTGACGCCGCCGCCGCCGTCGGAAAAGCGGCGCCTATAGTTTCACTCTGCTATGCAGGTGAGACAAAAAAACGTTGTTTTCTGATTTTATCGCGGATTATTCAATGTTATTGCATAGAAAATATGAAAATGAAAGACATAAACTTAATACTTTGTAGGCTTAAGTGCCCTTATTCTCCAGTACGTACTATGAAAACACATTTTGAAAGTGCGTCAGGTTTCTCGCTGTCGCCACGTTTTGTGAACTTGTGGAATTTGTGAATAATTGATACACATATCAATCGAGAATCATGTTTAATACTTCTACAAACATTATAATCATCGACACCATGGTCTACATTATATAGTGTACATGGATTAGCAGAGGAAACGTAAAACAATATTAATTTCACCATAATTCGATTTCTAGATGAACCAAGGCAATTATGTGACAGGGTTTGAATACCCCCCCCCCCAAAAAAAAAATATATATATATATATATATATATATATTGTAAGGGATATAAAATGCAGGTCATTCAATAAACTAAATATTCGAATTTATCGCAGAATTGCGTTACTCTTTCAGTATAACAAATAACACAACAAACAGCTCATACAATCAAACTTTCATGCCAAATTTTTCAGACCACAGTGAGCTTCAGTGCTCCATTAAAAAAAGTGTAATTCTATGAAGAAAAAAATGAGAACTTATTATATGCCATAATAAAAACTGTGGGCCTATATCAAAGATCCAAAACAGTCACTATTAGTTAATCAAGCATTACTAATGAATGATAGACAAAAACCTAGAACTGCCCAATTGAAAATGTTTACTTACCGCAGAATAGCCTATAAATTGGATGTAAACATGTATTTACAAGTCATGTGGAAAGCGAATTCCTGGAGGTACAGTGGCGCCTCTCCGCATAAAGCTGTGGTCACATCCCGTCGTACTTGCACATGCGCGCAGTCTACGTGCGAAAACGTGGGCAAAAATCGGGAAATTCGTACGTCACGCACGTGGTGAGTACCGACTCGGTACGAATTTGGCAGTGCGCAGACACGACGCAGAACTTTTAGTGCAGGAGGAACTTTCGCTTCGTGCAGGCTACGTTCGAGCTACGGATTTGCCCTACGTGCGCGCACGCACACCCTCGGTACTGCCAAAGTACGCACAACGCACCGAGTCCGTGAGACTTTTTAGATATTCGCCGCGGCCACTTCCTGTACCGAAGGTGCACTTAGCAAGTGCGCGTTGCCGCACGGATAATTGCGTGACCCGTGCTTACTCGGCACTTTCCCAATGTAATTATTCAAATGAATGTGAAGAACTCACATGCACGTGCGGAGTAAGCATGTGATCAGCACTTACAACGCACGTTGTGCTCAAATATAAACAAGAAAACACAAAGTCATATTCTATTACCATGTTCCACATAATGACCTTATTCTTATTTATTCACACACTATATAATACATGAATTTCATGAACTATGTCTAAAGTTTATTATCATGAGTGCTTGAAGAGGTTGTGTGTAAAAAAATGAAATCGAATCGTGTATCATGAGTTCAAACAAAGCCAGTGGGAAACTGTATTAGTCCGCCAAATAAAACAAAAAAAGAATTAAAAAAAATGATTTTTCATATATTTCTATGAAATGAAATAATGCTTATTACGAGTTCCTGCGTTCACACAACGAGATCCTGCCATTGATATATAGTCAATATCATACTGACTATATATATCAATGGTGTAGATACTTTCAATGTTTCAGGAGTCGCCGCGCCTTGGAACCTGGCCTGAAACTCGCCATCACTCTTCGCTTTTTGGCAACGGGAAGCAAGTCCCTTGCGTATGACTTCCGGGTGGCACACAATATGTGTAATCACACGTAAAGACAATTCCTTCTTTTTTCTAAAAGGAAAGGCAATCCCCCTCCCCATAATGGAGAATATAAGTTTTAATTGGCATTATAATTGGAGTTAGTTTTGCCCAAACCTTTCTAATAGTACATGGACCTTTTCTATTCAAGAAGGATTGCTTCAAAACTGTCAATATTCTTTATTACAAAATTAAGGAGTTAGAAGTATCGCATGAAATAATTGTTTATAACACGTCAAGTAATATTTGCCGTCCAAGTTATCGATGTTTATAAAGGTGCCACGTCTTGCTCATGCCCTGCCACTTGAAGCTGCTCTGCCAGTATCAAAAGTATTTGGAGTCTCTGTGGTAGAAGAGGCGGCATTTTGAAGGACGTCAGAAGATCAATCTCTTTAAATATACCCCACCACATAGGGGGGGGGGGCTTACGTTCATCGCAAGTGCATGCAGTTGCAACCTGCGCGTAAGAAAGGACGGCGTACGTGAGCAGCACGTGTAAGTACGGCCTCCATTCCAAAATGTGTCGAACGCACGGAGATCGTACGTTGTAAGCAGGTACAACTCACTCCACACGTGCGCGACGTACATTGCACGGAATCGCTCACTGCAAGGCGTGACACGCGGGCAGCGCACGCACTACGTACTTACACCTTGTGTAGTCGTACGAGTGACGTGCGTCGACGCACTTGCTCCCTGCGTTCGCCACTTTTCCCTACGTTTTCAGAAAAACGCAGCGACCGTAGCCTCCCCCAAAAAACGTACGGCCAAAAAAACCGTACGGCGGCTTGTGACCAGGGCTTAAAGCGTGTAAAGGAATGAATGATCCTCGCTGCTACCGTAGTTATCGGATGACATGTGAATGTAATGTATAATGCTTCTCAGACCATGATCAGCTGTCAAATGGGAGGGTCGGGAAAAAATGCATTGGCCTCGAACACGGCGCCGTTGGTGATGTCAGTTTAAATTTCCATAAAATGTAAAATTACGCATTTAGTGGAAGCTACAAATCTCGCGGGCTTGTTTGTCATTGATCTTCAATCATCTAATTTCAGGGATCCTGTCTCTCTTCTTCTAGATTATCATCGTCGTTTTCTTCTTCTTCTTCTTAATCATTTAAATCATTTGATTTCTTTTAAATCATTTTTCTTCATAACATAAAAAATATTCTTCTTCTTCTCCTCCTCCTCCTCCTCCTTCTTCTTCTCCTCCTCCTCCTCCTCCTCCTTCTTCTTCTTCTTCTTAATCCCTTCCCCCCTTCTTCTTCTCCTTCCTCCTCTGCTTCTTTTTTTTTTCAATTAAATGGTAATTTGTATGGAATCCTTGATGCCGATTGGCTGTTGATTAGCGTTACCATGCAAGTTACCATTGGATGACAAAGTTACCATAATAGTAACTTTTATGCAACGGGCTGCAGTACGGACAAATGATTAATTGTTTATCTGGTAATACTAACATAATGAAGCTTTGAAGACTAAATAATGTTTGGGGCCAAAACTGTATTTAGAAAGATGACGAAAAGGCTTAATACAGCAATACAAGTTTCATGCACTTTCATATGGAAGCTTAAAAGTGCCACCGAGATGTTGAGATAATTATCTTGGGAAGTAGACATCATGATAGCAAAAGATCAGATGACGAGATCCCGGATCTCATCATGTCAACATCTTTTAGAAGAGATGATGAGATGACAAGATCCCGGATCTCATCATGTCAACATCTTTTAGAAGAGATGATGAGATGACAAGATCCCGGATCTCATCATGTCAACATCCTTTTGAAGAGATGATCAGATGTCAAGATCCCGGATCTCATCATGTCGACATCTTTTAGAAGAGTTGATCACATGACAAGATCTCGGATCTCATCATGTCGACATCTTGTTGAAGAGATGATCAGTTGACAAGATCCTACACCATTCATTGCGAACATAACGCGGCGCTAAATTATGGAACGCCAGGCTGGACACAATTCGTCACCAACAGTACATGGTACATCCGCCAATTGATGTGTCCAGACGGCGGAACATAGTGTGATTATATTATGGGGGCTACTAAAACATGTAAAAGATATATAAAACATAGTAGCCTAAAATAGTGACCGTTTCAGACCCAAAACTGCCCCCAAAATTGCTGATAAACCCGACATTATCTGTTTTCAGGACAAACGTGAATTTTAGAGGAAGAGTAAAGAGTCACGGCCGAAAATTGCTGATTTTTTTTTTGCTTGCCAGAGAATTCTGACATGCAATAGACATTGTCATGCTTTCAGCACCCCCAGGACAAAAATCTTTTGCTATCATGATGTCGACTTCCCAAGATAATTATCTCAACATCTCGGTGGCACTTTTAAGCTTCCATACTTTCACCATGTTGACAATTTCACTGTTTGTTATTCAACCACAAAGGTACTACAAGTCATCTGACGTCGCATTCGCTTTATCAGTACTCGTTGACATGATGAAATGCAAAGTGTTCCTGCAATTAGTCACACCCTCCGACATGTCCGATGCTTTCGGCTGTGTCATCACTTCGAATAGAATATTAGTTTTCTATGTATATCAACATTTTTTCTCACTTTTCTGTATAAGATCAAACATAAGCATTCTTCTATATACTACTTTTACTACTACAACGACTACTAATATACTTCTACTTCTACTACTACTACTACTACTACTACTACTACTACTACTACTACTACTACTACTACTACCACTACTACTACTACTACTACTACTACTACTACTACTACTACTACTACTATTACTACTACTACAACAACTACTACTACAACAACTACTACTACAACAACAACTACTACTACTACTACTTCTTCTACTACTACTACTACTATTACTACTACTACTACTACTACTACTACTACTATACTACTAACACTAGTAATAATAATAACGATAATAATGATACTATTACTTCTTCTTCCTCCTCATCCTCTTCTTCTTCTTATTTTCTTTTTCCAATCTTCTTCATCTTCTTCTTCTTCTCCTCCTTCATCTTTTTCTCCTCCTTCCTCTTCTTCTTTCTTCACTTCTCAATACTCCTCAATACTTTATCGCATGTACCGTCCTGTATTGTGTGTCGTGATACAACGCTGGGTTTGCATCTTTCTCACTACAAAGTCAGACGATTCCCTTGTCACAAGTCGTTACTTTGCTCATGAATGCATAAGTGAAGGATAATACCCATCCAGGGTGGTTCTGCGCGTCTGTTATCTCACCTCGCCATCAATAACGAGCTAATAGCCCAGTGATGATTTCATAACGAGTCCCATTTGTGGGTCAGATTCAATAACAGCCATCATATTTGCTTTTTTACTTTCCTAAACTATATATCTGCGTTTCGAGTTTTTTTTTGTAAAAAAAAATTAAAGAAGAACTCGCTTCTTTTAAAGACATAATCTACCCCCGGAATCTACCCCATCAACAAGTCGACTGGCAAATCAATCAATTAACACTGAGAATTTCGTCACGTTCGAATGTTAAATGAGAAAGGTACTATATTTTAAAGTTTTATATGGCTTTATATTTTTATTCAATATTTTATATGATTCAAACGACTTTCCAAATTTGAATATGTATATATTTATTCTTTTCATTCGGAAATAAATACAAACAAACAGAAAATAAAAAAAATGTGTACAACATAGGAATGACGGGTGATACTTATAAATTAAAAAAGTCTATGATTTCACATTACACCTACTTTTTTGTATTCTGTTGTGTTGAACATTAATTAGACATTTTGAGATTTTATGATTTATTGACATTTCACATGCATGTTTACGAGTAACCAACACATCGAGTTACATTATTGATGAAAATGTAGAAATATTTCATCCTTCGTACGATAATAAAATACAATAGGAAATTGCAAACTAGTTATAATCTTCCTTAACGCTGACTTTGTCAGTTTGTTGTGCGTACAACAGTTTTTGTGAAGTTAAGAAGAACTTTAGAATAATGGTATTTTTTCTTTAGTATACATCCGATTGTGTTATGCGTTTTATTCGTATTGAAACCCACTTGTTGTTAGTGATGAACTTGGCCTTCGGGGAAAGAATTCGTTTTATCAAAAAAGGACTTAGGAAGAGAATCGAACTGAAAAGAGCCAAAACCAACACAAGCAAGTGTCGAGGCTTCAGAAAAGGAGGAAGAAAAGGGAAACAGGTAAAACGAAGTTTGCCTCCCGCTGTGCAAAAAATGAAATAAAGAAAAATGGAAGAAGGGGATAAAAAAATAAGTGGATAAGGATAAGAAGAGAAAGAAAAAATAATGAAATAGGAGGAAGGTAAGGATTCGAAATAATAGAAAATATATGAAAATCATTATTTCGTTCGCGCTTGCATTGCCTGTTGAATAAGGTAAGCTGATAAAAGGAGCTTTAAGTCATCCCGTTTCAAAGTCAATATGCACGTCAAATTATTCTGCTCGTTGAGGTTCGGGTTTCATTATTTGTAAGTAATATTACGTATCCTGATCATCATACTTACAAAAGGTGCTGATTATCATAATTTTTCATCTCACACTGCGTGCTCGCATTATTTTAATAGCAGATTAGCAAGGTACGTATATCCTCTTCATGTCTCTTCATATGCTTCCTGTTCATAATTACAAATAGTGCTTAGATCGTCCCATTATAGGTATAACTCGACAAAAAGAAAAGTTCAGCTCGCATTTATTTAGCGCGATCCACATCCACATTTTTTCTAAATATCGAACTGTGCTTAACGTCTTTCTGGACAGCTTATTGAAAATTTCAGCTCGTGCTTTGCGCTCATATTAATTGTTTCTTGAGAAAAAATAGATTGTACTGTATTTAAAAACGTGAGTAAAATATAAAGTTTTCAGCTCGCAATCAAGAGTACCAAAATGATTAGAATGTTCCGTTTTAAGGTCTAAATCTAAAAAAAAAATAACTCGCTCTTAGCGATCGTATAATTTATTCCTTACAAGAAAGTGGTGCTTACCTGTCAGGGTTTTTTCAGGCATAGATATCATTAAATCTTAGTCCTCGCTTCGCGCTCGCTTCGATATTTAAGTAAGATAATTGTTCAAGATTTTAAAAGGTGCTTAAGATGTTAGGTAGGCAGGTTGGGAAAAAAAATTGCTCCTCGCCCTTCGCGCTCGCATATTTTGATAGAGGACATATATTTATCCTCTACATTATTCACTGCAAGCAATTCTTAATAGGTCCTGTGTCAGATAATTCAATTCGCGCTTTGCGTTCACATAATTGTTTAGTTGTATACGCATCTTGATCATGATTTTTTTTTAAATGCGCAGAATGTTCAATTTTCTGGTCTGAATACACGAAATTTCAAAAAGATATGAGCTTGCGCTTCTTGCTCGCTGTAGTATTTAGGAACTCAGAGACATAAAACTAGATACAATGAATTTAGAAGTTGAGATGATTTAATCTATTCCAAGATGTCCGATCATATTGTGATCATGTGTACATAAAGGGGATTGAACCCTCGACGTTGACTGTTAGCACAGTCTTACAAACACAACATATTTCCCTCCTTTAAAGAGATGAATAATGTTATATAACTAAGTCCAGATATGAGTTCAAAAGTTTATGAGTCCAGAAAATAAAACTTGTTTATTAACAACAAGTCTGAAATTTTATTAGCCTATATTGAGCAATTGTTTCATATGAGTCCAAAACTTAAACGTTCCAGTTTTTTAATTTCTATGCTCAATACTTGTCGGCTCTAAGGATTTAAGATCTGTAATCTCGTAGATATCCAGGTCGTCTCCTTAGACGCTGAGAACGACGAACAGTTCGCGGTTCTGCTCGCTGTTGCTCTTGATCTTCAGTGCTTGTAGGGAATGGAAAGGTGTCTTCCCAATCGCTTTCATTCATGTTGCCTGGCTTGCTCGCGATAAGGCGTCTGGTGTTCCATCGCGTTCCGTCATCTAGTACAAATGCATTCGAGCCGAGCTTCTTCACGATCTGTTTGGGTTTCGATACCCCCGAAGCAAGCTTGTGCTTGCGATTTGGACGCTTTACGCGAACCCAGTCACCGATAGCGAATTTCGGTGTGATTGCTCGTCTGCGTTTGTCAGTGTACGCTTTCATGCTTTGCTGTTTCCTCTCAATCTCTCTCGCTTCAGCCTGTGTGCTTGCAGGCTCTCAAACCGGTGGTTTCAGGATGTTGAATGGCATACGGAGGTTCCGTCCCAACATCAACTCTGCTGGAGTCTTTCCGGTTAGCGAATGAGGTGTTGAGCGATACGTGCGTAGTAGGGTCTGGATGGCCTTATCGAAGGTCATTCCATCCCAGGACCAAAATCCAATTGAAACCAGTTGGATTTCCAACTGGTTTCAATTGGTTTCAATTGGTTTTAACTGGTTTCAATTGGTTTTAACTGGAATTTAACAATTTCCAGTTGAAACCAATTGAAACCAGTTGGGCAACTGGAAATCCTAACTGGAACCAGTTGGGTAACTGGAAATGACTTCCAATTGGAAATGATTTCTAGCTGGAACCAGTTGAGTAACTGGAAATCCCAACTGGAAATCCTAACTGGAACCAGTTGGGCAACTGGAAATCCTAACTGGAACCAGTTGGCTAACTGGAAATGACTTCCAACTGGAAATGATTTCTAACTGGAACCAGTTGAGTAACTGGAAATCCCAACTGGAACCAGTTGGGCAACTGGAAATCCTAACTGGAACCAGTTGGGCAACTGGAAATCCTAACTGGAACCAGTTGGGTAACTGGAAATGACTTCCAACTGGAAATGATTTCTAACTGGAACCAGTTGGGTAACTGGAAATGACTTCCAATTGGAAATGATTTCTAACTGGAACCAGTTGAGTAACTGGAAATCCCAACTGGAACCAGTTGGGCAACTGGAAATCCTAACTGGAACCAGTTGGGTAACTGGAAATGACTTCCAACTGGAAATGATTTCTAACTGGAACCAGTTGGGTAACTGGAAATCCTAACTTGAACCATGCAGTTGTGTAACTGGAAATCCTAACTGGTACCAATTGGGTAACTGGAGATGACTTCTAACTGGAAAGATGGGTAACTGGAAATGAATTCTAATTGGAACCAGTTGGGTAACTGGAAATAAAACTGGAACCAGTTGGGTAACTGGAAATGATTTCCAATTGGTTTCTAATTGGAAATTTTCCAGTTACCCAACTGGATCCAATTGAAACCAGTTAATTTGCATATTATCTGCCAGTGTGCACAGATTAATGTTTTATGAGATCCATCATCATTAACAATGTATCTATTTAATTCTTTTCAATTTCAAGTGCCACACTTTTTAAAGATAAGTATTTAGAATACTTAGCAGTGAAAACCATGTTCATAAATGTTATAGATTATAATTAAAACAGATTAAAGGATGATTAGTACACCACTAACTGTTACCAAATTACATCAAATAAAAATACATATATTTGAAGATCTTCCATATAATATATACATATGAAAGTCTGTATTTTATCAATGCCCTTTACATTGGTATTAATAGACATATAATACTGCTTCTGTGTTGGCAAATGAGCAATAGTTAGTGCAAATGCTAATTAATTTGTAACTAATTAAGTTCATTCCAATTAGTTCCAATTGGATCCAGTTGGAAACCAATTGGTTTCAACTGGTTCCAGTTGAAACCAGTTGCCTACAATTGGTTTCAACTGGAACCAATTGAAACCAGTTGCCTCCAATTGGATTCAATTGGTTTTAATAGGGAAATTGGAACAACTGCACCAATTGCCAACTGGTTCCAGTTGCCCAATTGGTTTTAACTGGAACCAATTGGCAACTGGTTTTCAATTGGAACCAATTTGTTTTAACTGGAACCAATTGGCAACTGGTTTTCAATTGGAACCAGTTGTTCCAATTTCCCTATTGAAACCAGTTGGCCAACTGGTTTCAATTGGTTTTGCCCTAATTGGTTTTAACTGGATTTTGGTCCTGGGATCTGCGAGATTCGCTTTCAAGCTCTCCTTGATTACCCGGTTGAAACGCTCTACGCCGCCATTGCTTTGAGGGTTGTAGCGAGTTGTGAGGCGGTGTTGAATTCCATTAACGGCTAGGAATTCTTCGAACTGTTCAGACGTGAACTGTGGTCCATTGTCCGTGGTGATAGATTCTGGAAGACCCCACTTGGTAAACATCTTCTCCAAGATGCTAATGACTGATGTCGTAGTGACTGAGCTTGTTGCTGCTATCTCAGGCCACTTGCTATGGAGGTCGTGTACAACTAACAAAAATCGCTGACTTAGAGGAGCGGCTTGGACTTCCCCAAAGATGTCGACTTGAAGTTGCTGCCATGGCTTCTTCGGCCATGGGGTCGGCTGCAGTGGTGCTGGCCGCGGTTGAGTTTTCTCGCTGAGAGTACACGCTTCACAAGATCTGACGAGATCTTCTACGCGTCGATCGATCGCTGGCCACCAGATTGCTTCGCGACATCGTTGCTTCATCTTCACCACACCTGGATGACTTTCATGTGCGGTTTGTAACACACGATGTTGAAGCGATTTCGGGATTACCGCTCGGGTGCCACGGGCGATACACGTGTCGTCGAAGATAGCTAGCTCATTGCGAACACGATGATATGGAACGAGGTCTTCGGAAATCTCTCTAGGCCATGCTGTTTGGAGATAATGACAGACCTTCTGTAGAGTTGCATCTGCGGCTGACTCTGTTTTCAGCTGCTCATGCGTCACAAGCTTTGCAGTCACGTGAGAGATCACCATAAGAACGTAGTCTTCGATGTCGCTTCTTGCATGGCTATCGCGATTGCTATTCGCGTTCGGTGTACGGCTAAGCATATCTGCTACTCGGTTGCGTGAACCCGCGAGATATTCGACCTTGAAATCATATTGGTGCAGTCGATCTGACCATCTGTAGATGCGGAGTGGGCGGTGTCCAGATCCTGAAGTGCTCAACAAGGTTGTTAAGGCTTGATGGTCAGTACGAAGTGTGAACTTGCGACCGTAGAGGTACATATGCCAGTGTTCGCAGGCATAGATGCATGTGAGAGCTTCGCGTTCTCCTGTAGAATACTTTCGCTCTGTGTCCGACAACGCTCGAGATGCGAATGCGACCGGACGTACACTGCCGTCGATCGTTTGCGATAACACTGCTCCGATAGCGAACGCTGACGCGTCTGTAGTCACGTACGTTTCAGCGCTTGGAGTGAAGTGAGCGAGAACTGGCGGCTCTGCGATTCTTCCTTTGAGCGTGTTGAATGCGGTCTCTTGTGCGTTGTGCCATTCCCAAAGCGCGTCCTTCCGGAGAAGCTTCTGCAGAGGTTCTGCGATTTCTGCGTATTGTGGCACAAATTTGCGGTAGAAGTTCGTTGTTCCCAAGAATGAGGCTAGCTCCTTCACATTCGTTGGGGCTGGGAGTGTTCGGATAGCTGCAACGTTGTCGAGTGAAGGCGTCAGACCACTTGCAGTGACATGATATCCCAGAAAATCAATGTCCGAAGCAGCGAACGTGCACTTGGCCTCGTTGAGCGTCAAGTTATGCTTGGCGAGGCGCGTCATGACTTCTGCTAATCGTTGATCGTGCTGAGCCTTGTCCTCTCCGAAGAATACCACATCATCAAGGAGATTCAACGTGCCCTCGATTCCAGCTAGAACTGAAGAAACGATTTTCTGGAACGCGCTAGGTGCTGAATTCAGTCCATAGGGCATACGGCGATACTGAAACATGCCTATGTGTGTGTTGAATGCAGTGAGATGGCGGCTCTGCTCTGCTAGCGGAACCTGGAGATAGCTACGTCTCATGTCTAGTTTAAGAAAACTTTAGCTCCGTGGAATGAAGCTGAAAGTTCATTCATAGTAGGAAGTGGATACTTATCCGGAATGATTGCCTTGTTGACTGCCCTCAAATCTACACAAAGTCTAAGATCTCCATTCTTACGGCGTGCGATGACCAGATTAGACACCCACGGGGATGAATCGATGCGCTCGATGATGCCATCGGATTCAAGCCTATGAAGTTCCTTTGAGACTTCATCCCTGACAGCTAACGGAAGTCGACGGAGACTCTGTGCAGTAGGTGGGACTGAGGAATCCACCCTTGGTGCATGGCAATATCCTTTGCATTTACCAAACTCGTTGAAAAGTGCAGCATAGCGTTCTCTATACGCATTGTCTATGAGCCGAATGCGTTCACCAGTGTGGTCGTTCATCTGAAATCCTAGGGCGTCGAACAGATTGACTCCCATAACGCTCTCGCCCTTCGCTATGTAGAACGTAAAGCTGTCGAGATGTACATCCTTGTACCCGACAGGAAGCTCAATCGTGCCCAGAACGGAAATCAGTGTAGGTGGTTCACCACATGCTATGAGCTTGCTCGATGTCGATGACAGGCTACAATGTGAGAAATGTCGATGATACAGTTTATCACTAAGAATTGACACTTTGGCCCCCACATCAATCATCAAAGAGAGGTTAGTACCAGCAATCTGCACTTCACATTCTTTGAACTGACCTGAATTTGCTGAAGAAATCCGGTCTGAGAGTGTGAACACGCTGCTTGCTATGTCGCCCTCTATTGGTTCATCAACGTGTCGAACTGAAGATGCACTTTTCTTGGTAGATCTGCATACGCTAGAGAAATGGTTCATCTTCGAGCACGAATTGCAACGTTTTCCAAACGCTGGACACGCTTTCGGAGGGTGTGTCCGTCCGCAGTTCGAACACGACTTCAAGTTAGCATGGTTAGAGCGGGCTTTGTTATGATATGGTCGTTTGATGTTCTGTACTGGAGTTGCCTGATGTGCAGTATGACTATGTCCTGTACTGGCACTCACAGTCACATCGTGTTGTTTGAGGAGCTTGGCGTCCAGCATTGCGGCTTCGATCTGGATCGCTAGATCGAGCGCCTTCTTAAGTGTCAGACCGTCATCCTCCATTAACAGACGTTCTCTAATACGGGGAATAGACGTCTTTTCGATTAGTTGATCTCTAACCAGTTCATCGTTTAAGGTGCCAAACTTGCACTTGGATGCCAGTTCGGTTATGGCTGCCACATATTGTTTTACTGGCTCCCCATGACCTTGTACTCTCTGTCGGAAACGATATCGTTCAATCATCACACTTGTTTTTGGCCCAAAATATTTCTCAAGTTCATCAACAGCTTTATCGTACGTACCGGTAGTAGACACTTCCAGCTGTCCGAAGATCCGCTGCCCCTCTGCGCCCAAACAGTGGATCAGGATTGCGCGGCGGCGGAGGTCGGGTATCTCCGCTGTGTCCAACCCGCTTGCAGTCAAATACGTTTTGAAGCTCAAAATCCATCGTGACCAAGGCACAGGAGGTTCTCCTGGGGTTGCTAGGAATGGGTTAGGTGCTACAAGACCTATTCCAGCCATTCTCGTCGCCAGATGTAGTATTTAGGAACTCAGAGACATAAAACTAGATACAATGAATTTAGAAGTTGAGATGATTTAATCTATTCCAAGATGTCCGATCATATTGTGATCATGTGTACATAAAGGGGATTGAGCCCTCGACGTTGACTGTTAGCACAGTCTTACAAACACAACACTCGCTTTATTATTTTATTAAAGCATAATGAGATATCGCTGATGTGGTTTATGGTACACCATGTGAAGTATTATAGAAACAGTGGATAGAAGATGAAAAGGGGAAAAGGATAGGCTAGAAAGTAGAATTTTGAGAGTAGTGTAATCTTTCTTGAATGTAGTCCTGAAAAGGACTGTAAACCAGGGGCCCATTTCATAAAGGTACAGCGTCAGCGTCAAGTCCCAAAACAGCGTCAAATTTTCACTTGCAGCGTCAAATTTAATATTTGACGCTGCAGCGCATTTCATAAAAAGTGAGCGTCAACTTTTTACTGGAGCGTCAAGTATGGTTACTGGAGCGTCAAATAGGGTTAAATATTTGACGCTGGTAATGGGGGAGCGTCAAGTTGACACTGTAAAAGGTTTTTCATTGTGAAGAATGGCATACGTTGTGCTCAGGCATGCCCAAAGGGCTCTTACAAGAGAACGGATATCTAGAGCAATGTCTATGCTAATAATGCTAATGAAGAATATATCAAGGTAATGCTTTCTAGTAGAAATGCCGTTTCTTTTTTTTTGTTCTACCTATCCCCCCAAAAAAAAAATGTTAAAAAATTCCTCCGAAACAGCAAATTTTTCAGTCTTTCCCAGGGCAGGCAAAGGGGAAAAAAGGGAGGTTATAGACAGACTTTAAAAAAAAAAAAAAATGGAGAGGATTTTTTTTTCTTGTGGGAAAAAATAGAGGAAGGTAGATCTATTATGTGAAAGTGTTTAATTCAAGGCCTAAATTAAAAAAGCCCTAGGCCATAAATAAGGTTACACTTCGGAATTCCGAAGGTTCTTTATTCCGAAGGTCCGTAATTCCGAAACACGTAAATTGCCTATACCTCGACGTTCGTTAATCTGAAAACGTAAAAGGGTTCGTTAATCCGAACATTTGTGGCGTTATTTCGAAGGTTCGACAATCCGAAAACGAAATAAGGTTTGATGTTCCGAAGGTTCGTTAATCCAAGAACGAAATAAGGTTCGTTGTTCCGAAGGTTCGTCAATCCGAAAACGAAATAAAGTTTGTTAGTCCGAAAACGAAATAACGTTCGTTAATCATTTCGTTTTCGGACTAACGAACCTTCGGAATTACGAACCTCATTTCGTTTTCGGATTAACGAACCTTCGGAATTACGAACCTCACTTCGTTTTCGGACCAACGAACCTTCGGAATAATGAAGCTTCGGAATTACGAATGTATGCGATAAAAAAATGATTGCTTTTTTTTTCTGTTTCTGACTTTCTCAAAAAAAAAAGTTGTGGCCATGGCATTGTTGAATCCATTTACTGAATGGATATTCACCGTTGAAACCGATAACTTAAAAATCATTTCCATTTTGAACAAAAACAATCTTTTAATGTCATTTTCGATGTTTCATGCATAATTAGAGCCTACAAATTTACTTGCTTCAGGGTGATTTTTAACAGCAGTGGCCTGTGCCTGCCTTGTTGTTGATACAACCTTGCATTACCGACACAAATAGTCAAGTGTGGGACTGGGATTAAACTTGTACGGTAGAAACTTTGTTGAAGGTGAAATATCGACCGGCAATAATGATGCCTTTTCACTTTTTTCAAAATAATTTTTTCCATGGCATAGGGCTAAAATATATCAATTCTCTGAAAACTTACACAATGGAGAATAACGCTATGCCATCCCAGGAAAAATTAGTATTTTCTTCTTACTCTCTTCTAGAATTGCAAGCCAGGCATCACCATAGAGCCATCATTCTGTATCAACGGCTAGTCTTATGCTGCAGACCCTGTTTGCAGCTGCTAAATAACAATTTCGCTCCCAAAAAAATTTACAAGCAAAAAAATATATATATTCTCCTTCAATTTTGTTTCTTCTAATTTTGCTTCTCAAAGGTGGGGGGGGGGGGGGCCACAGGCCGGCTGTGCCCCCCCCCCCCCCGGGTCCGCCAGCACTTTCGACCTAAACTTATGACTTGAATTGAAAACAAAAAACTGGAGAGAAAGGGGATTTCCCCCTAATCAGCCTCGTACATGACTATTCAAATAATTCGCTGGAAAGTCAAGCTGACTTTCCAGCGAATGTGCTTTTATGAAATGCAAAGTTGCTAGCATAGCAAGTAAAAGCTGCTATTCTACCAGAGTTGCTATCATAGCAACTTGCTATGATAGCAACTCTTTATAAAATAGGCCCCAGAAGAGATTGATGAGTTGAAAACAGCTTGAGTAGTAGCAGTGGCGTAGACAGGTTCGTACACCTGGGGGGGATGACTGGGCTGCCAACGCTAGTGAGGGCGCGAAGCGACCGAGCGGGGGGAGGGTGTGGGAGGGGGATGTCCCCCCCCCCTCCCACGGTAGGGAGCTTTTGCAATTTTGAACTTGAAATCGTGCAATCTGATGCATACTTAATGAGGTAAAATAACACACACAAGCGCGCACGCACACACACACATACTCACACACACACACACGGGTGCGCGCACCACACACATACTACGCCTTGAATGGACAGACATACATCGACAAGATCTACACACCGTGGCATACGAATACAGAATGGACTGACACATAGTATTGCATATTGAACCACATTTATTTATCTCTGTGAATTTTGCTGTTACACCTCTTCAGAAAAAAAACCCAATGTCAACTGTGTACACGCAGGTATAGTCTTTGTTGTCTTGATATGGGTATGTGGTTATGAATGAAAACAGCCTCTGTGGCCATTTGTGAATAGAACACATAAACAACAAACAAATAACAATATGTCTGTTCATTATAAAGCATAATGAATACGTACATACTATGCTTTTTTTACCTCAAAGAAACCGTGACAGGCATAGTATCCATAGATGGATATTGACTGGCGGCTCATTAACATACAGATACAAAAAACATAAACAGTATCACTATGATCCATGGAGTAACAATACTGCTTTGTAAGTTTGTGAAGAAATCGGAACCATAACGGCATTGCATCGTTTCAAATTAGGGCATTATTTACTTCTATTTGATCTCAGTCTTATAATAGTAATAATAATAATAATAATAATAATAATAATAATAATACAAATAAAAAATAATACTAATACAAATAATAATGCTAATACTAATAGGTTCCTTTTATCCCGCATTTCAAGACAGGGTAAATTCACACTGCGCTTTACATGAAACAAACTTCTTTAATCATTTCAAACTTATGTCTTCATGCATCAATCAACATACTTTAAATGAATACAAAACAAAGTGCATCTTAAATAAAGCAAAAATAAATAAATAGTTAACAATACAGAAAAGATGTAACTGCTGCAAGCTTAACAACAAACTAATGTATACCAGTCAGTCCTGATATCAGTATTAGTGTAACAATAGTCATATAGTGGGAGCATGAAGTTGAACAATTCATGATTATACATAATTATATATGTTATAAAGATAGTAGTATGGTACTCTCTGTCACGAATTATTATGTATACTGTTGTATCACATTCATTTTCTATTCTGTTTTAGATTGCGCTGATGCATTTTGCACACAATGTATAATGCCTATAACACGTGGTTTGCCCCATTTGAACACGCAAAACTCGTGGTTATCTTTTGGTTTCCACACCACGAGATTGCGCGCACTGCAAAATATGCGCGATTAATCTTGTGGTTATCTTGTGGTTTCCAAACCACAAGATAACCACAAAATACTTGTAAAATTTTCTTTTTTTTACCGTCTGAATTGGCTTTCACCGTGTGAATGCGGCTAATAACAATAAACACAATTACAATAATGATGAGGATTATTATTGCATCATCATAATTATTATTATTATTAATATTATAATTGTTATCATTATTATTATTACTATTATTATCATCATTATGACTTATTAAGTAACCAAATATCATTCCCCAAAACATGGGGGGGGGATGATTGTACATGCCATCCCCCCACCTTGTGAGGTGGGGGGATGCATCCCCCTCATCCCCCCCCCCCCCCGTTGTCTACGCCCCTGACTGTAGTAGGATGAATGAGGGATGCTGGCTTGAGTCGGCGAGTACATGATGAGTAGAAGCAGTAGAGACTCGACGTTTCGGGCAGGTTGACTGTCCGTCTATATAATACTCCACATGGTGTACCGTGAACTACATCAGCGATTGTACATGCCACCATGCAAACCTTCAAACAACATAATGAGATATCTTATCTTGTTTATAAGAATAAAGTTAGACGCATTTAAAATTTCATTCTTTTGATAGGACTACCCCTTTAAAACACAAGAACTTGAAAAACATCAAATGTTAGCACCCAGACTCGGAAAATGTAGATTAAAATATTTTTTCGCCCACACCCCATCGGCAAAAGCTGGATCCGCCACGAACCTTAATCCTTTCCAAAAATATCCTTCGGCAGAAAATATTGATGATGATGGTAAACAAGATAAAGCACCAGTACTGATTTGAAAAAGAAATGTTAAGGGATATGACACTTTATCTGTTCCATTCATCATGCATACAATGCCCATTTGTCGTGCCCACGGCGCTTCATGACCAAAGACAGAAGAATAAAAATGAGAAAAAAAAATCGTAAAAACCCATTCACTTTCAACGCTTCTGAATGAATTTTTGTAGTACGTGATTGGTCCTTTCTTCCGCAATACTACAAAAACGCAGGCGAGACCGGCTCGAGGCCGTAAAAAATGTACTACTCGGTCGGTTTGTAGTATAACCTTGAACAGACTTAAAACAGTCAGACTCCAGGTATGCACGTTTGCTCATTGATAATGGGCTTATTAAGGAGGTTCGGAGTGAGTACTTTTTCATGGTCGAACTGTATTAGCTTCTGGTCAACCTGGTCAAGAGCAGAAATTATTTCAAGGCCTTCCTTCAAATTATTGATTCATGGTCATGTCCATGGCCATCAGGCTTCGTGGCTCGTTCCAACTGTCATGCGATCCTTTACGGAAACCACGATTGGCCTTTCGTGAATGATCGCGGATATTTTGGAACCATTAAAAAATTTTATACGATCAATACGATCTGATATGACCTGATAAGATCACTACGATTACTCCACGATCAAGTACGATGTTTGAATCGTAGCACAAATCGTGACAATGGGAACGAGGTAGTAGTCGAAAGGCGACACCCCAACTGACCGTCGGGCATTATCTACAATACTCGACTGAGACCTGTTTAATACATTGTATAATACCTTGGATATAGGCATATAAAGTTAATAACTTATTTGCCTCTCGGTGACTTCTCATGAAGAATTCCAAACACTTTTAACGGCGCTGTACAGCATTTGAACATGGACAGGCAAAACTTTCATGAGGGTCAAATTTCTCTTTTCTGGAGTTCCAATGTTTCAACAAATTGGATTTGAAGCTGTTTACAGATGGGCTCTCGACTACATTGAGGGGAGGTTGTTCCATTCGTTGATGCATCTTTGTGAAAAAGAGCGGTGTCTAAGCCGTGAGGAGACTTGCTTCTTTGCAATTTTGTATTTATGACCACGAGTTTTACTGCCTGGTTTAAATGAAGTTGCAGTCCATTGCATGAGGGATATGGAGAACGGGGACAACATTCCCTCAAATATCCGTGCAATATGTCATTGACTATCAGTAGCACTTTAACACATCCCTCTAAACACTTTTCTTTTTTCAGCCAGATATTCGTAAGCTATCTCTTTATGAGCCTTTCTGCCCCATATTATACGTCGAAATGATAGCTGTACATTGTGATTATCATCATCATCATCGTCGTCGTCGTTATCGGGTAATCGGATAAATAATGAGATAGTTATGAGCATTTGAATATTGTGATCACTGATGCTACGGAGATCCTCACGTTGGCAATGCGACAAAGATGTGTGATGTCACTTGTGAACAACTCTCCCCATTACTTTAGTATATATTTCACTTAAATTGCCTCTTTTATCACATCTATCAGTAGATCATGTGTTATTTCTATATAGGAGGGTATTTAATAAAGATTTTTTTTTTTTAATACATAATGGATAAAGAGTTTGTATCACCAAAAGAAAAAGTAAAAAGAGAATTTTTTGGGGTATTTTATAGTCCATCAAAGGGAAAGTTGTTCACACGTGACATCACACATCCTTGTCGCATTGCCAATAGGAGGATCTCCATAGCATTAGTGATTGCAATATTCAAATGCTCATAACTTTCTCATTATTTGTCCGATTTTTCTCAAACTTTCTTTGTTCTTACTCTTTGATTTTTCTGTTTCGGCACAAGCCTATTTGTTCCAAAGGTTTCATTCCCCTTTAAAGGAGTACCTTGCTCCCTCGGACCTACCAGCCGTATAATTTACTTTATTTTTTACCTTTTATTATTGTATCTTAATATTGACCTCATCATATCATGTTATATGTATTTGTATGTACTTTGTATCTGTTATTTTATATACGGAAATAAAACAAACAAACAAAACAATCATCATTTTCTCCATCATCATTTTATTCAAATGAAATGTATATGCTACAAAAAGCAATGTTAGAGTGCCAATTAGAACATACATCATGGTCGCACGGGCCTATTAACATCGGGAAGGCAACATATATTCATTCGAGCCAACCATTTTGCATTTTGATATGGCTGATCGACAAAGTTTATGAATATGATTGTCCATCTACTGATTCTATTTTTGGTAATTGATGAACTTTCTTTTCCCAAAATGGAAAGAAATTTCACAGATTCTGGAACTATATTTTGACTGGCGGAAGGATAAGGGTTATTTTACTGTTTCGGGTGATGAATTTGATCCCTCAGGAGATTCCTATTTAAATGCCGATGTATTTTTAAAATGAGCCTGTCGAGGGACCATTTTCTGGTCAGATTTGGATTTTCAGATAAATATCCTATCCACTGGAACATTTGACCCCCGAATTTCATCCTTATTTTTATGATTTTTTAAAAGTACCAGTCTATGGGAAATGTTTTAGGCCTGTAATAATTGTCAGTTATCAATTCCAAGTAATGAATATGTAATATGTAATACGTTATAAGTAATATGTTATACCTAATGAAGTAAATTAAGTTGCATCAGCTGAGAGAGGGCGGTATTGTACAATACGATGTAGAAGACTCTGATACGAGTGATGACAAAGGGCAAGTGCTCCCCCGTAAATATACAAGACTTGGATTCCTATTCGGATTAAAGTTATTCCGACTTTCCTCCGACAAAGATACTCCTGGTTCTTTAAAGGAGAATGAAACCTTTGAAACAGGATCGCTTGTGTGAAAAAAGAAAAATCAAAGAAACAGATCAACGAAAGTTTGAGAAAATCGGACAAATAATGAGAAAGTTATGAGCATTTGAATATTGTGATCACTGATGCTATGGAGATCCTCACGTTGGCAATGCGACAAAGATGTGTGATGTCACCTGGGAACAACTCTCCCCATTACTTTAGTATATATTTCACTTAAATTGCCTCTTTTATCACATCTATCAGTTGATCATGTGTTCTTTCTACTATAGGAGGGTATATAATAAAGATTTTAAAAAAAATACATAATGGATAAAGAGTTTGTATCACCATAAGAAAAAGCAAAAAGATAAATTTTTGGGGTATTTTATAGTCCATCAAAGGGAAAGTTGTTCACACGTGACATCACACATCCTTGTCGCATTGCCAATAGGAGGATCTCCATAGCATAAGTGATTGCAATATTCAAATGCTCATAACTTTCTCATTATTTGTCCGATTTTTCTCAAACTTTCTTTGTTCTTATTCTTTGATTTTTCTGTTTCGGCACAAGCCTATTTGTTCCAAAGGTTTCATTCACCTTTAAAGGAGTACCTTGCTCTTTCGGACCCTCGCCATCACGACCAGCCGGACGGGGTATATTGTCCGTACTAACATCTTTAAAGACTTGGTTTAAATGATTTATGATTAAATTAATCATAAAAGTTGAACGCTCAGTAATGTAGAAGGTCCATTAAACGCTTTACAACCACTGGTCTAGTATTACATCACATTTATGCTGGTATGATTATTTCCTTTTTACGTTGAGGTAGCGTAACAAATCTTTGGAAAGTCGACTGAAAAACATCTGTGATTTATTTCACCCTTTAAGTCATTCCCAACTAGCCGGAATAGAAACATCGTAGGCTATTGTATAAATTAATATCCATACATTTTATGTTAGATAGTTAAAGATGTTTAAGAGAATACTGAATGCAACCAATATATTATTGTAATAAATAGATTTAAAAAATGAAAAGATAGATAGATAGATAGATAGATAGATAGATAGATAGATAGATAGATAGATAGATAGATAGATAGATAGATAGATAGATAGATAGATAGATAGATAGATAGATAAATAAATAAATAAGTAAGTAATGATAATAATAAATGTATAAGAAAGAAAACTGATAAATCAAAATAATAGGAAATGGTAAATGGTGGTGATTTTTACCTGATTGCTAAGAAAGCATGCATGAATGCTTGTAAGCAAGCAGCCAGAGGACCGACGGCTTAAGGTCCTCTCCATGGGACCTGGTAATAAGAAAAATGCCTTACCAAGCACTAGCGCACCAAGTGGGAATCGAAACCCGGGTCACCTGAATCCGCACCCCCCCCCCCGCCTCCTCGAAAAATATACTTTTCGGGGGCAGAGTGAATTTTGTAAATATTGTAACTTTACCTTCCACGGAAACCTGTTACCATGATATTTTGCCATCATGTCAAAGTTACAATCGTTGTAACTATTTATGAAACGGGCCCTGGTCAAATTTGACGAATGACAAACTGATTTTATAGTGTAAGCGTGGCCAAGCCAATTTATAACTAACTACATTCACGAGCTGACTCATTAAAGAACCATTTGGTTATTATAACTCCCACACTCTATCGACCTGTTTGCCAAGAAGATTAATGGGTTGAGGGATAGAATTAGAAACAAAAATATCACATCAGCGAAGCAAACAGAGCTGTTGAAATAATCAAATCTTCATGCAGCTTTTTATTCGTATGTGATTATCGTTTGCACACCGACTAACAGCAACCATGAAACATTTTTTTTTCTATAAGGATCGTCTATAGTCGGGAAATATCAAATTAACCCGACGTCGAGGTCGACCTACAGTGTATTGTCAAGCGGGCACTGGGCCGTGTTGGGCCTATTGTGAATGTTATTGGGGCAAAGCGAGCTAAGTCAGGATTTTGAATGGTTTTTCGTGGTTTTCTGCAGAATAAAGTACTAGTACTATAAAGCTTCTGCCCACACAAAAATGTGGGTTCTGTCACTGCTAGACTTGAATAATCATGAAACACTATATTCGTTGATACACCTATGCATAGAGAACAGTTGAACTTACTTCATGGAGGTGATTTGACAGTCTTTTAACACCCCCTGTACATAATGGATAGTCGAAAATGTACACTAAATCGCGGCATTCGTCTTCGGTAAGTTATTTCCTTTCTACATCACCTTCTCATTAATCTTAATGATTTTATTTGTGAATATGTTTTTAACACTGAGGCATTTTTCGTTTCATGTTCGTTTCACCAGCAAAATAGTTGTATTTGTGTCAATAAATTCATTACTGTATTGTGTTATACCGATTACAAGTAATACCATTTTATCATTTAGATTTGCGATGAGTTAATACATGGCAAGAATTCCATATGCACCCCCTAAAATTGAAAATAAGACATGAAGAAAATTTGGAATAATATACCTAGCCCTAATAAAGAACATTATATGTATGTATGTATATTTATACATATATATATACTTGTAAATAATTAAGCATCAACGCAAGACGTAGCTTCCATGTATCTCTTTATTACAAGCTTTCGGCCAATGGGGCCTACATCAGGCCTATAATGCATTGAAACAAACAGAACAAACCATACAAATAAGGTCGAAATAACAAAGTAAATGTGTAACAAAGGGTACAGAACAGAAGGGTTACACTAAGATAACAAAAATAACAGAAATTAACAACAGAGGGGGTTGAGTACAGAACAGAAGGATTATAGTAAGATAACAAAAAATAACAACAGAGGGGGTAATGACTTGAACGAGATGGTGGAATACAATAGGAACGATTGGGAAACTTAAGTGTGTGAAAGGACAAGGTATTTACCGGCATTGAAATTAACTTGGGATTCTGTTCATATATATATATATATATATATATATATATATATATATATATATATATATATATATATATATATATATATATATATATATATATATCATATATATATATATCATGTTATTTGTCCATTGTATACTGATATAATATGTCATATGTGACCAGCTATCCAAAAACCATCAATACTTTTCTTATATATATATATATATATATATATATATATATATATATATATATATATATATATATATATATATATATATGTATATATATTTATATTTATATATACGGTAGACTTGATATTCCACGTGTTGGAGTAATATTATGAGAAACAAGGTTGAAACTTTCATGCTTTAATCCAACAACATTTATTGAAGTCCAATATTATCCAGCACAATTATCCAACAAAATTATCCAACAATATTATCAAACAATTATCCAACAAAATTATCCAACAAATTAGTCCAATATTATCCAACAAACTTTATTGAAGTCCAAATTTATTGTGGACTTCAATAAGTTTTGTTGGATTAAAGCATGATAGTTTCAACCTTGTTTCTCTTATATATATATATATATATATATATAATTGGTATATATTAATATATCATGTTATTTGTCCATTGTATACTGATATCATATTGCTATGTGACCAGCTATCCCAAAACCATCAATACTTTTCTTATTTACATCATAGCGCTTGAAAAAGCACATCCTATCATTGCCTATATATGCTTTAATATGATATATAAAAGAGGAATTACTCTTTTACATATGCTAATTTCCCAGTTTTTGCTTTTTAAAGACCAAAGTAATGTTTGGGCTATTTACAGCGAGCCTTCCCCGACTGCTTATTGGTTTGGGGTGGCAGGTCACATATTTCTATAATGCGAACGCACATTACCTGTTTAATATCTGTTATAGATTTTGTATGTATACAGCAGATTATATTAAAAAAATATTTACATTTCAAAATTAGGAATATAACACATAATAATTGCAAGAACAATACAAAACAGACCCGTTTACTACCGTTATGCGATATGCGCTACAAAAGGATCGGTGGCAAATAAATTGATACCATGGCGATGCAGCGTTATATATTGGTGTTTTATATATTTTATATATATAAATATTTTATATTTTGAATTCTCTTTTTTTTTGTCACATCATGGGCACTGACGAAGAGTGTGACTTTACCTTTCATTTTTGAGAGCTATGCTCCTTTTAAAATATACGATCTTATTTCCACGGCATTTACTAAACCTTTTGTGATTACTTTATATATATATATATATATATATATATATATATATATATATATATATACATATATATATATATATATATATATATATATACATACATATATATATATGTGTGGGTGTGTGTGTGTGTGTGTGTGAAATTGTACATGTACAACAGCTTTGGCAACTCTTTTATTTTAAATATTGTGAAAGAAATGGATGAAGTGGACTATGGTAGGCGTAGCTTAAATCAAGGTTCCCCAGAGCTATCTGCCCTTTGGAAAAATTGGTAATGCCGAAAACATTTCTCTGCCGGGAATCGGATCGGGGTCGCCCTAGCTACTAACCCGTCTCTGTGGTCTAGTGGTTAAGGGCCGGCGCGGCGTTCAAAGCTGGGGGCCCGGGCTCGATTCCCGGCAAAGACATTTTTTGGGGGCATTACCAATTTTTCCAAAGGGCAGATAGCTCTGGGGAACCTATATATATATATAGGTTCATATTTCATGATTTACACAACATATATATATATATATATATATATATATATAATGTATAAGTATGTGCATGTTAGATGAAGTCGTATCATTTTGTTAATTCTGGATGTGTTCATGTTTGTGAATTCTACGCTGCATTGGCGTACAATTAGTTTTAATTGAAGGGAACTCCTTCCGGATGAGCAGCAAATATGGTAAAGAGCCTACCTGCAACTGTTGAAATACTCCTCCGACCAGATGTACTTTGATTTATAATAACATTACTCTTGACAAATGTTCGAGTTTTTGTCCTTAAATAATTCACAGAAATTTAACAAACATATTATAGTGACTGTGTGATATATCTGGATGGATGGATAGATAGTCTAATTTGATCATCTGGAAATGTGTGTCTTCTAAGGAACTGGATTACAAATAATAATAATGATAATAAAATACTTTCTCCTCAAGTCAAGATCACAACGATGTTAATAGGTACCGAATATAGTTTCATATTTGTTTTAACGTTTCGTAACGTTTATTTCACATTTTGCAAAAACGTTAATTATATTCATCTCGCAATACACATACAAATCGTTTGATTGATTTATTCAAATTTCAGGTACCTGTTGCATATTATTGATAATGTTTTATCTTCAAAGTTAACTTTCCAGTGACATCTGTCAGTGGAAATTCAAGAAAGGATATTACTATTGTAATTCTTCTTTTGCGTAAAATACACATTTCCACTTAAAAGTCACTTTTAATTAACTTCCTGTAAAGAGTTAATGCTTCCATCAAGTGCTCAGCAGGGGGAATCAACAATTGCTCTTTTTTTTTTGGGGGGGGGGGTTCAAGAAATGTTACACTCTAAATTTCAAGGATTTAAATTTAATCCAGATCGGCTGTGAGTAATGACCAGATGAATTTTGGATCTCAAAAGATTCATGTTCAAATCTATAAGCTTAATGTTTAAGTCCACATAGTTTAATCATAAATCTAATATTCGGCTGGTCATTATATACAGTTGATCTGGATTTGTTTTAAATTATTTGAATCTTAGGCCCGTATTCTGAAGTCAGGTTTAACTTAGACCATGATCTAACTCTGTGCTAAAATTATGGGAGTAAAAAAACTAAAAATTATTTTCATATTGTATATTTCTTATATTTATTGTTTTGTTTCCTTTTGATTTTATATTGAAGAAAAATACCTCAATATACTTCAGTTATCATTCCCAGATAATTTGAGTTTCATTTTAGTTAATAAATTGGACGTGTATCGTTAGGGATTTCTTCCCCAACTGGCTCTCCATAGTTAAACCACAACTTTAAACCATGGTTTAATTTAAATCCGACTTAAGAATACGGGCCTTAGAGTGTAGGAACGTATTGTCATAGAAGTAAATATTTGACACGCTTTCCATATCCCCACATCAAATTGTCAGTAAATTGATACGCGTATGAAAGTCAATATTGACACATACTCGCCCACCAAATGATACTATATACGCGGAACGCTGTGTTTGATAATACTATGATCTGCAAAGCAACATAATATTGACTTTAAAATTATTTTCAAGGCCGTTTGATTGCAGATACTGTTTAATAATGTTAATAATGCATTCAACCATATCTTTTCAATAGAAATGATTGAGCTTTGTTTAGAATAGAGCTTTCACGAGATATGCCTCTCCGCGAAAAGCATGCATATTTTATAAATCAACTAAGTAACATAAGCCTCAAGAACTAGTGGCGTAATAAGCCAAAAATAAGGGGCCAAACATATTATATGGGGCAAAGTTTCGAAAAAACAATGAGCGAGCAAAGCGAGCGAGAATTTTTTTAAACCATTTTAACAAAAAATCTTTTTTTTTGTTATAGATTTTGAAACAATATTCCGGAAATAGTATATCTATCGTAACACTTTTCCCTTCCTCTTCTTTTTTCCCCTTCTTGTTCGTGAAGATTTTGGGGTCCATATTGCTCCCAAGCCCCCACCCCAATCTGTACGCCAGAGCCAAGTACCTAGCTAAACCTCGTATAACAGACAACTGTATTACCCCTAGACCTCAAGTAGAGCAAATTTCGTCAGGACTCGGCGCAAACAAATATAAGACAAGCACATTAAGGAGAAAAAAAAAAAAAAAAAGTACTCAACAATGGCTTCAAAATGACTTTTATATTCATTTTTGTTATCTTTTTTTTTGTCGTTTTCTAGATAACAAGGGATCCGTAGAAGGCTGAACAAGCATCGCTGAATTCTAACAGTTGTTAACCATTTGATGGTGTAATCATAGTGTTCAGAGATGCCTCCTGGTAAGGCCATCGACCCGTCATTATTGGGGTCCCATCCCCCGCAGACCGAGCGCGTCCAACTCGTAAATGAGGGCGAGCAACGATCACGTCTTCTCACGGCCTATACATACACCGTAGAACAACTACTAGAAGAGCAGGAGCTACAAGACGAAAGGCGCGAAAAAAGAGGTTCAAGGGAAAAGAATGACGACGAAAATGTCAATAAGTACAGCTCAAACGATAACGAGGACGGTCATGACGGTGGGTGCAGACGTTACCTTACAAAATGTATACAAAAGTGCAATGAAACATTGGCGCCTTACAAGCTGCTGTACATCTTCATCCGCGGGGGTGAGGCTTGCCTGACGATGTACGTATCTGTATACGCCCTTCAAGTTGGGGTTAACCCTCTCCAGTTAGCGTTCATCTACGCTCTACCCCGTTTCATCTCGAGTCTGTCAACCCCACTATGTGGCTACATCGCCGACAAGTTCCGCTGTCGGAAGGAAATGCTCCTCTTTGCCCTCTGTCTCTGGGTGTTATTCTCCCTCGCCGTCAACTTCGTCCCTGCTCCTCAACTCACCGGCTGCAACCTTGCAAGGAATCAATTCCAGGACACGATCGCGAGGTTGAACATCAGTGAAACAACGCACCAGTTCCCTGTTATGATGTCGGTGTCGATATCGTCCTCGACAGCGGACAAGGTACAATCCCAACTGGCGACGGGTTTGGTGCGGAACTACGGAGATCGCAATGCAGCGTGTATGATCCACGATAATGTAACGGCTATCACCGGCAAACCTTCTTGGTTGAGCATCCTCCACATAGTTAGCACACCGTGGACAGAAAAAACAGAAAAGTGTTACCCAGGGGGTAGGTTCTGGGGTGCTAACCATGTCCCAGGAGGAGTGGATGTAGATGGTAAGTGTCATCAAGGTAATATTTGGTTAACATGCAATTTCTTTTTAATTGTATTTATTGTTCATCAACTTTTTATTTGTCTCTTCCACCCCTTCTCATCTTCCATCTTCCATTTTCCATTTCTTCTTTTCATTCTTATTTAAGATAACAAAAAAAGTTTTGCAAGGTAATTGGCATGTATATTGCAGAGTTACGGGATATTTTTGTTGGGTTAATTGGGGGGCTACCCCCTTCCCTCCCTCCCCTGGTTCCGTGGCCCCTACATTGCACCATTGATATTTTGTAAGATATCTCCACGTATTTCAATATTTCAATAGACCACACATTTCAGAAGTTCGGTTGAAGGCAAATGAACAACATCCATTTTCACTATAGCATTGTATTCCCACCCACTTTATTTCGTTATCGGTTGAAAGCTTTGCTGATTCCTTGAAATTATTGATATGTTTAATGAGACCCGTTTCAGACAGTTCCAGTACCTAGTATTACATTATTGATATTGATATACTCAGTGGTGAATCCAGGCAGGAGCATATCCCCCCCCCCCCCCCCTTGAGAGTTGAGAGGCACAAAACATGAAGGGGGATAATATGTCATGCATAAGCAAGTGAGGCCTTTTTTCTTCAAATGTTTCCTGCACAAAAAATGCATCCCTGTTTCGGAAATCCTGCATTTGCCGCTGTACAAATTGCCGGATCTCCCGAAGACCCTTCCACCCATATTTACATCAGTGATTATCATAAAATATTACTTTAAGTTTTGAGTGTCTAGATTGCATACGTATTTGCCGGGTTTTTTTGTTTGTGTCCCACTCAGTCCTTGAAAGAGTATAGTAGACACAAACGCACAATGAATGAATAAGAATGCTCACAAACAGATATAAATGGGACTGAGAAAGACCTAATAGTTTGATGACCTATAAGACTTCGAGGGTATCACCCCCTCCACTAACAAAAAAATTGTTTTTTTTTAAATAAGAGGTGAAATTACCGCATGTTGCAATCGGTATTATTATTTTATGTGGGGGATATTCAAATGCAATACTTCAAATGCAATTTGAGAGCGTTCCAAATGTTTCGGTTTAATCCTTACCTTCATAAAGATTGGCCGAATAATCACTCATTCTCCATGTTCTCTAATCTTTGAAGTGTATTCAAAGTGGAAAATATCCAGTGGCATTCGCAGAGGATTCTGCACTCTCTATACATTTGTTACATTCTAAAAGTGTTCAAACAACATTCAAACCATACTCGGTATTATTGAATAATACGTATACTTGGAAATTATAGGGTAGCAATAATCACCAAGGAGGAGTCATGTTAATTTTAAAGACGTCCCTGCTCTCTAAAACTTCTTCCATGATTATATCAAAATTTTGCATTTCAGCTTTACAATTCTGATCGATTTCTACCGCTTATAAATGAGCGTGACAGACCCTTAAGGTGGAAAAATTGGCGTCCAAAACTTCCTCCTTTTCTGTATCGACCATGATCGATCCAGTATAATTTACATGTAAACATGCTAGTTTGCTCATCAAACGTTGAATGTGTGTGTTTATACCGACAACTCAACTCAAAAGGCGAGATCCGTCAAGTTTGTGGATCCACTTGACTATAGGATTATGAATTCGACATGCTTATTATTAGTAGTAATTAAGAAGTGTTTCAGAAGGGACTAGTATGGTGCAGGGGGGGGGGGGGCAGTGGGCTGGAATGTTTATGTTTGCAAAAAAGAAATTGTGCTATGTACCCCCCCCCCCTTTTGTTATAAGAATTGTCTGCTTTTTGTACCTTTTTTTGTTCCTTTTCTTTTCATTATTTTTTATGGTCAAATTCATCGGTTCTGTTTGAAAATTTCTTTATAAATATATATATATATATATATATATTTATATATAGTTATATATATGTGTATATATATATATATATATGTATGTGTAAAGTTATACATGTACAACAGCTTTGGCAACTCTTTTATTTAAATATATATATATATATATATATATATATATATATATATATATATATATATATATATATATATATATATATATATATATATATATATATATATAGTGTGAAAGAAATGGATGAAGAGAACAATGGTAGGCGTAGCTTAAATCAATGTTCCCCAGAGCTATCTACCCTTTGGAAAAATTGGTGATGCCGAAAAAATGTCTCTGCCGGGAATCGAATTACCCGAGCCCCCAGCTTTGAACGCCGGTGCCTTAACCACTAGACCACAGAGACGGGTTAGTGGCTAGGGCGACCCCGATCCGATTGACCGTCAGATAGACAGATTTTCGACACTACCAATTATAATTTCCTTTGTCGGGTGAAGGTGGGTTTTGAACAATGACAAGCCGCCAACTTCTCACACACACATATATATATATATATATATATATATATATATATATATATATATATATATATATATATATATGTATATACATATGTATATGTATATATATAAACACGTGTTTGACGACCAAGATCCCAACACGAGTAGCAAGCCACATTATCAAAATAAAAATCTGTGATCTCTCCGTTTTCATGATATTCTGAGATTATAAAATCGCCCATAAAAATGATAAATCCCCCTCTCCATTCCCTTCTCTTTATGTCATCCCTTTTCTATTCCTTTGTTTTTCTCGTATTGTATTCATTGTAGGCAAATATGTGTCACATGGGCATCCCGCCACAAGCATTTTTTTGGTAATTATGATAAATGATTCTGTGTAATTTATGTTGAAAAATGATATTTTGTGAAAATACAAGAAAATGTATATTAATTTGAATGAATCATATTCCTATATCTACTCTACCCCACCCATGTTTTAGGGCCGAGTTCAACGTACGCCGGTTGGATATATCAACGGGATAGCCTGACGTCATCATTTTTCGCCATCTTCGCCTTGATCACTGTAGCTCACGTGATGCAAGGCCCTACCTTATCGCTGACTGACACATCAACCCTACATACATTGGGACCCACAAAGAGTCATGAATACGGATGGCAAGTGGCGTTTGGGAAAGCATCCTTCGCCATCTAGTAAGTCCCCCGCGGCCCCGCCCCCTCCCACTCTTTAACACACACACCCTCATACTCCACCCGGACCGCTCTCTCTCTCCGCCCTCCATTAATCACCCTACCTCGACCCTTCCCATCCTTCTCTTCAAGTGTCCGGGGACACGTTTATTAACCAGTGGATATCATGCATTTCTTCAGGGTTTCAAAAAAAACACAACAAATTAGTATTTTCAATGATCTACAGTGCGTCCCAAAAAAAACTATACACTTTTGAAATGGCTGCCAAATAAAAAATGTTGCACTTTGGGGAAAAAGACTTACATATATGGAAAGCCAATAAAGTCAACTTTCAAATGACACCAAAAAGTTGGAAAGCTATTCATGCTTGAGCGAGCACTGCCCACTGAAACAAAGGGTATGAAAATTAGGGTGGGCTGGAATTAGCCTTCCGATTTATGTAAGTTTTTGAGAGGCAAATCCTTTCGAACTTGCAAAGTTAAGGGCGATGTGATAAATTAATGATCAACCATGACCAGTTTTGGTTGCTCAAGCAAATTTTATAAATTATTAAATTGAACTTTAATGCATGAGTGAACACAAGTTACACTTTTTGGGGAGCATTTAAACTTTATAATTTGGATCTCTTTTTGGGCAGCATTTCAAATTTATCATGTGGATCTCAGCAATGTGTTCATGGGCGTCGGGAGAATAGGGGGTGAGATAGGACTTAAGTCAGAGAAGTAGGTTGATGGAATAAGGGTCAACAGAACATTCAGCCCCCGCCCCCTCCCTCTCTCCCGCCCTCCCTCCTGTTGAGAGACTGATGGCTATTGTCATGTACGCGTGAAGTCCAGAGCAGAATGTTGATTTAATGATTAATTCTGAATTGGGACATCAACTTTTTCCGATCAATCATTTAATCAACAATTTATCAGTAAATCAACTTATTCAATGTGCAATGTGATCAATCAAACATTCAGTTTTTTTCAATTAATTATTTCATTAATCATCATAATCATTAAATTTCTTGGTAATCATTGAAAAAAAAACTGACCATCAGCCACCGGTCACTTGGCAGTTAAGTTTTGAATAGGCTACAAATGATGCAGGAAGTGAGACAGAGAGGGGGGGGCTGGGAAATGGAGGTGGAGAGGGGGGGGTACATATGACTTTTAATTTGTAAAAGGAAAAAAAAGAAGAGGAATGCCCTTTTAACCAAGTCTTAGCATATCTCGCCCTCTTGCTTGTAACGGGTACCATCACATTACTCTGACTCTCACGAACACACTTCTGAGGTTCACAAGATGAATATGCAACAATAAAATTACAATTCCTGTTCACTCATGCATTAAATTTCAATTTAGTAACTCATGAAATTTGCCTAAGAAACCAAAACTTATCTCACTCATTAATTTAGCTTAACAAGTTCCAAAGGACTAACCACTCAAAAAAACTGTAAGGCTAATTCCTGCCCATCCTACTTTAGCTGAGCTTAGTCTCTCAGGAGGAGATAAGCGGGGGGGGGGTGAGATTGAGAGAGGGGTTGCTAAATGTTCTGTTGACCTTTATCCCATCAACGTACTTCACCTACCTAAGTCATATTACCCCCTCTTCTCCTGACTGTCGTGAACACATTGTTGAGACCCACATGATAAGACAAAATGCTGCACCCAATTCATGATCACTCATGCATTAAATTTCAATTTAATAACGCATTAAATTTTCACAAACAACAAACTGATCACAACTGATCTTTAATTCACCAAATAACAATCAACTTTGCAAGTACCAAACAAAAAAAACTGAAAGAAATTGGAAGGCTAATTCCAGCCCACCCTAATTTTCATACCCTTTGTTTCAGTGGGCAGTGCTCGCTCAAGCATGAATAGTTTTCCAACTTTTTTGTGTCATTTGAAAGTTGACTTTATAGGCTTTCCATATCTATACGTCTTTTCCCCCAAAGTGGTACATTTTTTTATTTGGCAGCCATTTCAAAAGTGTATAGTTTTTTTTGGGACGCACTGTAGAATGAAACCTTATCCTTAAAACCATGGGTGTCGATCGGTATTCTTGGTTGGGGGGATGATTGACACAAATGTTCTTGTGGATGGGGATCTTTCAAGATTACCCCCACTAAAATCACAAGTTAGGACATTTGGGAGTGGTTGATCTGCATGGTGTTCTTGTAGTGGCGTACCGTGAGTCACGGCATTGGGGGGGGGGGGCACCAGCAAAAAATTTGAGTCACTTAGTGAGCGCGCTTAGTTGCCAGGTATACTGACCTAATATAGGGACATTTTAAGGACAGTGCCATTAAACGGATATGTATCTCACTGCTCAAATAATGCGAGCGCAAAGCGCGAGCTGAAAATTTTTGATATGCAGACCAAAAAAGGACATTATAAGCAAATTTTTGTAATCATGATACATACCTGTCTTGCTAAACAAACAATGCGAGCGCGAAGCGCGAGCTGAAATTTTTGTAAATATTGACCCCAATGCCCCCCCGTAGTTACGCCACTGTGTTCTTGGAAATTCTTTCATTGTTGCAGTGTACTGTACATATATAATTTTTTTCAAAATTCAATTTGTGTTACAAGTAAGCCTATTCTAAACTCATACGAAAGAAAAAATGACAAAAATTGTCTGGACCATGTACAAAGTGATCTGTTTATTGAACATGATGTATACAACTTCTCTTTTAAATCTAACCCGACTGGCATTATCTTTTTTCTTCTTAATGCATGATGATAAAATGCAGATTCGGACAAATTAAGACTAGCACAGATTACAAACTGTGTGGCTTCTAGTGCGCCATCGGGCCCCGCATCGGGCTTACCGTCATTCCTTAGACGATTTTAACCATGGATTTTAACATGTTTTAAATGCTTTATAAGTGCATGAAACAAAAAAAAAACATAAAAACAATCAAAACTCAACTGTCATGTTATGATATTTCTCCCAACATTTTCTTGAACCATCAGTGTGTAATATCAGCTAATATATGTGTTAAAATGAAATTTACGTACCGCATGAGTGTGCTCATATAGAATGCAAAACTGTAATCCCTTTCCAAACTCAAAACAGATTTCTTTTTGCCAAAATAAGAAAAAATCAATCAAGTTTAGTTATTCAAGTCCATAACAATAACAAGAATAACATGGAAAAAAAACATCCGATGTTCATATCCGAAGATACGCTTTAGAGAGAAATGAATGATTATTCTTTCTGAAACCATTAATTGATTTCACTTATTAAAAAATTGTAAAAATATGATCATATTACCACTGGTGGGATGGAACACCCTATAAACAAAAGTTGTTTTTCGTCAGGGTCCTTTTATGTCATGTGTTAAAAAATATCATATACATAAACATTTCATTCTTTTTCATCTTGAATCTCCACCCATCTGTTTAAAAGTCCTGGAAAATAATGTTTTTATTTAATAACAATATACACAAATTGCGAGGGAAACAAACTGATTGATGGCATACTATAATCATCACTATAATCATCATGATCAAACTTTTCATTTTTTCATCATCATTATTATAAATTTTCTACCCTAAATTATTGGGGGGATGATAATACAGGCCATCCCCCCCACTTGAAATATTGGGGGGGATATATCCCCCCCATCCCCCCCCCCCCCCGTGATCGACACCCATGCTTAAAACACATTTGGTACGAAAGCCTGCTCTTAACATCACTCGTAAATCGGATCTTGGGGATAAATCGCGGGGTAAATCGGACCTTAAACACCTAATATTGGCGAAAAGTGTAAAATATCCTTTATATATATATCCTCACAAAATAATCAGACCATAATCACGTAGGTTACCGCACGATACGTATACCCTTTTTATCATGATTTTAGTCAGTGTTTTTTACACCTTTGTGTCGTTACGTACGTAACGTGCCGTATCTAAAAAAATTTAAAAAAATGATTTTTTTTTTTTCCCTTTTTTTTTTTTTTTTTTTTTTTTGGGGGGGGAGGGGTTCGTTATTTTTTTTACATGCATGATATCCACTTGACAATGTAAGTGGCCCCTGGAGGGAGGGGGGGGGTAAGTAGGAATTGAGAAAGCATCCTTCATTATCTAGTGAGTCTTTTATCTCTTCTTTTGATTTTTTTTTTTGTATGTTCTTTTTATCTCTCGTTCAAGTCACTCTTCTCCCTTTTTTTCTTCTTCTTGTTCTTCTCCTCCTCCTCTTTCTTCAAGCAATCAAATAGGCCTATATATGAAAATGTATATTATGATTTTGAACGGACTCCATGCTATACCATATATATTTTAGGCCAAAATGCAAAATAATGTTGGCCATTCTCAGCATTATGCATTTCGTCATTTGTTCCCAAATCATACAATAACTTTTAAAACGGGAAAGAATTGACAAAAAATGGCATACATATTGACGCTTTCATTAAACAAAATCTACGAAGAAGCAAGAGCTGCCCTAATTCCTTCTTGCTTAATCTTCCATAAAATATTTCAATTTCACTTAAAAGGTTTTTAAGTTTTTATTTTTGTTTTCTGGTATTATTTAAGTCGATGACACGCTACCCTCCCCCCCCCCCCCCATTCTCCGTCCCTTTACGCATAAACGAGAGAAATGCACACTGCTGGCCATAACAGATGAACTGCTCAATCCTCCGAAACCATGTCTCTAAATTCATATAAAGTTGAACCGGGGCGAGGATAGGGTTTGGGTAAATTATTTGATACCGATTTTACTGTTTTATTTAGACTGGTTAATTTCCTGGATTTCTGTTAGTTCTCATTCATTTTGGAAGACTATTGATGAGACACGTTTATTATATGACTCCAGTATTACAATATTTCAGTATGTAAGTAAAAGACTGGGAAAGAACTAATTAAAATACGAACATTTCTTGGTCCCTATTGTCATATTTTTTTCAGCATGATTGTGATAACCATTATCATCGACATGGCATCCGCATCGTGGTGGAGATGCGGGGTCGAAATTCATGTTGAAGACTACCGAATTGCTTTAGCCATCTTCTTTGGAACAACAAGCTGCGCAATAGCTCTCCTCTTCGCCTACTGCATAAATATGAAGGTAATTCTGTACAGTCAAAGTGTCGAGCCGGCGCGGGGCAGGGGCAACGGGGCAAACTGTACTTTTACTTTGAACCAGGGGCGGAAATCTCTCCCAAAAGGTAGGGGGGACACAGGGGCGGATCCAGCCTTCGCCAATAGGGGGGGGGGCGGAAATTTGTTTCAGCCATATTTTCCCCGATCGGCAGCTCGAAGATGATTTTTGTTGTTTCTTTGAAGGGGTAGTCCTCATTAATCACTTCTTAGCTTTATTCTTTCTTATAAATTAATATATAATATCATAATCCTTATTTATATGATGCGAGCGCGAAGCGCGAGCTAATTTTTTTGGAAATTTTATGTATTTTTTCCTAATCTTTGAACTAATTCTGGGCAATGTTTGCTATCCTGAAAAAGATGTGTATTCAACTTAATAATTACTACGAACGCAAAGCGCGAGCAGAAATGAAATGATGGAAAATATACCTGTTAAAGTAGCATTTAACAATCAAATAATGCGAGCGCGAGCTGAATTTTTTTTTTTGACATTTCACCTAAAGAATGGAAATTCTAAGCACTTTTTGTAACTCAAGCAGAATAGGTATATAAGTAAACAATTAATGCGAGCGCAAAGCGCGAGCGGAAAATTTCGAGATTTTAGTCCTATAATATTTACTGAACGAGACACTCTATACATGTTTTGTAAATCCTGAAAAGGATGAGTATTAATAATGAAAGCGCAAAGCGCGAGCAGAAATTTTTTATATACGTTTTGAACTGGTACCTGTTGAAAAGGTACCTGTTAAGGACTGATTGCATTTAGCCATGAAGGCGTTACATATTTCAACAATAAAAAAATGCGAGCGCGAAGCGCGAGCTGAAAAATTTTGAACTTTCTAAAGAAAGAATTGAAAATTTTAATCAGTTTTTGTAATCGTGAACAGGATAGCTATATAATTTAACGATTGATGCGTGCGCGAAGCGCGAGCAGAAAAAAAAAATCGAGATTTAGACCTAAAATGGGCCAATCTGTTCATGTTTTGTAAATCATCAAAAGGATGAGTAATATGGGGTCTTCCTACAATAATGATGCGAGCACAAAGCGCGAGCAGAAAATTTTTGATATTGTGATCTGAAACTGGATAATGATTTAAATTAGAGAACAAGTTGAGTATCTGAATAAACATGCGCGAGCGTGTTTCATATTTAGACCTAGTATCTAGGCATTCTAAATACAAGTTTAATCATGAAAATCATGAAACTTTGATATTCCGATCTGAAAAAAGTGTCAATTTCAGCTTTATATTTCAAGCCACTAGCGTACCTACGGGGGGGGGGGGGGCAGGGGGGGCACTCTGCCCCCCCTGACGAGCCACAACCCATACAAAATACATATCACTGCCCCCCCCCTGACGAGCTTGAAGACCTTTATTGCCTCCCCTTGACGAGCTTGAAGACCTTTTTTTTTTTTTTTTTTTTGCTTGTCAATTTATTTTCTGGAACAATAACCTTTATTTTTTATTGAAGACCTTTTTTTTTTTTTTTTTTTTTTTTTTTTTTTTTGCTTGTCAATTTTTTTGGCGGCCGATTTTGCCCCCCCTGTGGAAAATCCTAGGTACGCCACTGTTTCAAGCCCTTTGTAGACAAATTGTAAGGTGGATATGGATCGCACTTTATAAAAAAGAGCTGATATTATTATTACTTTGAGTTTTGACATAGGACCGGGACATTCTTACGACATGTCATCATATGACAATGATGACTATCTTCCTAATCCTCTTGCTAAGCGCGAGATGAAACAAAAGGGACAATTTAATTATTAAATTAATATCATATTTATTAATGCCTTATGAGGGCGCGAAATCTGATGATATAATGGCATAAAAATTTGACATTTCACTTTTGTGATTATGAATAGGATGCATCAGTTAATATATTTTTAACCATTAATGCGAGCGCAAATCGCGAGCTAAAATTTTTGATAAACTGTCATGAAAAGGGGATTTTAAGTAGTTTGTTGTATAATCAATATTGAAACATTTATATAACTCGCCAATAGAAATGCGAGCGTGCAGCGCGCTAGCTGATACGTCTTGGTCTTGACAATCAGACCTGAAAAGGGATATTTTGAAAACTTTATGGAATACACGAAAATAATAGGTACCTGATAAATCAAAATTTGCGAGCGCGCAGCGCAAGCAGCAAATGTTAACATTCAGACCATAAAACTGACATTTTTACAGAGCACTTTTTAAAAACCAATTTGTAAATCACACAAAATAATGAAAGTTCGATTTCCGAGGTGAAACATGTTTTGTATATTGACTTCCAAACTTGATATTCGAACTCCATATTGAACAAGATATGTAAATCACCTAACAGGCAATGCGAGCGCGAAGCGCGAGCGAAAAATTGTATATAGTGGCACGAAAAATTAGTTTATTTTCCAAGTCTTCCCCTCATCTTATTTTATGCACTCGTCGTCATCTTCTTTTTCTTTTCTCTTTTCCCTCCTTTTTTCCTTCTTTCTTTCCTTTTTTTATTTTTTTGCTCCGCCAAGAGGGGGGGGGGGGGGGGCGGGCCCCTCGGCCCCTGGATCCGCCTATGGGGACAAGGGGCGGGACAATTTGACAAGCAAAAAAAGTTATCATCGTCAAAGTAAGGTCATATCTCGTCCCAAAATACATGTTTTATTTCGATTTAGAATGATGTATTTCTTACCATCATAAAATACCAAAAATAGTAGGGGGGACATTTGATATTGTGTCCCCCCTACTATTTTGAGTAGGGGGGACACGTCCCCCCTGGGATTTCCGCCCATGCTTTGAACAGATGCCAGGTCATATATTCCGTTGGTTCCGTTGGTTGACTCATGTCATAGCCCAATGCGCTCTCTCATAGATATTGTTTGATGGACATTTCATTAAAAACAAATCAATAGAAAACAAACAAACAAAAACATACATCACCCGCAGCCCAAGCTGCATGATGAATTACTTTCATTGCATTATAACCAGGGAGGTATATTCAACAACAGAGGGCAGCATACTCCACGATTAAACAGTCTCTCTGCTCTAACTCTTATATATATCTTTTATGATATTGATATGATAATAAAGACAATTACGATAATATCCCCGGAAAAAAATGATGATATAGATGATAAAACGATGATTTTATGATAAAAATGTTAACGGTAAACATTGATGAGTTGTGCAATGGTGACATTCGTAAAATTTTAATGTTTGTATCAGTTTTCATTTACACATTTTTTCTTCATTTTCTTCACAGTTTGAGAACCCTAACGAGTCAAACATTACTGACCTCAAGAAGATCTTCTGTCGTTTGAATAACGTGATTCTTCTTCCTACCATGTGCTTCCTCGCAGCGAATGAGGGCGCCATATCAGTCTTCCTTCCTTTTCATCTAATAAATCTCGGTGGGTATCGTGTCCAATGTGAAAACATGGTGACAATATGACATCATTACCAGGATTCCTTTTAGAAATTAATTAGAGTTGCAGATAATTTGACAACACATCTGGGAAGTGTTTCATGAAATGACTTGTCGGAGGTTTAATCCGACAAGTCCTGTTTTATTCGACAGTGTTGTCACAGTAACAGTGCTATACTCAGCCAATACAAATCAAGGAAAGTTGTCAGATTTAATAACTTTCCGGGTGAAACCCCTGAGGTCAACAAAATGATTGTTTTCCACTCCAGACGAGATGTGAAAGCGCTATGCGTTTAACGATTTACTTGATTTTATCTTATTTACAAAGAAGTCGCTGGACCTATGAATCGTCACTCTCCCATTGCCGTCTCCTTGAAAGATTGTTAATGCTTAGATCCAAATTCAAACGATTAACTTTTATTCTTTAGAATTACCTTAACATCTTAAATATGTATATTTTTTTAACAGGGGCTCCCAGTTTTCTAGTTAAGTCTTCCCGCATTGTGACAGGTATATCGGAACTCTTCCTGGCCTTTCATCTCGGCCAGTTAATCAAGACTAGAGGTCACATAGTACTCCTCTCGTGCGGAGCTATAGGATACCTTCTCTGTTTCCTTGGTTACGCCCTCATTACGTCACCATTCGGCATCATGCCTGTACAGATTGTACATGGTAAGTTTGTTTGCATACCATTACCTTGCGTCGTCATCGTCATCTTCATTATTTTCATCATCACTGTCACCATCATCGACAGCAGCAGCATCACCATCAGGCACCACCATCACATCATCATCATAACCTTGATTATCAATATTATAAATCATCGTCGTCATCATCATCATCATCATCATAATCATCTTCATCATCGTCATCATCATCGTCGTCTTCGTCGTCATCAGCATCATCATCATCATCAGTCATGTTCGTTTGCAATTCATAAATACTACCATTCCTTCGGCTTCATCTCGTGATAAAAGCGAGTTTTCGCGATTGCAACGGGGACGGATTCTATAACATAGTAAATCTATTGAAAATGCCCGTCAAATCACAACGAACAGCTTAGAGGACTTTCTCGAAAATTGGTGAACTAGGACAGCAGATCGTCCAAAGATTTGGACGATTTAACCAGAGTCCAAGACGACACCGCTGTTTTGATTCACCGATTTTCGACAAAGGCTGCTTTGTCATGAAGGGCTTTTGACAACAGATTCTCAAAGTTCCAAAAAGCGTCTGCGTATATAGTGCTTACGTTTCTGTTATTGAGTAATTTCGTCATCATACAAAATTAATATACCATGCCTCTGTGAGAAAAGTATCACATATGCATGCTTGTTTCTTTTTTATCGTGGCATGTAAATCGTAGTTTCTGTTCAATTAACATACATGTATATTGGTATTAATGAAAATGATTCTCCTTTTTATGATGCTTGATTTTCTTTGTCACAAAGGAATGTCCCACGCTTTGACCTGGAATGTTATAGTGGCCCGGTTTAGTGGGGATGTGAACCCCGAAAACTTAGCGACCCTCCAGGGATGTTTATGGGGCCTTTATCTGAGCGGACTCGGGATTGGCGCCGTGGTAGCGGGTATCGGAGTGTCGTACATCGGTTCCCCAGTAACTTTCTTTTGTTTTGCCTTCGCTTGCCTCTTTATCGGTATACTCCTGGGAGTCGGGGCTATGGTGAGTAGATGATGGAAAATCATATAAGAATAATCTCATTTTTATATCCCCTTCTGTCTAATCCCTTTCTACCATACTCTCTCTCTCTCTTTCTCCATCTCTTTTCTTTCCTTCTATCTTTTTCCAGTCTCTTCTTCTGTGTACCTATCAAATCCGCCGCCCATTGTTCGCCCAAGAATCCCCCTGGCCTCTGTCTCTCTCTCCTCTTTCTCTCTTATTCTTCCTTTATTTCTGTCCTTTTCTTTTCACTCTTATGCTCTTTCTCTCTTTCAGTCTCTTACCATGAGTACACCATCCACTCTTTCGCCTAATATCACTCCTTCTCTATCTCACATTCTCTAGCTCTCTCTCTCGCACCCCATGATATTTTCATACATACCTCATGTGTCAAGAACCCCACTAACACATGAATCCCACAAGAAATGATTTGTGTATGTTTTGGAGACTTAGCAAATAAATCCGACAACCAAGCAATCAAGTCAAAATTTTTTTTTTTTATTCATTAATTCAATTTGTTTTTATTTTGTTATGATATATTTCTCACTCTATATACTTTCAGAGTACAAATGAGAGACCAACTCGGACACGAAATGTAAGGTATAAATCATTGCCCGCATCGTCTGATTCAGATGAAGATGGATGATAAAGAAGAATTAATTAAAAACGACGTACTAGCAAACTTTCACCCAATGTCGGCTACGATCTGCGCGGATGGACACGCGATACGAAGGGAACACGCACACATAAAAAGCATTCGAGGTTCTGGGGAGATTTCACGAGAGGGCCCGTCCACGATTACCATAGTAACAGTCAGGAACATGTGTTTCTCAGCCAATTAAAACCCATGAAAATTGCCAGACCAGACAACTTGTCATTTTGACATGTTGAAGAAACGCCCCCTCCCGTTTCACTCGATCTTCTTATCATACTGGAGAGAAAACATGTACCTCTGAACTTTTAGTAGTTGCTGCGTTTAAGTCGCAGTGAATAGAGCATTTTTAGCAATCATTTCGCAGACGCTTTCTATGACACAGACAGTTGGTCTTTTTTTCAAAAGCCCTTCATAACAAAGCAGACATTGTCGAAAATCAGTGAATGAAAACAAAAGTTTAGTCCTGGACTCTGGTCGAACGACATTATTTGCAATCTTTTGTCCGGTCCGAATGTCCCGGCCCACCAGCTTTCGACAATGACCTCTAATCTCCATTGTGATTTAACGGTTATTTTCAATAGATTCTCAAGGTTGCAGAAAGTGTCTGCGAAGTGGATGCCAAAATACGTTAAGAACACATCGATCTGACTTCGACCAAAAAAACACTATTGAAATTGGGGCGATTCAACGGATTTGCGCGTTTTGTTTTGGGTTCTAACGAGAACTTGGTAATGTGATGTTGGGAATTTGTCGGATACACTAATTTACTTCTAATTATCATAATGATGAGGGAAACAATAATGAATACATAGATAGGTTGTTAATATTCAAAGGGGTCTACGAGCATTTGTATTTTTAAAAAAAAATGTATGGTTTTATCATTCAAATATATTATGAATATTTATTGTCTTTCAAAAATCGTTATCAGCGTCTTTCATATCAATTTTACCTAACTGCGAAAAAGTTTGTATACGTGCACAGATAAATCGGAGAGAGAAGGCAATGCAGGGATGGAAATGACAGAGAGACAGACAAGAGGAGATAGAAGATAAAAGAAAGTTGAAAAATAGACGCATGCAGAGAAAGAGAGGGAAGGGGCGGAAGAATAAAGAGAGAGAGAGAGGAGGGGGGGGAGAGGTTGGGAGCGAAAAAGAGATCCCAATCATACACAACTACTAGTAGTGGCCAATGTATGTTTTTTTAGTCCTCAGAATTGAAATTTGGCATTGTTTCGAATTGAGGGACCTCTCTCAGCAATGTTTTTTTAATGCCCTCTTCTTGTACATGTCTTACTCATTTAGTCATTTGATAACAAGAAAACTACAGACGATTATCATATCCCAAAGTTTTCAGCTCATTTCATGAATTCAAATAGGTTTCATATCACAGGAAAAAACACACAGACAATCTATTTTGAACAGCACCCGATCGAATAGGTTCACACAAATTCATTCTTTAAAACACATTTTTATTTCATATCATTCGGTACATCATAACCTTTTTAAGGGTAAAGTGATTTACATAAAGTGACTCATTTAGGCGTTATTATTATGAAGAAAGGCGTTAGCACTTTTAAATCACTTAATGTGATCAATATTCCTAGGGAAGTTCCTCAATGATTAGTTCTTCGTCCATTTTTTGAACGCTGTATACTAGTAGAACTTCCCATCTCTATAAAATCCAATAAGGGGAAACAAGCAATCAGAAAGCTCGAAGTGCTTCTCACAGTAAAAATGCTAATTGATTTTTGTTTATACAACTCTGTGTTTACTAATTGATCCTTGCAGTGGTTGTTCAAACAGCTTAATATATAAGTTTTTAAACTAAGGACGGTTGTTTAAACTGTTAGACAACTACTGTAAGGTTCTTGTAGAAATCAGCGTTGTATAAAATCGTAAACATCATTTATTTTATTGTGCTTCAAGAGATTCACAAATGGATGAGATGTAACCATCTTTTGTTAAAGGAGTTCACCCTGACAAAAAGTTTATTGTAAAGATAGCATCAAAATAATAAAAGATATTGGTGAAGGTTTGAGGAAAATCCCCCAAAGATTAAAAAAGATACTAAAATATTTTGATTTGTGACGTCGTGTGCGGGCGAGCAGCTTCCACAGAACAAAGTTTTGTTTTCTCAAAATAATGAAAATAGTTTTTATTGTACCTTCAGTATATGAACAAAGAATTTCACACCCATTCCTAAAAGAAACAAATCTTTGGTCATCATGAATCATTAAAAAAAAATGAAAATTGTGCATTTTATATCGCATAACATATGGGGCAGCAGCTCGTACATGACGTCACAAATCAAAATATTAAAATTCTAATAATTATCTTAATCTGTGATGGATTATCCTCAAACCTTCACCAATATTTCTCTTTTTTTCTGGTATCTTTACAACAAATTTTTGGTCAGGGTGATCTTCTACTATAAATGACAAGATGAAGGTATTTCTGAACCACGTACCCAGTAGCGTACCGTGAACCGCAGGAGACAAAGCATTGGGGGGGGGGCAGTGCATTGTCTGTGAACAATGCTTTGCCCCCCCCCAATGCTTTGTCTCCTCCGAGTCACGGTACGCTACTGCACGTACCTATCTATATACATTGAAGAGCATCTCATTTGAATAGCTGCCCTAGTGAGTTGGGCTTTCAGCGACGCTGGCGTATAATTAAGGCAATCGTCCCTTTTAACACTTTATAACTATTTCTTTTCTAACTTATAATTATTTAACTCGGCAGAAGCGATATCCAACATACATTTAAAACAAATCAACTAAACAACACTTCAATTAAAAGGACAATATCTGTTGCAATAACACACAAATATTTAGTCACTGCACCTGCACGAGGTGCGAGGCATTGGGCAAAATTAACCAAACAATCCCAAATAACTTTTAGTTGTCCACGGACCGCCCTCATCCATACCTCATTATACTGATAAAGTAGTTCGCACAAACAGCAAACTGTCATGTTCATTGCGATAATGTGCGGTTACCATGGTAATCATGGGAATAAAATAAAATCATGCCCATTGCATCTGAAAAATGTTTCTTGTAGGTCTTTAATAAAGACTGCATTAATTCCGTGTATTGTTTCCCCTATTAAACTATAACAATTGCAGGGGTCGCAGAACCGGGGGGGGGGGCTGAGCGGGAGGGACCTTAAACCACACCCTCTACGTTTTCCCCTAAACGTAAAAAAAATGACCATCTGAATGTGATTTGTTTTTGCATGGGCAGCCCCCCCCCCCAAACTTTCAAAACTGTTCTGCGGCCCTTGATACAACATACTTCCCATTCTGTCAGCAGGTTATTTTCTATTCTTTACGATATATCAATATATTCAAGATCAGCAATAGATACATAGGCCTGCTGAAAATATGTATCCCACTTAGTCCAGGCTAGGCCCCATAGAAAGTGAACCAAACCAAGGAGCTCCTTAACCAAACCTTGTTTTTCATAGTACAATAATTTGTATGGTTTCTCAGGGGTGCAGATTCCGAATCTGAATGATGCCACTAGTGTAACCTTGAGCATTTTCCGCAAATTGACAAAAAAGTTATATGGCCGCCAAAATATGGAAATTAGGCCTACCCATGAAAATCATAAAATTACTCACACATTTTCTATAAAAACGCGTGTTGCAGGAGTGAAATACTCTCTGAAAAAATGATTTTTTTTTTCTTCAAAATAATTATTTTCTTTATATTCATAAAAATGGTCGCCATAGACCCCCGTACACTCTATTATGTAGGATATTAAGGGGGGGGGGAATAGTTTTAAGACAAGAGCACTATTAGTGCATGAGATTGTGTTCTATGACTGGGCTCCTGTCTGAAAACATGATTATTAACAAAAATGTTTCATTTTTTCAAAAATATTTTTAAATTTGTTTTTCACTCCTGCAACACAATTACATTAATTTTGTAGCCAATGTGCAGGCAATTCTCTAATTTTCATGCTGGGTAATTTGAATATTTTGACAGCCATACTGGATTTCGCCAATATGCGGAAAATGACATCATTCAGATTTGGAATCACCACCCTCGAATTGACAAGAAACCATAAAAATATTGCAAGGTCATGCCTCCTCTAGCCTGGATTAACTCAACAAATTTCGTTCTTAATCGTATAAATTAATTCCTTCAAATCTCTTTTGTCGTTTGATGATTATTGAAAGAAAGATTTTAAAAGCATATATCATTCCTTTTTATCGTGATTTAAAACATATGATAACAGTTTATTGCTGAGATTTTCAACGTGCGATCCGATAGGATGGAGTGCGTGTTTTTCAAACTGCGCATTTGTCATGTCCCAGGCGTCCATGAACCCGATATTTTCATATGCGAAAACTTTGTTTCGCATCCTTCTATCCAGATCCCTCGCTGTCCAGTCACTGTTTCTAAGGAGGTGATCCAATCGGCCATGTTCTCTCGTATTTGCACTTTTCCAGATGACCAAAGTTCTAGGACTACGAACATGAAGGCGTCTTATAGACGTTAACATAGACTCTACACGAGCTTCGTAGTATAGGGGAGGGTGAGGAGTAAAGTGCGCCCACAACGTCAAAACAAAAATAGTGTTCTCCCCTCCTTTAATACGATCGATGATATTTGCTATGTACTCAAAATTTGAAATATTTCCCCATGCGCCTCTCCCATTTGGAAGTCCATGAAACTGGAAGTGGAATGTTATGTTGTTTTTACTGTCTTTGACGATTGTCGGTCCGTAGTACCACAACGGGAGCAACTTGGAACCTGTTTCCAATTCGAATAATTCTACATAAAATTCAAATAGCTGTCGGATGGTAGAATCCCCTAACAAGTGCACCGTTTTATTTCTTAAGAGCGAGATTGCTCGCGATTTATTAAATGTATGCATGCCACAATCTGCCGAGAGCCAATTCTTTCCCCAGTAAAAGCCAGCAACTTGTGGTGTTCCGAATTGAATCTTCGGTGTGCAAGCTGGAAGATGGTTTACTGCCCCACTGTGTACGACAGACTCTTTACCTATCACCGTGGAAAAAACGTCATAAAAAATTATAAACCGTAAATGATTACAATTATTTGAAAGTTATGTCAATCTATATTTCAATATCGATTTTAGACTAATTCCATTTCCATTATTTCGACACTTATATGGATTTCGAAATCTGATTTGGAACAATAGTAATATGGCAAATTCAGAACACAAAACAAGACAGGAGATGGATGTGCTGGGATATGAAATACAGTTTCTTCGAAACCATTGTTTTGTATATTTCATTTACATAGCACGGCAGGAATTTTATGCCTAATTTCTTAAACGAGTAGCCTGCTTGCCCAAAAGTTTGGTGCATTTCCAGACTCCATTAATATTTGTGGAACCTGGACAAATTGAAACAGCAGCCTACCCTGCGATTTCCATTCGACTGGCACAATACTATTGAATACATCGAAAGGAAACTGCTTTTCACACTGCATTTCCTTAACCCCATACTATCCTTAACCCCGGACTATCCTTAACCCCATACTATCTTTTTTTCGATTCACACTGTCTTTCTTAACCCCGTACTATTGCTTAGCCGGGGTTAACGTCTTAACCCCGGGCAATCACAGAGCTCATAAATATTGATGATTTTACCATACAGAGTGCGATTAACGTGCAATTTCGACTTCTGTGACTAATGCTTAGCCCCGCTTTTGCTTAGCCCTGTTTCGTTTCACACTGCATCTCTTAGCACCGCAATAGCCGGCTAACCCTGCTTTTTTGCAGGGCCAGATATATGCTTTTCACACTGCATTTCCTTAACCCCATACTATCCTTAACCCCGGACTATCCTTAACCCCATACTATCTTTTTTTCGATTCACACTGTCTTTCTTAACCCCGTACTATTGCTTAGCCGGGGTTAACGTCTTAACCCCGGGCAATCACAGAGCTCATAAATATTGATGATTTTACCATACAGAGTGCGATTAACGTGCAATTTCGACTTCTGTGATTGGCTAATGCTTAGCCCCGCTTTTGCTTAGCCCTGTTTCGTTTCACACTGCATCTCTTAGCACCGCAATAGCCGGCTAACCCTGCTTTTTTGCAGGGCCAGATATATGCTTTTCACACTGCATTTCCTTAACCCCATACTATCCTTATCCCCGGACTATCCTTAACCCCATACTATCTTTTTTTCGATTCACACTGTCTTTCTTAACCCCGTACTATTTGCTTAGCCGGGGTTAACGCCTTAACCCCGGGCAATCACAGAGCTCATAAATATTGATGATTTTACCATACAGAGTGCGATTAACGTGCAATGTCGACTTCTGTGATTGGCTAATGCTTAGCCCCGCTTTTGCTTAGCCCTGTTTCGTTTCACACTGCATCTCTTAGCACCGCAATAGCCGGCTAACCCTGCTTTTTTGCAGGGCCAGATATATGCTTTTCACACTGCATTTCCTTAACCCCATACTATCCTTATCCCCGGACTATCCTTAACCCCATACTATCTTTTTTTCGATTCACACTGTCTTTCTTAACCCCGTACTATTTGCTTAGCCGGGGTTAACGCCTTAACCCCGGGCAATCACAGAGCTCATAAATATTGATGATTTTACCATACAGAGTGCGATTAACGTGCAATTTCGACTTCTGTGATTGGCTAATGCTTAGCCCTGTTTCGTTTCACACTGCATCTCTTAGCACCGCAATTGCCGGCTAACCCTGCTTTTTTGCAGGGCCAGATATATGCTTTTCACACTGCATTTCCTTAACCCCATACTATCCTTAACCCCGGACTATCCTTAACCCCATACTATCTTTTTTTCGATTCACACTGTCTTTCTTAACCCCGTACTATTTGCTTAGCCGGGGTTAACGCCTTAACCCCGGGCAATCACACAGCTCATTAATATTGATGATTTTACCATACAAAGCGCGATTAACGTGCAATTTCGACTTCTGTGATTGGCTAATGCTTAGCCCCACTTTCCTTAGCCCGGTTTCGATTCACACTGCATCTCTTAGCACCGCAATATGCCGGCTAACCCTGCTTTTTTGCAGGGCCAGATAGTACCGTACTATTTACCGTGCTAGCCCACTTTGCTAAAACGTAGTGTGAAAACGAAGTGTGCTAAGCTTAACCCCGGGAAATTTGTGGGGCTAAGACCCCCCTTAGCCCCACCAATTTAGGACAAAAAGTGCAGTGTGAAAAGCATAATAGTACCGTACTATTTACCGTGCTAGCCCACTTTGCTAAAAGTAACGTAGTGTGAAAACGAAGTGGGCTAAGCTTAACCCCGGGAAATTGGTGGGGCTAAGACCCCCCCCCCCCCCTTAGCCCCACCAATTTAGGACAAAAAGTGCAGTGTGAAAAGCATATTCTGGCAAAAAGGGTTGATATCAATATGAGATAAAAATGATTTAAACAAATTTTGCTTATGACTATACATGTAGGCTCGGTCATTATTTAAAAAAATAATAATATCATGCTACAACCTTGGTATCTTCCGTCGAAAAGATGGTGAGAAAACATGCATAAATACATAACATACTTCGGTTAAATCAACATTTTATATCATTTGTTATTATTAGTAATATCATCATCATCAACTTACCTGGCATATGATGGACTACAATGCTATTTTCAGATCCAGTTATCCTTTGGTCTTTCCTGTGATTGTACAGATAGTATACAAATTTAATACTTTAGGTTATTTTTTTCCCAAGTTTTTTTTTTTAGACTAGCCAAACGTGATTAGGGTATGTTTTTTCTCCAAGCTTCTGGCGACAACTTGTTTAGTGGCCAAACTGTGTAAATAAGGCCCGCGAAAAACTTGTTTAGGGGGTTATTTTGCACACAGAGGTAAAACACGTTTAGGGGGTTTTGGAAATAATTTGGTCACGCATGTGTACAGCAATACATTTGACTGCCCCCGGCCGCTCCGGGCTACACAAACGGCAAGCCATCTCTCACTCAATGTGAAAGACATATGCCCTAAGGCATTGTGCTTTACTTTACCCCGAAACGGGGATCAGATTTCTAATTATTCTTACATTGTAAGGAAATTATACCGAGGTGGTGATGATTATCATATTCTATTTCAAAACCTAAATACATTATAGACCTTCATTTTTATGAAAATATTGTTTTAATGAGAAAAGCTAAAACAATTTTTTGGGCATAGGTTCCCTGTACAGTGCGTGCAATAATAAGAATCTATCTAGACATGCTAGAGGCGTGCTGATTGACTGTTGCTCCATAATATTACAGAGGCGTTCCCGAGCTCTACGACAACAATCATTTCGCTCTTGATGGTTGTAAAAATTGTCTTAAATCGGAGATGTCGCTGTTACCATACTAGCAACCACTAGCGTACCTACGGGGGGGGGGGCAGGGGGGGCACTCTGCCCCCCCTGACGAGTCACAACCCATGCAAAAACGTATCTTTGCCCCCCTGACGGGCCTGAGAAACCTTTTTTGCCCCCCTGACGAACTTTAAGACCTTTAATGCCCCCCTGACGAGCTTGAAGACTTTTTTTTTTTTTTTTTTTTTTGCTTGTCAATTTTTTTCTGGTACGAAATCCTTTATTTGTGATCGAAGACCGGTTTTGCCCCCCCTGTGGAAAATCCTAGGTACGCCACTGCTAGCAACTATAATTTTGCACACGAACCGAGGATCTAATGTCCCCGTTGTGGTTGCGAAAATTCAAAATTTTCTCATGTCATACAACTTGCGTTGCAGGACAGTCTTTTTACGACAGGCCTAACAATCTCCTCCAAAATCAACTAGCATCGTCGAAGTCCGTTTCCGTCGTTGAGCGAAAAGTGAAGATTGTCAGTGCTGACAACCTACATGAAGGATTGCAAGGGTGATCCCAACGAACGTAAATGGCAGCAACACACAGCAAACGGGGGGCAATACAAACAATTACAAGGGGCTATATCCACTGAAGGACGCACACCACTAATGGGATCCAGCTATTTAAGGATTCCCCTTTAGACCCGTATTGGTTAGAAAAATATTCATATAAAATTAACGGTGTATCTGAACAGTTTTTTCATATGGGCATAGACAGGGATTAGTATTGGATCTGTTCAGTCCCATGGGAGAGCAGTAGTTTGTCAATGCTGGATTTTATGGGAACTTAATTAGTTGCCCAAGAAACCACGTGAGCACTGTGACTGTAGTATAGTATGGGTTTGAGACCCTGTAGCGCGAAAAACGCTGAAAACCCCCTTTTCATATTTTTAGCGTTTGAAGGATATTGGATGAACTACCAAATGATAAAGGTTTGGATGGTGTCATTATTAAGACTTATTTTTGACGATTTTAACACATGAGTCTATGAGGAAATACTTAGTGGTGTGTGCCCGAAAAGTAACTTTTTAAATTTGGTTTTGAGACAGATCATTTTTGTTCCTTTTGTAAAAAAAGAAATTGAGTGTTACTAACATTTATTTTTTATTGTCCTGAAACAAAGCGATTATGGGAAGAGATGAGTAAAATATTTTAACTGAATGAACTTGGCACTTACAGTTGGAAAACAATTTTCATGGGAATATCTGGAAATACTACAAGAGTATCTTTAATAAATTGTATTATATTTTTAGTTTTAATATAGTATTTTTAGTTCAAGAAAACAGGGAATATTGCCAACTGTACAGAAAGTGGCACATTTGATTAAAGAATAGATACGGAATATGAAATAGCGTTTAAAAAGGGAAGCTGGGGTGCACTTAAGAAAATGGGAACAAATCATTGCATACCTTTCTGAATAATATGGATTTATTGGTTGCTTCATTTTGTTTCTGTTTTTTGTTAATTTGTTGAATACAGATATATCAGAGCAGGATGTATAGTGTATGGGTGTACGTGTGTAGATGGCTGTGTGAGTTTTGTGACGTGGGAAGGGGGGGGGGGGTTGTGGGCGGTGGTGACTTTTGGAGTGGTCATGTGTTAGTGTTTGGGGAGAGTGATGAAAAGGGGAGGGGATATGGGGGTGAGGTGAGTGTTTTTAGGCAGAATAACCTTCCTCTAATTAACCTTTTAAAATAATCTTTTATTCGTTTTTTTCTCGTACAATTATGTGCGAAAGATATTATTTCTATTCTATTAAGGGAAAAAGTAATCTTTTACAAAGTCTGTTTTATTTGTCGATTCATATAATTTCTCTTTTTTTTGCCTTCACATTTGCTTGAAAGAGAAATTGGGCAGTTAATTTCATTTATAATAATTCTGAAAATTTGTAATCTCATTGATACATTTCTTATTTTGGATACAGTGTCTTGATTTTTATGAAATGTGATTGTAAACTTATTGATTTGAAAGAGGAAGAAAATGTATTATTTAAAACAAAAAATTAAAAAATGTACCCCCACTTAAAATTTTTTTAAGGGTTGCTGCCCTCTACGTTCGTTGGGTGACCTGTTGCAAAACGAGTTGCAATCAAACGTAACTCTAAAAATCATACGCAACTTCATTTTCAACCAACTAAATGCGCACAATTATTATTTTTTTATTAATTTATTTTTCTTTTTTTTTGCTTTTAGTTGCGTTTAACCGTATCGCTTTTTGCTACTTCCCCCCTGGGGAGCGTTTAATCAACATTTTTGTTAGTCTAGATTGGACCTTGGTTAATGGAAACTCTCTTTCCCAAAACTCCCAATTTCTAACCAGTGCCAATGAGGAAGGGAGATGAGGGGATTGGCGCTGGTCATAATTTGCTGTATGGCGGCTGTACGACGAGTCGAAAACAGCCGTTTTATTAATACCACCTATATGTAACTATTATTACAAGAATGTTAAAACGGCTGTTTTCGACTTGCCTTACGCCCGCCGGAGAGCAAATGTGACTGGTACTATATGGAGCCATGATAATTTTCATTATTTTTGGGAAAGGCGGCTTCCGTTCACTGAGGTCCAATAGGCACTACATGTCTGTCCGAAAAGTTGTCAGGTCTGAAAACATTCCTTGATTTTGATCGGCTGAGTATCTTTGTTACCAAGGTAACTGTCGGATAAAACAGGACTTGTCCGATAATACCTCCGACAAGTCCTCCGACATCATGAAACGCTTCCAAGGTCTGAAAACAATTAAAATTACCCACGCCCCAGCCAACACTCCGATTAAGACATGCACGCTCATTATTGATGTAGTCCGAAATCTTACATTAGGCTACATCGCCATGATGTGGTCACAGACAACATACGACAACAAGTTTGAACCTATATATAAAGCTCCAGACATCGAAGAATGATTACCAGGTAAAGGAAAGTCGTTCAATATTCGATGTATCTCTCTTAGACAGTGCAGACCCCGCGCCGTGATGCATTACATAATCGCTGCAGGGAAAATCCTGTGGCTTGACACAAAACCAAGGGGCACCGGTTCTTGTGTCGGTGAAGTTACAACTTTCGGTCTCTACTTTCTTCTAAACAAACAGAATAAAATAAAAACAGAGAAAGAAAGTGAACGATGTTATCATTGTTTGGACGACCACCTTTCTTTAGGTTAGGAAATTACCCTTCTTTAAAGATTAAAAAAAATTGAAATGTCATTGCTGTATCCGGTATTCTTGCTGGTTTGAGGTTATAGATTAAAGCTTAGTTAATGGAGGATTACCTGTTGCAGCCTTTGGACCAAAATAAATATTTTTTTCTCATGATATAGGACAGACAGAAAGCCTTCCAAACCTTTATGGGCGAAAAATATAATACATTCACTCCTGTGGCAGCGAACAATGTTACCGAGAGAACTTATATACATAGTGTGAGTGAGAAATTATACATAATGTCATACAATAACTCTGGAGAACGTTGATTTACACTACGCCCCCCTCAGTGCACGGCTGACCGTGACCCGGAGGAGACAAAGCATTGGAGGGGCACAGCATTGTTCACAAAGAATACAGTGCCCCTCCAATCATTTGTCTCCTTCGGGTCACGGTCCACCACTGGTCACCCTATTCTCTAACTCTAGACCATACGCCATATCCCGGGGCCAATAAAGTTAGGCTTGCTATGATTCGAAACAATTTAGTTTTTTACCTTTGCTGTAGTCTTTTGGAGCACTTTGAGGTCCATGTTACAGTATGTTTCCTTAGACTTCTTCGATTCTTTGGAATAAAATCGACCTTGGTATTTTATCCTGATAACTTCTTCTTTCTGAAATCTCCGAAGTACATAATTGGCCTCACTTGTATGAACTAAGGTAACCTGAATGTTAACCAAACCTGCCCACTTCAAGGTAAAGAGGGCGCTGTACGTCCCGTTACCATGGTCAACAACTTCGCCGTCTGACATCGAGCTTGCCTGGAAAGTTGAATTTTTTGTATATATTTTGGCGCGGAAATAGTCTCCCCCGTAAGTCTTGCTCTCGTTTATCCCATTCCGGGCTTGAATGATCAGCCGAAGTTCATCGCAGACGAAATACTTAAAAGCATTGTTCCGATTTGTTTTGGTGATGTGAAATGATGTGAAATTCGGATGAGTCATGTCGAGCAAACTTTTCCAAGATATTTGACTTGGAATGTGGTCCTTGTAGGTATAGTGTCTGTGTTTTTGCCTTGCCGAAAGACTAGGGCAAAAGGGATTTCGAGAATTATTCAGCGAATCTTTTTGCAATACCTTGGGTCCTGCTTTGTCCTAGAAAACGAATAAATCACAGTTTGTATTTTTATAAGTACCCCTTAAAGAGGAAGTTAAATATAATTCAAATCAGATGCGAAAAGAGATACCCCCTTTAATCAATATCAATTCTTTTTTCAAAATCTTCATGGGGTTCATTTTTTCCTAAGAGTGTGCTTTTTCGTTATTCGATATTAAAAATTATACATTCATGGATAAAATATTCCAATAAAGAAACCTTTGGAACAAGATAGCTTGTGCGAAAACAAAAAAAATCAAAGAAACAGATCAACAAAAATTTGAGAAATAATGAATAAATGATAAGAAAGTTATGAGCATTTGAAGTTTAGATCATTATTGTAATGTATATCCCCCCATTGGAAATGCGACAAAGATGTGTGACGTCACATGTGAACAACTTTCCTATTACTTTTTGTATATATTTTACTTAAGCTGCCTCTTTTCTCACATCTTTCAGTATATCATATATTCTTTCTATAGGAGGGCATGTAATATATATTTTCAAAGAATACATTACGGATTAAAAACTTGTATGACCATATGAAAGGGCAAAAAAAGACATTTGGGGGGTATTTTGTAGTCCATCAAAGGGAAAGTAGTTCACTTGTGACTCACACATCTTTGCCGCATTGCCAATGGCAGGATCTCCGTATAGCAGTGATTGCAATAACTGTCTCATTATTTGTCTGATTTTTCTCTTTGATCTTATTCTTTGATTTTTCTGTCCCAAGGGTTTCATTCCCCTTTAACTTAATTTAATTTCAATTAATACCACTTACGATAGGACAAATCGGGGACAAATCCCTTTTATACTTACCTGAAATTCTCTTAATGGTTGAATTTTGTTGAAGTGAAACATACGGGTGTAGTGGTTGCCCGTCTTTGGCAAATGTATTATTGTTAAGGCAGGAAGAAATGAACACAGAAGTGGGAGTAAGAAATACTTTAGCGCCCTCTTCGACATCATAATGGACGTTAGATGTTTGCCAACATGAATGTCTGCAGAGTATACAGTAAAACAGATTGGGGGAAATATGGTGAGTACATGTATGTAATCATGCGCGACCTTTGGAATCCCAAATTGAGTAAATGTTTATTGAGAGGGTAGGTCCTACCCGTCATGCCCACAGTGGCGTAACAGGCGGGGGGCAGGGGGGGGGGCAAGTTGCCCCCCTGAGGGATTTCACCGGGAAAATAAAAGAAAAACGGGAAAAAGAAAAAAAGGAGGGAGAAAGAAAGGAAAAGGGGAAGGAAAGGGGAAAAGGAAAGGAGGAAAGGGAAAGAGAAAAGTGAAAAGAAAACGAAGAAAAAACTTTTTTAATGGGAAAGGAAGGAAAGCGGGAAAATGTACGGAAGAAGAACTAGGCCTATGTAATGCAATAGCACGGTGGGAAATAAATTTAAAAATGGCAAAATGGCAAACAATAGTGGGAAACGAAGGTAGAATGTAATTATTCAAAAGCTAAATTGGAAAACAAAGAAAAGGGACAAGGAAATAAAAACAATAACACGACCGGGCTGCCGATGATTGGAATTAACGAGCGGGAAGAAAGATGGACTGCATACAACATTGTGCTATAAGCTTGCTAAATTTTATGCAAATAAGCTACCGGGGCTTTGCCCCAGACCCCACGCAGTAGGGGGCTCTTCATCTATAACCTTCAAATGGCTCTATAACGCCCCCGTTCAACCACTGGCATATACCGGAGGAGGGGGGGGGGGTCGTGGTTCCACACCCAAGAGGAAATTAAAAAAAATTATAGGAGACAACGTATAATGAAATGAATGGAAACAATGAAATGTGTTATTTGCTGAATATAATGGAAAAATCTATCACATAATTAGAATTTAATTTCAGTAGGCAATTTTTTTCCAGCTCGCTTTGCACGCTGGCGACTTTTTACAAAATTTTCCCACATTGCTATGTTTTGCCCCCTCAAAATATTTGGTTCATTATGCAACTGGGTTTAATAAATGTGTTGTGTAGAAGCTATATTCTGTATATGCCCGCGATTTGATTAAAATTGCAGAAATCTGCGAGGTTTAAATGGCTTTGATATCAAGAAGTTCCGGGGGCTCCGCCCCGGACCCCAAACGCGTATGGAAGGGTTGAGCCATGGCCCCAAAAAGTTATACAGACAAGAACAACAAAAAAAAGGAGGAAAGAAAAGCAAAGGAAAATTGAAGGATATGATATTAATTACTGAAAATAATGTCAAACAATAGCTCAAAGTTAGATTCTCATGAAAAGTTGATTTTTTTCTCGCTCGCTTCGCTCGCTCGGGACTTATATATAAAGCAGCTTTTTAGCACATGTGCTATACTGCGCCCCTCGTTGTTTTTTTGTTTTGTTTTGTTTTTTTACTCTTCACGCTACTGCCGCAAAGAATCCTGTTCACAGTGGCGTACAGACCACCGTGACAAAAAAGGAATCTAAAGAGAGAAGAATGAAATATATAATTCTCTGGATATCATGTCAAAATCTATCACAAAATTTGATTTTTGTATTAAAAAGGTGAAAATTTTTGCTCGCTCGCTTCGGTCGCTCGCAACTTTTTAAAAAGATATATTCTGGCCTTCTCAAAATAGTCGCCTCATTACACCATTACGCCTGTTCATACCATGATATGACCGGGAAATTTTTGGCTCTTGACCCCCCCCCCCCCCCCTGGCCACCGACCCCTGTTACGCCGCTGCATGCCCATAGTGGTTATGAAGGGGCAATACCACACTGATGATAAATTGGTTTTAATAAAAATAAGACTGGTGAAGGTTTTATGAAAATCCGTCAAAGGATATCTGAGTTAGAAATGTTACATCGGATTTTGTGACGTCACAGACGAGCAGCTCCCCCATGGGTCCTGAGACATAGATTAAACAAAAAAAGTTATCCCCCAAAATCGAAAGTAATATTATTTGTGCTGGGATATATCATTCGGCACATTATTTAATGTCGTGTTCTACAGCTTGTCCCACAGCAATGTTAATGACACTTTAAATGAGTACAATGTAAAAATTACCAAATCATATAACTATAATCGCAAACTAGCATTTACTTTATATAACTGGCATAAATTTCATGCGATATAGTCAATTGAACACATAGATATGAGCTTTCTTTCAGCACTCGTCAAAAAACCTCTCAATCCAAGTTTCGTTATTACATTGAATAATGTAAATCACTCTTATTTAATTCAATTTTTGAGAGTTTCAAACACTTTGGGCCCACAACTTGGGGGCCCGTGCTTAAATTTAGATTCAGATGAAGGTTTAAGAAAATTGGCATGATATATTTTATAAACAAAAACTTGTACTGTTTTAATAATTACAAGGAAATGAATTAAAACATTTTTATTCCATGATCTCATCTTAAAAGTTATGTACTTTTTTCGTCTAGATTGTTATTATTTACTTTAAAGCATTTATATACTGTACATATTGAAAGATTTTTTTTTCTGTACTACATTATGGACTAGATGATCTGCCTACATTCTATGCACATTTAGCCACGTGGAGGAGAGCTCGACGGATTTTTTTTTCCTGGGTACACAAAAATTTAGAGGTTTCTTGATGTTTTATGAATAATGCTAGGGAGAATCCAGACGGGGGGGGGGTAAGGGGCCCGCCCCCCCCCCCCTATTGGTGGAGCAAAAAAGAAAAAGAGGGAAAGGAGGAAAATATAAAAAAACAGAAGGGAAAAGAGAGGAGAAAAAAAGAAGAGGAAAAAATAAGATAATGTGAGGGGAAGACTTGGAAAATTGAAAAAAAAATATCTTTCATGTCACAATATGAAATTTTTGCTAGCGCTTCATGCTCACATTGCATGCTCGATGAGACACACCTTGTATAGTTTGCTCAATAGGATGATATGGAGTTTAAAATAAAGTTTTGAAGTCAATATTCCAAACAATTTTCAGCTCGGACGGCGAGCTTTCATTATTATTATTTTTTTATTTACAAATTGATTTTAAAAAAGTGCTCTGTAAAATGTCCATTTTATTGTCTGAGTATAATCATTTTAGCTCGCGTTGCGCGCTAGCACTATTTGATTTGCCAATTACCTATTCTCCTTATGACTGTATTCCATAAAGTTCTCAAAATAGCCTTTTTCAGGTTTGATTGTCAAAACCAGCAAGCGCTGAGCGCTCGCATTTTGATTGATAATGTATACACTACTCAAAATCCTATTTTCATGAAAGTTTATAAACAAAATTTCGACTCGCGATTTGCGCTCGCATTAATTGTTAAAAATATATTAAACAATGCATCCTATTCATAATTACTAAGATGCTTAAAATGTCTAGTTTTGAGGTTAATTAATGTCAAAAAATTTCGCGCTCTCATTAGGCTTATTAGATCTTTGAATTAGATAATAACATTTTTGTGAATTCATAGATAAATTGTCCCTTTTTCAGAAAGAAATATCGGAATATCAAAATCTATTTCAGCTCGTGCTTCCCGCTCGCATTTTTGATTTTTAGGAATTAAAAAATGAAATTTGAAATGACCAGATTCTAGTTCTCAATCTAAAACAGTTTCAGATCAGAATATCCAAAATTTTCTGCTCGCGCTTCGCCCTCGCATTATTAATGTGGGTAGAGCGATACCCAATTACCCATCCTTTTAAATATTTATAAAACATAAATAGAGTGTCCCGTTTTAGGTCTAAATCTCAATTTTCCACTCGCGCTACGCGCTAGCATTGTTTAGTTATATACCTACCCTCTTCAGGATTACCAAAAGTGCTTAGAATGTCCATTCTTTAGGTCGAATGTTAAAAAAATTTCAGCTCGCGCTTCGCGCTCGCATTATTTAATTGATAATAAATATATCGTCCTCATGGCTAACTGCAAACATAACAGGTTCCTTTTCGATCAGGCCAGAACGCATATTAAAAATTTCTGCTCGCAGTTATCATATAATTACATACGCATCTAATATTGTTCAGGATCACAAACATTGCCCAGAATGTGCATTTTTCAGGACAATTAAAATACATGAAATTTCAAAAAAAAATAGCTCGAAATTCGCTCGCACTATTTAAATAGAGCTCATGATATTGTCATATATTCATGTTGTTTCATAATAATATAGCTAATAAGTGACTGTTAGGAATACCCCTTAAAAGAAAGAAACAAAAATCAACTTTTAGCGTCCGATCGGGGGAAATGTGGGTGATTTTTTTCGCCCCCCCCCCCTATTTGCGAAAGCTGGATCCACCCCGGACAAGGTCAATGATACAGAGATTAATAATGTGTGTTTTTTTTTTTTAGATAAAAGGTTAATAAAAGTTCATAAATCTGTAGTAATATAGTTCTTATTAGAGATTAATCATTGTGAATAAGAATAATACTACATATGTAAATAAGAACTTTAAACCTTGTAATTGAATAAAAAAATAAGTTCTTTGTGTATTGTACACTTTTTAACTGGATCCAAGTTTCTGAAAATCCATAAATAGACAAATTCAGTTAAAATATAAAGTCAGATGTTACATCAATTTTTTTTTGAGAGAATTCGAGAATTGAAATGATTAATACTAATTTCTTTCTTTACATTCATGAGTCTTTGATGGAAAATCATCATCTAAGTAATATTTACAATCTTAAACATCAAGACTGTGATTTAAATGATCAGAATACATGTACTCAATATTTTGAAGATTATTCAAAAGTTTTTGTTGGTGAAGATCGATATTCTTCTCGAATAAATGTTCAAAAGACACGTCATAAATATTACGAAAAGAAAATATGTTATGAGAACAAGATGAAAAAGGATATCACAGCTCACTTAATACATCAGTACATTCTTCAGCACAGTTTATTATGTATTTCAAGTGAACAAATTTGGCAAGAAATTTTGGCAAGTTTCATTTAACAAAGAAAATACGTAGGAACGTCAAGTGCCGAAAGCTTGGAACCTCGTGTAACTCTGCGTCATTTGTAACCATTTATTGCTTTCACATACATATTTATATAGAGAGTGAGAGAGAGAGATGCATGCTCAAGAGTTAGTGAACCCTACCAAGAAATGAAAATAGGCAACATGTTCTAATTCTGCCATGTTATAGATATTTAATTGTGAAATAATAATAACAACAATAAATAATTCAATATTTATTATTATCATTATTATTGGTGTTGTTATTATCATTATCATTGAGGTTTCTCAACTTTTATTGACTCTGGGGGATTTTCCCACAATCATTGAAACGACATTTACAATTTGTTAACAGGGACACAGTTTCTAAACAATATTCATAAAGCCGCAATCAACAAGATTTTAAGGGGAAACCGGGTCACGTGACCTCCCAAAAGGAAGAGATCCAACGGGATCCCAGGACAGGTATTTCATGGGATGCGGATTCCACTCTTTATACATTTATCATCTATTCAATACAAGATTATCTCATGTGTGTGAAATAAAATTGGGGGAGCTTCAAGACCTGAACGTAAATTCTTGGAAGGGGAACCTGCCAGAAGACATCCAGCCGGACTTGCAAACCAGGAGACTTTGGAAAATTGGGTTCCTCTCTCCCGATTTTCTTGACATAATTAGTTTACAGTGCCTCCCCTTAGCGTTGAAATTTGACCGATATAAGAAAAAAGACTCAGTAATCAGGCCAAACACCAAAATCAATCCCAGCCAACCAACCAAAACAAGCCCAAACAACCATATCAAGCCCAACCAACCAACCATAACAAGCCCATCCAACCAACCAATGCAAGCCCATCCAGCCAACCAAAACAAGCCCAACCAACCATATCAAGCCCAACCAATCATAACAAGCCCATCTAGTCAACAAGAAAAAGACAAGCCAATTAACCATATCAAGCCCGTCTTACCAGCCAATGCAAGTCAATCCAACCAACTAACCAAACAAGTTTAACCCTAACTAGGACGGGCTTAATATTTTAGCTGTTCTGTGGCCGGGGGGGGGGTAGATTCACCCCCCCCCCCTGAGATCTCGGCCGCCAATCGCGCGAGCGCTGCAAAAATTTGCACGCTGGTAGTGTGCGATGTAATCTACAAGGCTGTATGGTAAAATTTTCAAAAATAATGAGATTTTATTTTATATGAATTAATTATGCTAATGTATGCATAAATCATACTTTTTGCTCTAATTCACTAAATAAAGCTCCTAGAATGCTAATTTTTAATAAAAATATTCTTTGTAGCATTCTTAGCCATGGCAATTGAAAAACTGCGGTTTGGAAATCAATTTCTTATGTATTTTATTGTTTTATGAATTTCTTATGTATTTCTTTGTTTCTCAACTTTTTATTCTTTGTTTTTTTCACCAGATTTATTGCACAACCTTTTTGAAGCATAATTATGCTAAAATCAATTGCTTTCAGCTGTTAAAAGTAAAAATAATCATATCTTTATGAATAAGATGAGAAAACTCAATTTACATGTACATTGACTTTGTACACAAAATCACGTTTTGGAACAATTTTTGGTCTGACATGCACTTACAAAATGTTGCGTAATTTCGGAACCGCGTACCCGGGCGTCGTAAATTTGGTCTCAAAAGATGCGCGAGACTTAAAAGTATTAACTCTGCGAGTGGCGCGGTCAAAATATTTCGTGCGGCGTAATGATCACAGAAAATGTTGAAGGGGGTTGATTCAACCCCCCCCCCGGCCATTTTAGGGTTAAGTTCATCATGAACATCATTACCAAACACAAACATAAATCAAATATACATAAATAAACAATGCCAATACATATCAATTGTAATTACAAGTCATCTACAGAGAAAATGTAAAAAATTGTACAATAGTATTAACAACAGCTTGGTTGGAAATGAAGGGATCCTCAAAAAGAACTACTTGTAGAGCGTGGATCCCTATGATCATAACCAAACAACCAATCATAACAAGCCCATCCATCCAACCAATGCAAGCCCATCCAACCAAAAACAAGTTCATTTTCAACTTCGGTCATGTACATCATAACCAAAAACAATTGAAATATGCTTCATATGCGCATATGCCAATACATATGCCAATACATATCAATTGTAATTACAAGTCAACTACAGACTAAAATTAAAAATTTGTACATAAGTATTAATAACTTGGTTGGAAATAAGGGGATCCACTAAAAGAACTACTTGTAATTACAACTTGGAGAAGTTTGAATTCTCACAAGGCCTCTGTGCTTTCTTCTCAAGTTCTCTTTCATTCAATTATACTATTTAATCAGGGCAATGTTTTGTTTATTTATAGTATGTTTTACTCTGTATCATTTTATGCATTTCTAATTTCTTTGCATTGTACATATGTTTTTTTAAACATATTTGAATTTGAATGAATAAAGAATTTAATTTAATTTAATTGAAATTGAGAGCGCGGACCACTATGATCATAATAACAACCAACCGATCATAACAAGCTATCTATCCAACCAATGCAAGCCCATCCAACCAAACAAAAGCAACTTCATTTTGAACTTCCGTCATGTACATCATAAACAATTACAAATGAAATATGCATCAAATGCATAAACACAAATACATATCAATTCTAATTACAGATCAACTACAGACAAATTATGAAAATTTGTACAATCGTATTAACAAGAACGTGTTTGGAAATGAGGGGATCGACTAAAAGCCCTGCTTGTAGAGCATAGATCCCTATGATAATACCTAACCAGCCAATCAAGCCCGTCCAGTCAACTAATACAAGCCTATGCAATCAATTCTATCCAAACACATGCCCAGCCAACCAACCAAAACGAGTCCATCAACAGTATGGTTACACTTCGTAATTCCGAAGATTCGTCTTTCCGAAGGTTCGTTAGTCCGAAAACGAAATAAGGAACGTTGTTTCGAAGGTTCGTTAATCCGAAAACGAAAGAAGGTTCGTTGTTCCGAAGGTTCGATAATCCGAAAACGAAATAAGGTTCGTTCTTCCGAAGGTTCGCTAATCCGAAAACGAAATAAAGTTCGTTGTTCCGAAGGTTCGTTAATCCGAAAAATGAAATAATCGGTGGCGAAGCGCCGAGAAAACCGGAAGGGTAAGCGTGGTGGAGGGGGAGAGAAACACCGTTGCTGTTCAATTGTTATGAGGATATGGGGAGGCAAGTAAAAGAGAGGCGGCGGAGCAAAGTAGAGTAAAGATGAGCAAAGCCTTTTTGAAGTGATTTCTGATTATGGTAAGATATATATTTAGGGTTTTTGCGAGAGAGTGTTACGAGCGAGAGGTTTGGAAAAAGTTTTCAAAACGAACCTTCGGAACAACCTGTCGTTAAAATTTTCCTATTATCACATTTAGATTGATTATCACGATTGCCTTTGACAGATTATCTGAGTATTCACAGCAGAATTATTAACAACCATAAATTATCCTAATCTTTTTTTCTTACCATGTGTACTTCATTTTTAGAGGCATAAACAATACCCTCTGACCCTGACAATATTATAACCAACCACTAACAACCATCATAAAATGGGCGGGAGGGAGGGAAAATTTACGTCTTGCATCCCCCAGTGCTGAGTTGATTATATCGAAAGTTTAAAACGCCTTGGCCTTGAGGTTTTCAGGCCTTGGCCTTCGCCTTGGGTATTGAAGCCTTGGCCTTGGGTATTGAAGCTTTGGCCTCGGGTATTAAAGCCTTGGCCTTGGAGGGTTGAGCCTTGACTACAACACTGCCGTATTCACCGCAAGAAATAATGATTCAAAATAAAGACAGCCGAAGAGATATAGATGCAATTGGTCATTGAATTTACATTTTTTCAGCTTGTGATTTTTAAATTAAACGACATTGCGATGCATTTCCTTTTGCAAATAGATACTAAAAGATATATTATGTTAAATTCAAAGAGTGCGGGTGCATGTGTGTCTGTTTGAGCATTGATAGATGTGCATCGATCAGATGTGTTTAATACATCTTGGACCGACATTATTTTAACGTCACCATCCGAAAGACGTGACCATACAGGGCTCGAACCTCGAATCTCTGCATCAATTTGTAACTCCCCACCATAGCTTGGATGGTTTATTACCAATTTGTCCAATTGCCAACTCGTCTACTATCATTTGGTCTACCATCAGTTCGTCCACTCACCACGCAGTCTACTTTCATTTAGTCTAATGCCATTCCGTCTAATGACCAGTTGGTCCGATAGCCATTTAGTCCATATACCATGTACCATGTGGTCTAAAGTGTTAATTGTGCAAAATGAATGAAAAGAAAATGAAAACTGGCGATTAGACGAAGTGATGATTGGACCAAATGGTTATTGGACCAAATGACTGTTAGAAGAAATGTTGATCGACGGAATGGCATTAGACTAAATGAAATTACACCATGTGGTGAGTGGACGAGTTGGCAGTTGACGAATTGGCAATTTGCCGCTTGGATTACATGTGCACGCCACAACGCCCAGTTGTAACAGGGTCAGGAGCTTCCTTATAGCTGGATACTTGCTTATGACCTGTCCCACTTGTAACCGTCAAATCCCAAATAATATTTGAATTTAGAACCTTATTAATTCATGACTTGTCCTACTAATCGGACCGAAAAATCTCATGTAATATTTAAATTTAGAACCTTTTGAGAACCAAACTTACCTTGACACTGCAGAAAGAAATGTTTCAGTATTCCTCTTCTCAATTTCGTTCCGAAGAATGAAACACGATCATAGATCTGATGACGCATTGGATGATTTCGAGTTCGGTGTTCGGTGTTGGTGTGGTGTTGAGAGCGTAAAAAGGCCGCTGAACCGAGCTCCAACTATAGAGATGTATACTAATAACGCTAGAGGGCGTACTTCGTCAAATCGCTGTGATTACGCCATTACTCGATAGGTCTTCGCAGCCTGCCATGCGCGTACAGTACCTATGGGGCATGTACAGAAACGGAACAAAATGATGACATATTATCGCGAAAGCAAATGCAAAAGTTAAATAGTATTGAATGTACAGAATTACAGTTTGATTTAACAAAAAATCTAACGAAACTGAGAACAAAAATGCCCAAATATATATATATGGGAATATCAATATAGCGCATAATATACAGGCCAATGATACATCCATCATAACATAACATTTCGATACACTAATATGACTGTTATTTTCTAAAGATTTGGAAGGGATGAATATTAAAAATAACATGTAGGCCTGGGCATATTGTTCTAGGGAGTCCTGATTAACAAATTTATAACATGTTCAAGTTGACCTCAGAAATTTAGTCAAGAACGGTTACTTGGCCTATACAGGCCATATCACAGTGTCTGATGCATATGAGACACTGGCGGATCTAAGTGGGAGGGGGGCAGAGCCGGCTCGTGCCCCCCCCCCCCCCCAATTTTGAGAGGCACAGTTAAAATTTGTAATGTTAAATGCCGTTAAAACACACTAGTGTACCCCCCTTTGAATTATCTACCCCCGGCTCCCCCTTTTGGAAAATCCTGGATCCGCGCCTGCTTATGAGTCATATAAATATATATATATATATATGCATATGTGTGTGTGTGTTTGTGTGAGTTTGTTTGTTTTGTGTGATATCGAGCGCCTTTGGAAAGTTGATTCATGATACATATAGTAAAGAAAACTTGTATCTCTATTAATAAACAAAAGTTTTGGCCTCATCGCAATAAAAGGGTTAATACACGAGATTTTTGAAATCGCACATAACATGCATAATTTGTGTTACTTTTTGCTTGTTTCTTTCTTTAATAAGTTTTTCAATCTCTCTCTATATATGTTTTAGAACTTAAGATTATATGTTTAAATTGATGTTTATTTTCTGTTATAATGAGATATGTTTAAGTGGACTTCAGGGAATGGTCGTACGCAGCAGGGGGGAAGGGGGAGGCACATTCGCGATCTGCTGTTGTGAAAAACATTTTTTTTTTCCTTAACATTTCATGAAAACTATGAAAAATGTGCAAATGTGAGATGTGCACCAAATTTTCGAGTCTTGCCCCCCCCCCCCGGAAATATTATCTGCGTGTGGTCATGCGAAATGGCATGACTGGAAATCCTACATTTTGAAAAGAGCATTTGACAGGGTCAGACTTTACCCCTTTTTCAACATTTTCTTTTATGGCGCCGGTGAAGTGCAAAAATATGTGCGCCGCTCGGCAGTGCACCCCCCCCCCCCTTTCACCAAAAGCTGGATCCGCCTATGGTTTTGGTTAGTTTTTTTTAAGTATGCAGTTTTACTGCTTTAATGGAATTGTACCCTTAAAGAACATCATGATTTTTTAGGGTTTTCCCTAACCAACCCAGAGAGCTCCGGCCCGCGAAGTGGGAGCAGGCCGGACCTCTCTGGGTTAGGTTTTCCCAAGTCTTCCTTTCTTAAAATATATCTTTTAAAAAAAATCACAATAATAATAAATAAAAGAAATTAAGAAAGGAAGTAAAATACATCCATTTGTTTTTATCTCTTACAAGTTGACGTTAATGATTGAAAGGAAACATTTTTTTTTACAAGGAAGCCCGGATGCTCTTCTCAATTGTTTCTGCAAATCGGATACTGGGGCCAGTATTCTAATATTGGTCAACGGTTGGAGAAAGTCTCCTTCACGGCTGATGATTAGTTTTAGGTGGCTGGAGGAAACGGCCAATGAAAGCACCGTTCAATCTAGTTCATCAGTTACCCAGCTATTCGAGGAGCCGTTATCATATAAATTGAGCTTTTGTATCAACCGTACCATGCCAAACCTTACGGGGAGAATTCAAACACAAGACATGAAAGAAGGGGTTACAATTCTTATCAATAAGAAAGAAATATGAAAACAAAACAAAGCAATAAGAAGAAGAACCAAAAAAGTGTAGAGAGGTGAAATATATTTATAAAATATAATAACATATAAACATAGAACTTTGTAAAATAAGCAACCAGCTTTGTCCTTTCCACGAACAACTATTTATCACACGCATTGTTTACAATGGTTATTTGGCGAAGATTATGAAAATCTATAGGTCTGTTTGAGATATATGCAACTAAGTGTATGATAAGCTTGCATGCCCTTTCCCACGAACAATTCTTCAGCACGCGCGTTATTTACTTTGTTTGTTATTTGATTGATTGATTGATTGATTTAATTTATTCTTCTCCATTTTAAACAATTTGACAAATATATATTTCTAAGTATTAAATTGCTATTCGGCGAAGATATGTCATTACGTAGGACCTACTGATATAATTGGTGGATGGGTGACTGATCTATATTAATATTTCATCTAATCGTCACCAGTGGCGTACTTAGGATTTTCCAAAGGGGGGGGGGGGCAAATTCGTCCGCCCAAAAATTGGACAAGCAAAAAAAAGTCTTCAACCACAAATAAAGGATTTCGTACCAGAAAAAAATTTGACAAGCAATAAAAAAAACAAAAAAAAGGTCATTAAATTCAAAGGAGCCACTTCTGGCTCGTCAGGGGGGCAGAGATACGTCCCTTGCGTGGGTTGTGACTCGTCAGGGGGCAGTCTGCCCCCCTCCCTCCTTCGTAGGTACGCTAATGATCGTCACCATGGTTTACGTCACATGGACTTTCCTTTGCTGACGACGTCCTAAAACGAAAGCGACTGTCGCGTATAATTTGGAGAGCACAGAGATACGAACTAGAGATTGAAGAGCGCCATCCTATTCAACAACAACAACAACATATAACACATTTTAAGCCAGTTCGTAGTTCCACCCTGCGCATGATCAGCAGATTCTGCGCATGATCAGAGGAAGGTCATTTGTACTAAAGTGACATGGTGGTTTAAAATTTAATGAGATAAGCACAAAATTCGATGTCTTGATTATTCTTATATTCTTTTGAATTGTGTTTTTCATTCACATCTACAAAAAAATGCGTCCACGAATGACTGGTATATTTCACAGTTTGCCAAGTACATTGTACAACATCCTCTAGTATGCATTCAAAGTAGAAATGCAACAAATAACTTCATAGAGTGTCCATTGATGTGCTATTCTAGTCACCTGGTCTATTCAATTTCTTCATCCCGCTATGTAAGGCATGCATACGTAATATCTTGCTTTGAAATCTACCTATCTTAATGAAAGAAATGAAAGGTCATTTGACCAAAATTGTCCCAGAAGTAACTACGAACTGGTCTATTACTATCAGTGCCGCCCGGACATCTACCCCCGGACATCCACCCCTGACATCCACCCCCGGATATCTACCCCCGGAAATCCACCCCCGGACATCTACCCCCCGGACATCCACCCCGGACATCTACCCCCCGGACATATATACCCCCGGACATCTACCCCCGGACATCTTCCACCCGGACATCCACCCCGGACATCTACCCCCCCCCCCCCCCACCGGACATGAAATTTGTTCATTTTCCATCGTGAAAACTTGATTTTTTAAAGCAATTTTGTGATCATGATCACGATGCGTATTACGCTAATACAAAATACTGCAAACTCGAATCTTGAACAGAAGAATCTGTGCATATCGACTTGAAAATGGTAACTTTTAAACCCTGTTTTCCTCTTGTTCAAACTATTATCTCACTTATCTAACACTGCAAGCACGGAGCGCGAGCGAAATTTTCATTTTTAAAGGTCAAGTCCACCCCAGAAAAATGTTGATTTAAATAAATAGAGAAAAATCAAACTACCATAAACGCTGAAAATTTCATCAAAATCGAATGTAAAATAAGAAAGTTATTCTTAGAATCGGAACAAAGAATCATTTTTTAGGAAGAAGCCCGTAAACCAGAAAAAATAGTTTCTATATCTAGATCTACCGTAGATAGATGAAACAATTAACGAAAGCGGGATGTATTGAGTGAGCTAGTAAGCCTAGACCTAGCTTTACAAACAGTCAAGTAGAATGTTGAATGTTTTAGAGCTAATGTTTTGTCTCAAACTATAGTTTCCTATTATGAGTACATAGGCCTATACAGTGCTGTGCGTCCAAGAAAAGGGAAACCGGGACTCCCACGGTTTTTTCTTCAAAGGCAAATTAATTATGATATTTCATTTACATCATCATACAATTCAATTATTCTTCTATATTTTGATACCTAATTTGTGACAAACACTTCACGCATTAATGAGCAAGACGAGTTTGAAATTTTAATGTCAAAATCAGGTTGCGCAGAAAGATTGGACTAGATTGGTTCGTGATACGACAACAATGCTTTTATAAGACGATTGACTAATTGGCATTTCTTTTGTATTCTGTGTTCAGTTTCTTTCTCTGATCCCTGAAATGAGGGTGAATTCAGATTAATACGTGAGCTTCTGCGCAAATCGTTTCTGATAGGCTTTATTTGTTTGTAATCTGCCATGCGTGAATGATTTGCTAAGCTGTTGGTCTCAAATTAAAGATGCGGTTCCACTTTTACCATTATTAAATTTATAGTAAAAACATGTTTAATAATTGTGAAATCTATCTCTGAAAACGGGGTTCCTTTTTTGTGAGACCGCACTGCATAGCAATGTTACAGATCGTTGATTACCGCCCCGCGTTTAAAAGGTACCTATATAGGACAAATGTATATATTGCTGGACGTAAAGTACATGACCAGGATTGGTCAAAATATCAAATTTGTGGGAGAATAATTGTGTCCGATCGACAAAAATTTTCAAAAATCAACCAATGAAACTTATTGGTAAAGATCTACCGGGATTTTGGTTACATATTTATTCACTAACAGATAGTCGTTGTCCCGAACAATCCTATGTTCTTACAATATTGTCAATTTTAAATCTAGATGAAATTAGGATTTACTAAATCTTATCATTCAACAACAGCCATCACTATCTTATTTCTTGTCTGTTTTCTTTCAAACTTTCATCATTCTGTACGTGACCAGTCATTTCTCATCTCACGCAAATATTCTTGAGAGTGATTGTCGGGAAGACATGTGCAGAAGATTGAACTTACATGGCGCTTAAAATGTATCATGCTGTGAGCAACGAAACTCCGGGAGCAGGGTTGCTGAATAGTTTCCATTAAGAATATTATGAAGAACATAGTTCTCAGGGAAAGAGACAAGTAACAGGGAAGGTAAATGGAGGTCAGATTCATGCCATTAATTTAAAAAAAAGCGCTGAAGTTTGATTATTATTGTTTCAGAATCTGTTTGTTTCTGTTTTATGGTATACTACCGTGGGAACTCGACAGGACAGCTTTTGCTGGTAAACGCCAAGCTGGTAAATTACTAATTACTTAGGAAACATATTACGTCTGGGTTAATCAGTCATAGTGGCTGACGTTACAGAGGACAGATATTACTCTTGGGTCTTTTTTTTTTATCAAAGTGGAGACAATGGCAGAGTGGGGATTCGCACTCAAAACCTTGCGATTATCAGTCCAATGCTCTTCAGGTTAAAACGATATCATTTGAGAGTGAATCTTACAGATATCCAAGCATTATTTTGGAACGATTCAATTGATATAAACATCGTGTGTTCGACAATGTGAGCATGTTCGCCTCACAACCGGGAGATCTGCGGGAGTTTAAGCACTGACAGCGTCAGTTGCCGCCGGGCTCACGATCTACAGGGTATGGGCAAAATAAATTTTCGTAGAATTTCTGTTACTGAATTCTATTTTGAACAATGATATTAATAATAATATCATCATCATATCACTATATAACCATCAGTACTTCAAGTCTGGAGCAGTTTTCGTAATGTCGATTTTTGAAGGACAAGTCCACCCCAACAAAAAGTTGATTTGAATAAAAAGAGAAAAATCCAACAAGCGTAACACTGAAAGTTTCATCAAAATCGGATGTAAAATAAGAAAGTTATGACATTTTAAAGTTTCGCTTAATTTCACAAAACAGTTAAATGCACATCCTGGCTGATATGCAAATGAGGAGACTATGACGTCATCCACTCACTATTTCTTTTGTGTTTTATAATATGAAATATTCTAATTTTCTCCTCATTGTCAAGTGATACAACAATTAATTCCTCCCTGAACATGTGGAATTAGCATTGTTTAATACTATATGGTTCAGTCAAATTGGTCCTTAATGTCAAATCTATAAAAAATGAAATATTGTATAATTCAAACAATAAAAAACAAAAGAAATAGTGAGTGATGGACATATCGACTGACTCAACTAGTTGTGCATATCACTGTCTTGTGGAAAATAAGCGAAACTTTAAAATGTCACAACTTTCTTATTTTACATCCGATTTTGATGAAACTTTCAGCACTATGCTAGTTTGATTTTTCTCTATTTATTCAAGTCAGCATTTTCCTGGGGTGGAATTGACCGTTAATAAAATATTGCAATTATTGCAGCAATATTCTAAAACCAGCAGGCCAAAAAACCTGCCTGTATGTCTAAAATCCAGTGCCTCAAATTATTTAAAACTCAAGAAAATGATTTTAATGAATGTTCTCAGGGGATCAGATCACTGAGGGCCAGCAATATTTGAAATAAGCACCCAACACTCCACCGATATGTCATAGTACAATACTGCAAATCATATAAAACTCAAAGAAATAATTGCAATTTTATTACAGCCTCTCAACAGAAAATGATTGTTCCGGATGGTTATTATTCAACCAAATTCCACTTCAAATGTGTAACTGCAGAATATTCAAACGTGTAGAAGCTAGCTGGTTTGTGTATTATGGTGCTTAATACTTACGTAACATCAGCAATCAAAGGTGCCAAAGTATTATAATCCTTGCGACGGACAAAGATGTGGTTGTGTTGGATTTATTTTCAGTGCCAATCTTAGGGTTTTACTCACCATAATAATACTGTACATCATTCAAACTTGGTAACCATATTGGAATTCAAAATAGCATCAAATTTATTATGTTTTCTTTATTGATTAAGGATGTAAAGATCCATCTATTCAGGCCATACGTAAAACTAGCAAATTATCTTTCATGGCGACCATCTTGTATTTCAAAATGGCAACCAAACAGGGGTCTGACAATAACCAGTGCCTAAATATATGCCTATATGACAACTTTCAGGGCCAGAGTTCATATATATCTCAAGAAAATTATCATTGCTGTTAATTCATGGCGGTCATTTTGCCGAAATCCGGTGGTCACATTCATTTGCTGGTGGCCGGCAAAAATCAGTGCCACCTACTTCTGTATGCCAAACTTTGGTGTCATATATAACGTGATATCCAAGGAAATTATTTTGATATATATGGTTTTTCATGGCAGCCATCTTGCCGCTGATCTGATGGTCAGATCACTTGTGGTCGGCAATTTTTGAAATCAGCACCCCAAAATAGGTCTATTTGCCAAAGTTCAGAGCACATAATATTACGTAAAGGTCAAGAAAATTAATTTTAATGATTTTTCATTGCGGCCATCTTGGATTTTAAGATGGCGGCTGACCTGGCGGTAAGACTATTTGAAATAATTGCCCTAAACTACACCTACACTGTATATGCTTAATGTCAATACCATAGTTCATACAAAACTAGGGAAAATTATTGCAATGATATTTAATGGCGGCCATCTTGGATTTCAAGATGGCAGCCACTTTGCCGCCGACCTGGTGGTCAAATTGCTGGGGGCCTGCAATATTTGAAATCAGCGCCCCAAATTAAGCCTATATGCCAAATTTCAATACCGCAGTTCATAATAAAAATCGAGAAAATTATTGCAATAATATATCATCGCGGCCATCTTGGATTACAAGAAGGCGGCCATTTTGTCGCCGACCAAATGGTCAAATTGCTGGGGGCCGGCAATATTTGAAATCAGTGCCTCAAAATACCCCTATTTCACATGTCATGTAAAACTCAAGAAAAATGATATTTAAAGATTTAACATGGCGGCCATCTTGGATCTCTAAATGGCGGCCGACCCGATTGTCAAATCGCTTGGGGCGGCAATTTTTTTAAATCAGCGTCCAAAAATACCCTTGTATGCCAAATTTCACACTTTCTGCCAGATTCGAGCATCTATACACAACAAAAAAATTAAGTCCCCCCTAAATCAAATTGCTGTAACTTTTGAACGGAATTATTTTGAGATATGATATTCCGTAGGTGGTTTTCTACACTCATTAAGCAACCCCTGGGGAAAAATAAGATTGATCGGTTGAGTCATGCATGAGTGATTAAAGATTGAATTAAAAATGACCATTTTTGAAAGTCACAAGAGTCGTTTTTCAGATTGTGCAAATACAAAGTTGGTCAAATGTTGTCTTTAGGTGAATTTTATGGTGTTATGCTATTTTACTATCCATCATTTAGCCACTCCACACAAAATTTTTATACCATATGTTCATGGTTGAGTGAGCACAATGTATTGCAGGGGCCGCGGAAGCGGGGGGGAGGGCTGGGCGGGGGGCTTCAGTCCCCCCCCCCCCACTTTTTTCCAAAAGCATGTACAAAAATGTAAAAATGACCATACGATTGTGCTTTTTGCATGGTCAGCCCCCCCCCCCCCCCACTTTGAAAAACCTTCCCCGGCCCCTGTATTGTGATGTATCATCATAGGGGATTATGGTAGTATCCTCTACAACTTGTTAGATCATGTTAAAATTTGAAAATGTTGGTGGCTCCCCCGATTATAGGCACCTCCCCCATTTTAAAATTCTGTCCCACCACTGATTTTGTCCATAAATTAAACTGATCATGAGAAATTGTTAGGAAAAGAGTACATTTATGCAGTATAAAGAGTATTCATTCCTAAGTTTTAGAATGTGCTCGCTCAACCATGAAAATGTTTAAAGTTCGGAAAGTGTGTGGTGATAGAAATTATGGATGATAAAAACATAGCAATTAAAGACACATTTGAAACCGAATTTACCCCCAATATTTACTTTATTACCCTTAAAAATTAGTCTGTGACATTGAAAATACCAATTTTCCCACTTTGATGCGTGCTCACTCATCCATAAATAAACAAATCGATTTCATTTTTGCACAGAATTCTGCCCATAGGTTGATAAATATTACTGCCAAATTACATTGCTAAAGACAGCCTTGAAAAAAGTTCCACCCTATTGAATAAGGGGTTATTTATTCTTAAAGGTCAAGTCCACCCCACAAAAATGTTGATTTGAATAAATAGACAAAAATCAAACTAGCAAAATGCTGAAAATTTCATCAAAATCGGATGTAAAATAAGAAAGTTATTACATTTTAAAGATTTGCTTATTTTTCACAAAACAGTGATATGCACAACTCAAATGAGACAGTCTATGATGTCCCTCACTCACTATTTCTTTTGTTTTTTATTGTTTGAATTATACAATATTTCATTTTTTATGGATTTGACAATAAGGACCAACTTGACTGAATCATATAGTATTAAACAATGCCCATTCCACATGTTCAGGGAGGAATTAATCGTTGTTTCACTTGACAAGGAGGAGAAAAATAGGATATTCCCTATTTCATATAATAAAATACAAAAGAAATAGTGAGTGGATGACGTCATCAGTCTCCTCATTTGCATACCCAACAGGATGTGCATATAACTGTTTTGTGAAATTAAGCAAAACTTTAAAATGTCATAACTTACTTATTTTACATCCGATTTTGATGAAATTTTCAGTGTTATGTTTTTAGGATTTTTCTCTTTTTATTCAAATAAACTTTTTGTTGGGGTGGACTTGTCCTTTAAACATGTGCACCCATAATGTACACAAGTCTATGAGAGACGAAGTCAAAATTTTAACAAATATGAAATGAGGGTTTGTTTCATGGACGGTTTTTGTTACTTCTGCCAACAGTTATTTCATGAAACTTCGTACATGGCTTCAGAGTAACACTATCCAAAAGGCGCGCACACCAAAATAACTATTTGATACGACACAGAGTGGGGCCAAGGCCTTGAACTTTCTTCTCATTTGCATAATTTTCGAAAATTGTGTGCTCACTGATGCATTAAACATCGGGATTTTCATAAAAATCAAATCAAATGAACTATGCAACGAGTTTTGTGACAGATATCCATAGTAACAAATTGCATTTTTTCTAATAACGTAAAAAAGAGCTAATCGCATTCCACATGTTCATTCAAGCGTGGATATTTAATTAAACGCCTTTGAATCATTGAAGCATGTTAATTGGTCATGAACATAACGAAAAAGTTGAGAAAAGATCAGTTTCAGTTCCCAAAATGAAACAAAACTTGCCTATGATATTTGAAAATCGTATTTTTTGTTTTCAATAAATGTTCATTGAACAGTGAAACGATTAATATTATTGAAGAAACTCTTCAAAAAATAACTGTCATCATATTCTATCATTTTTATTGATATAAATGTGTAAAAAATCCAATTATATCAAATTTGGACTTGTGTTTATTCAACCGTGAAATTTAGCCAAAAAGTTGTATCGTCTTTTAGAGAGTAACTTTTACAAGCCTTCTGACTATTTTTATTATGAGAATGTGGAATTTGTTCCAATAAAATGGAATCAAAGTCATTATATTTGGCTTGTGACTTTTGAAAAGTGACATTTTTGCCTTCTGACGGTGCTCACTGAAGCATGAAGTGAAATACGTCCATAACGATTACTCAGAGGGTAACTTATAAAATTACCTACACGCTCATGTAAAAATATATCAAAAACTCGCATTGGTTCGGAAATTATTGATGTTTGTTTAAGGGGGGACTTACTTTTTTTGTTGTGTATATTTCACATATCTTACGGACTATATAGGCCTATTATATATATTTGTGAAAGTATGAAAGTATTGAATGAAGAGATCAATGGTAGCTAGGCGTTGCTTAATTCAAGGTTCCCCAGAAGCTATACACACACACACACACACACATATATATATATATATTATATATATATATATATATATATATATATATATATATATATATATATATATATATATATATATATATATATATATGTATATATATCTCTTCATCCATTTCTTTCACACTATATATATATATATATATATATATATATATATACATATATATATATCGTATCCTTTCTCGTTCTTTCATTAAAGGGGAATCCAACCCAAATAAAAACTTCTTTTAGAGGAAAAAGAAAAATCAGACAAGTTGATAAGTGAAAGTTTGAACAATATTGGACAAACAATAAAAAAGTTATAATTTTTTTAAAGTTGTGAATATTGGTAATCACTATATCCATGGAGACTTCAAATTGACCATATATGTAATATCATAGTGATGTAAGGCAAGGACTTCTCTTCCATGTACTTCAATACATAAAATGGCTAAAATGACATTTTTTCCATAGTTTTACTTCAAATTATGTTTTTCTTTCATGAGGACATAAAACAATATAATACCTGGGCTATATTTAGATTACTGCCCCAGGGGAACGGGTATAGGAGAAAACCACAAATCACTTATAATATAGTACATGGCCTATGTGAAAGTTGTCCTTGCCCTTGTCATAATTTACTTACCCAGTTGCCAATTTGAAATCTACATAGTCTTAGGGATCTCAATTTTAAAACAGCCATAACTTTTTTATTTCTTGTCCGATTTGTTTCAAACTTTCACAGTTCTTTTTTATTGATTTTTCTCTTTCCAAATATACCATTTTATGACCAAGGCTGAATTCCCCTTTAAGAACGAGATAGGAAACGGTAGGCATCCTTCTTTACTACCACAATAGTCTGTAATTACAGACCGCTTCTGATGAAGTCTTAATAAAGACGAAAGCTAAAGCTGATAATGGTGTCCTGCGTCATTTTTTTTAATTGACCTCATCTCATTATGTTTCATAATCACACCTCAAGAGCGTTTGGTACAAGTAAACTTGTCATCACATTATACATTTTTCTCTTTTTATTCAAATCAACTTTTAATTTTTTAATTGGGGAGGGCTTGTCCTTAAAGTATGTTTATTATTATGACGATGATGCTTTTTAATCTGCGCGTTTCCTTAACTACCATAATCATGAATGCATCTATTATTTCAGTATCTCATCATTGAGCTTTGTATCCCTGACGAAGACGTGACTTTGCGTCGAAAATTTTGAGAATACTTGGAAATAAACATTACCTCTTTGTCTCTTTTGTCTCATCTGTATGCATATATGTATATATATGTATATATGATATATATATATATATATATATATAAATATATATATATATTTAGGCACGCCCTGTTCCTGTCTCCATTAGTGTATTTCCCATTAGCAAACCTAGAATAAACTTTCAAGTATATTGCCAATTTTGAGATTTATACGTGTATTTCAATAATGATTATCTTCCCTCGTGAAGGTTGCTCTATGGTGCCAAATATAGCTTGTTATTTTGTAATTATTTCATTTTATGATGGACAGGAATTTTTTTGTAAAGTGTAGCGTGATATTGTCAATAGAACCAAGGACTTCCTTGATAGAACGTGCTAGCATTACCAATCAAGGCATCGATTATGAAAAGCTTTTAGTATTTGAGGTCAACTATTTATTGAAAATGTACTTTGTCTCAAATGAGAGACGGGAGCAATAATCGTCAGGGATATCGGTCTTTACTATTTCTTATTGATGCGGAATAATCTTCATCAATGCGCCTTCTTCTTCTTTGTTTTCCTTCTTTTATTTTTCAGTTACTTTGAAAAATGCTATGAATGTGTAATTTGTAAAAAGTTGTTAAGAGACGTCTTCATATTTTGCTCAGAAATTATGTTACGTTTATGACTATGATCCAATGATTCTTGTATCTGAAATTGATGCAAGAAAAAATTAACATCAACGCTATTATTAATTATTACTAACTTATTATCATTATTGTTGTTGTTGTTGTTTGATAATGGTGGGTTTTGTGGGAGATGGATGGTGATGATGACGATGATGATGATAATCATTATCATTATTGATTTTATTATCATTATCATTGTTGCTGTTATGATAATCATCATCATCATCGTCATCATCGTAATGCAGCAAAGTAACATAAATATCGCATGCCTTGTTTACTTAATTTTTTCCCCTGCAGATTTTGAGTTTGGAAACCCTTGCTGGAATGTACAGCTGGGCATGGCTGGGCTGTTAAAACCTCGTATCTCAAAATTTAAATTTTTTAATGACAGCTCAGAACAAGCTTGAATTTATAGTAGTAACATGGGAAACAATTAACCTTCTTTTGTTTCAAAAGAGTTCTCCACATCTATCGGGAGATTTTCTTATACAATGTAAAATTGTCACCATTGCCATATTTGTGAAATACAGCTTTATCTAGGCTCATTTTATTTTTGAGATAAGAGGTTTTAACAGCCCAGTGACGAGAGGAAAAAGTGCTAACACTGTGCAGGCAGCGAAATTGTTTTAAACGTCGTACAAAACAAATACCCTCGAGAAAGCCAGAATGCATTGATCGTGGAATAGAATATAACAGATACATGTATGTGATACCGCTTTCAGTAACTGGCTGGCCCGGACCAGGCCCGGGCTATGTCGTAAAATCTTGAGTTTATGAATGGCGCAGCGACAATAATTGAATAAAAGATGAGTAGCCAGTTACAGTAATAATACAGTTTATTAAGCCAACATCATCGGGCTTTACCTCACAGAACAGCGCCGGCCGAACAAGGGACGACTTAACAACAAACCGTCACAGAGGGCGACATTACACAAACAAACATATTGGCGCAACCACTTTTCTTCTTCCCTCGTCTGGTGACAAAACCTTAAATAAACCGATAACATTCAATTCAATCTATATCCTCAGAACAAACATATCTGACAATATAAAAATCAATAGTAAGCATATAATTAAAACCTTTGTCAAAATAATGCCCTATGAAAGCATGAATTGTACAATTTCACATAACAAGCCAATCAATGTCATATACATACTAATGCATACAATGTATTGACGTAAATTATAGCAACAGTAAATTACTAACTAAAACAGAAACACCCTTGGCATTTCCAAGCCAGAACATTAATATGATAAACAGCAAACATCGACATATCAATACACGAATTAATTAACGGCAATGATCAACAGATCGACATATCAATACACAATTGATAAACTGCAATTAACAACATAACGGTATATTCCATATTTCCTCCCTTACAACTTTAAATAAAGGATAAAGTCAGTTGTAAGTCCTTTAGTAAATAAACTAAACAAATTACAAATCAAACAGAGGAAAAATACCGAACCAAGCATAATGCTCAATCCATATCGTACCATTCAAAATATAAATCAATATCCACTCCTTAACAATCCAAGAACAAAAATTATAAACTACACAATATGACTCTAGGTTAAAGTCAACAACGAATACTAAGATTAAAGGAATGATATCATACACATACAACAGTACCAAATATTTTGCCACCGGGGGTTAAAAATATAACATAATACATCACCATAAACATACTGTCGTATATAAGCATATAGACGGCTGTAGCATACACAATCAGAAATAAGCAAATCAAGAAACAGGGAAATGATAACTGAATACCAAAAACTGTAAAACATTAAACAAATATAAGGGCATAACCATAATTAACTGAGATAAAATAACACTACATACCAAGCAGTCACGTGTCAACAATTTAATATAAATTGAAAGCGTGAACAACCTGCATAACAAAACCAATTAATAGGCTATTAATGTGGGGGTGCTGAGTATGGATTACTGAAAAAAGTTTGTGT